>NC_085026.1:8953591-9266197 GCF_963692335.1 Osmerus eperlanus | reverse complement strand
AGCAGAGACGTGGAAGCCACGGAAGAATACGATGCATGTTCTGTTGGGCTGGACGCCTCTCCTCCCTCCGTCCCTCATCCTGCCTCTGCCTGGGGGCCTCCCTGTAGGATTAACAGAGTTTCATTTCACCTTCGAGGACCACTGTGTGCCGCGCGGTGTAATCAATATTGAAAGACTTCTGGGAAGAGTTTGGGCAAGGCGGGCGGATGGCGAGGGGGGGAGTGAAAGGGAGGCCGGCCGGGGGCTGATTACTGACATGAACCCCGCTTTGCCCCCGTATCTGTGTCACTCTACTTTCCCCCCCCCCAAAAAAAATAAAATCTGGAGTGTGTTGCAGCTCCTTGTCTTCTTCCCTCCAAACAGCTGTGGAGGCTTAACACTTGGAACACAACAGACCCATCTCCTCTCCACCGGCTCACACACCCCGACAGGCAGAAGATCCTGGAGGCTGGCTGCCCTCTGTCAGCAACGACAGGGAAGGCGTTAAACGCCCCCGGGAAGGTTTTGTTCTTTAATTACAGAGGTGAACTTTAATCATTATCTTTCATCGGCAGCGGTGAGAGAACACCCATCTATTGAACTTGAGTTGTGCAAGAATGGCCAAGATCATTATCTGTGTCTGTGCTTTTGTTTCTATGTGTGTGTGGGTGTGTGTGTGTGTGTGTATAAGTGTATTGGGTGTGTGTGCATTTGTGTGCATGCTGTTTAATGTGAACACATGTGCCATCCTGTCAAAGCGCAAATCATCAAGTCAGCGTCAACAGTCTAACAGTTTGTCTTGACTACCTAGTCAGCAGTATAATAACAATCAAACATTGATGCCCATAAGAGACAGAGGAGGAGGGGGGTGTATTACTGAGTTCTCATGTGTGTGTGTGTGTGTGTGTGTGTGTGTGTATATCTGTGTGTACCTTTGTGTATGTGTGTGTGTACATGTTCATGTGCATGTTTTTGTGTGTGTGTGCATGTGTGTGCGTTGAGTGGAGAAGCACCGTCATTCACTGGGCCTATCAGCAGGCCATCACTATTGATTTATTAATGCTGGAGAATGCTGCAGCGCTAATTGAATTGAGATCCAGGAAGTGAGTTAATGTAGCTGACAGTGATACAGGAATTTAATCTCCCCAGTGCACAGAATTATGACTCTTTTCTATCTGGCTTGTCAGAAGGGTAAATAGTAAATCAATCTGGGATAGAATACAGCTCTTTCAGAGCAGTTTATCCTGCTACAGATTGATCATAACAAGCTAACTTTGTCTAACGATCAGCAATCGTTACTCGATTAAGGCCGTTCCAATAAGTTCATTGAATAGCCTATAGATTGTGACTTGAAACTGTAAATGAAGAAAACCGTGAACATATTGAACAATGCTTCAGACACACTAAATGCAAGTAACACCAGTCTTCTACAAATCATATTTTATTCTTATAGCACAATGCCTTAAAAGGGTCATAATCTACTGTGAATCTGAACAGCTGCCACTTTGACAGAGAGGGCGCTTCTATGCTACTGTACACACACAACACGGAACTCTGGCTCCTCTCACCAACCCTGTGGACACGCAGTAACACAAGAACACAAAGTAACAATACGCTATACACACGAACACACAACTTCTTGTCCACACACTGATAAACACCCAGCGCCAAACATCAGCACTTTGCAGAAGGCCACCACCACCACAACAGCCGCTATATCTTTCTACAATCTCAAAACAACTTCTCCAAAATCCCTCTCTCGTGTACAGGTCAGTAATACATCGCCATTCAGCAGAAGGCCTAGCTCTCCTGTGGGTGTTTCACTATACATGTATTTGGACAGCTGGTGTTTAATATGAGCCTGTACTGAAGGTTAAAGACTGCAGGCCAGGCCTGGGGCTGGAGGTGTCCAGATCACTGCTGAGAGCTGGGCCAAACCACCACAGTGTACTCAGCAGCACTGCCACCCAGCCAGCCTGGGTGTGTGGGCTTGGCATGGACCTGGAGACCCCCAGCCCCGAGTCACGAGCAATTGACTGAGAGTGTGTTTGTGTGTGTGTCTGTGTGTTCAAATCAGCACCGTAGCAGTAGACACGCGCGTGTGTGTTTGTGTACACAGACACACCCCTACACAGGCCATCAGAGAGCATGTTAGATCAAGAAAGAGCACAAAGAGAAGGAGATGGATAGATTGAACAATTATACAAGACTCAATGGCAAGGCAAGGGTGGAAAAAGAAAAACAATCTTTTCTCTCCCATTTTTCCTTCTCAGTGGTTAATATATACTTGAGTTATGGACTTATTTTAGCCCCTTTAATCATAGACTTTTCATCCCATGGTCTGGCCAAGACCTTCCACCAGTCACAGTAAGACCCTGCCAAAAGAAATGAATGAAAAAGTAAAAAAAAAAAAGAGAAACAAAATTGTGGAGCCATGGCTCCAAACCTTTTCCTCCCCTGGCCTCTCCTCTCCTTTGAAGAGCTGAGCTGTGAGAGAAACACCTAGCTTGGGGCATGGGAGTGTGTAAGAGAGACTACCCTGGAGATCACGCTCAAGCACTTCCTTCAACCATATTTTGGATCCAGACTACCTTGATGACTTTAATGTGTAAAAACACACACAGTGGGAGATGCTTATCCGTCCTACAAGGCACCTTACCTTGAACGTTACCACTAAACTGTTCCAGATCAGAATACCTTCATATTTTATTTGGAATTCTCTCATCAAACAATGAAAGATTTACCTTTTTAATTATTTTAATGCATGCCCAATCGTGTCCATCTAAAACCTGAATTGACAAACATATCAGCGAAGATAAAAACTAAAATGGTCAGAGGTGTCGGCCTTAATAATGGAGTAGTAGTTCGTAATGGACAGTGTCTCCATCTTCCATCCCCAGCTGGCCACTGCATTAGAGGCCAGGGCTGGAGCTCTCAGGCCTGGAGAGGAGTACTTAAGGCAGGAGGAGAGGGGAGAGGGGTGAGGGGGATGGAGGTCCTTTCCCTGGCCACACTCTTCTACCCCAGTGCCCCCGAAAACCACAGCTGACCACCAGGGGCACTGGGAAATGTAACCAGGGAAACCACCGGGTCCGGCCTCACCGCGGAAAAGCCGAGAAGTGGGGCGTCGGTTGTGGCAGCCCGGCGGCCTGCACTGATGGAGGTATTAAGATATTAATTGCTTTTTGACATGATTTTGTTAAGGCAGGGGAGGAGGGCAAGTTTGCGGCTTCTCGACGGCGGGCGGTCGGGAGGTCTAATGGCGTGTTCCGAGGAGCCTGACGAGGCAGAAAGGAAGAAGGAGAGCGGTTTGGCGCCCGAGTCGATACAGGAAGAGGCAGGGCGATCGTTGGCAACGCCGTCGGGGGCTCCATTGTCGAGGATTCCTAGGGTTGAAAATCCTAGCACGAAACACATATCATCATTCAAAATGGTCCTGCTGAACTGAATGCAACTCCATTTTGAAGGTCAAACTTTGCGCTTAAGCTTCGTAGGCGTGCCTCTACACAAAGTCCACTCCTGCTCAACACCGTTTCTGTGAAGGCTAACTGGATGACAAGTCAAGGACAAGGACAGGTAGTCACCCAGCCAGGCAGCATAGGGTGTGCTGTCTACATGTGGTCTTAGTGAAGCAGACAGGGTTGACCCCAGTGTGGCGTCGGTGCGTCAGCTGCAGGGCTGGTCTACGAACACGCGGGCAGACATAAACAGGAGGTATGTAGCTGTGACGCAAGGCCAGCCTCACACACACACAGGCTCTCTCACACAGGCTCACACAGACGCAAGACTCAGACACACACCGACGTAAGGCTTACACACACACCGACGTAAGACTAGGCTTACACACGCACACACCAACCTAAGTCTAGGCTCACGCACACACAGATGCGAGACTAGGCTGACACACAATGTAACACAAACGTAAGGTTTGCTATCTCCCTCCCACACACGCCTACTGCTGTTTCTAGCAGTGATTCACTCACCCTGATGATTCAGAGCCCAGGCCCTGTACTTATATGCTGCAGTGACCATGAAACTCTGTCCAGTGTGTGTGTGTGTGTGTGTGTGTGCGCGTGTGTGCGCGTGTGTGTGTGAAAGAGTGTTTGTATGTGTGAGGTATTGCCAAGGGATGGGCAGACAGCATTACCATCAGCATCTCTAAGGATCACAGAGAATCCCTCTATAAGTCAGTAAGTCAGTCCTCTCTCCAGCCTCCCACACACCGCAATTAGTATTAATCCTCCCCTTCTCCCTTCCAGAAATAGTGGCGTGTGTGTGTGTATGTGAGTGTCTGGAGGGGTGCGGTGGGATGTGTGTGTGTGTGTGTGTGGGGGGGGGGGTAATGAGACCTCTGCCTCTAGAGATGGGACCTCCCCCCTGATTACCACAAAGCGACCACTGCACTCTGCACTCTGGAAGTGGAGGACACATGCAGGAACACACACAGGAACGCTCACATACACACTGAGGGGTGAAAATAAATGGACTACTATTGTGCTGATATAAACAGCTCTTTGACCAGTGGCCACATAATGCTTTCTAAGGCAAAATGAAGCCACACTATCAGCAGGGAGTTTCCTCCCCTCTCCTCCCCTCTCCTCCCCTCCTCTCCATCCTTTCCTAGTTTTGCTCGGCCATGTTTCGGTGCTCTGTGTTGCTTGGTCTGAGGCAGTGCCAACAACAGCACGAGGAGAGAGCAGGAAACGTGTGAAACCCGACCCGTGTGTGTCTGGAAGTCTCTCAGACTTTTAATTATGGCTTTCACTCGGTTTTGATAAATGACCCACAGCTAAGGTGCCGCTGCGCTCAAATCATGAAACGCACATCTGCAGGGCAAACACAACACACACAGGGTCTCCCTGCCGCTACGACAGGGCCTGACTGAGTGGTGACAAGCAGAAACACATCCATTTACAGTTGAGGCCAAGCTACTGATTAGATAACAGAACTGGCCAGGCCAGGATAACCACTCATTATGTTGTGGCCAACATCATTCTGCAATAGCACTTGACCCATGTTAAACATGAAAAGAACATGTCTTTGTCGCCATAATTGGGCACAATTATGGGCTAAGGGCAGGGTTGAGATAGGCAGGACAGAGATTGGACAGCAAGGTGTTAGGGAGGAGAACCTCAGATCCACACCTCCAGTTTCCAGTGAGCTAGCAGGCTAGCTCCCTGCGTCATCACATTGGCCTTCCCCTGTCAACACTGATACAGCACCTTCGCCAAGAACTGCTGATGGCAGGCTGAAGCCTGAATCTACAGTTCATGGCTGTACAGGAACCATACTGTGAGGCGTGACAAGTAGCTTTTCATTTCCACTCCAGTTGTGTCAGATTACTTGAAATGGACATTTCAAAATGGCCTTGGTGCTCATTTGGGTTGCTTTTAAGACACTGCAGTTTTTCATTTGACTGAGTTGACTGAAAAGAATGAACTCTCTGCTGCCAATCTTCCTTCCAAATAAGATTTTTTCTTTCATCTCAAAAAGAACTCTCATTAAACCAATCGTTGGAAATTAATTTGGAAAAACAAATAAAGTGATACTTCATGCATGGAGGCAGCTTCTGTGTTTACAGCAAGGGAACTTCAAAGCTTTGCTGAAGTTTACTCTCGTCGGTTTATAATGGCGTTTCTTTTGTAATAGAAAGTCAAAGAGTGCAAAATGTCCTGATCGGCAGCTGCACCACAGCTAACGCACCAAAATCAGATCCAGGCTTCTCCACTGTGGATCAAGGAGGGGAGGCGGGATGGCGGAGGAAACCATAGCAAAATAAATAAATTGCAAATGTATCTTAAAAGTGCAGAGAGAGTATGATGGGCGTGTATCTATTTGTGTGTGTGTGTGTGGTGGGGGGGGGGTGGGTTTAAGAGTGTATCCTCTGTGTGTGGGAAGGGTGGCGTACAGAAATATATCCCACTTTGTGTGTGTGCGTTTGTGTGTGCGCGTGTGTGTGGGTGGGGCTGTGATCTCTTGCACACCTGCTCCAGAACTAACGGAACACTGGTAGCTCTGTGGTAATCAACAACACACCAGGGAGTGCAGCTTTTCCAGTGTTTTAATAGAAAACAACTAAAAAACAGGGTGTACTATGACACATTGAACACACACGGCACAATCTCAAAGATATCTGTAGTTCAGTATTTTTTGTACAAGTGAGGGCCAGACTGTTTTATTCTTGAATCTTTTTGACTTGATCAGCTGATGTTACTATTGTTCTCATCCTTCTCTCTTCCTCGGCATCTCTCTCTCTCTCTAAAGTCACCCTCCACTCCTCCATCTAGCCTAGCTCCATGCTATACCTTCCAAAGTGAATTCACCTAGCAAAGTGAATTACAGGGTGATAAATGATGCTTTACCAGAAAGGCCCGAACTGCGGAGAGAAGCTAAAGCTAATGCGATTTGTCAGTCAGTTTATAAGTGCTGAAATGAAATGACTGGCCCCCTCAGAGGACATAAATACAGAGCAAATTCTTTGTTGTGCAGTGTTAAACGGCCACTGGGAGAGAAGAAGTGGTGAAGAACGTTTTAACACTTAGAGAAAGAGAGAAGGGGGAATTTCAAAGAAATTAAAAGAAGCGGAAAATATTTTGTTCATAGAAGACCTTTCCTGAAATAGTAGATCACACTGTTTATAGCTCCAACCGAAAATACCTTGTGAGAATTGCAGGGAAGCTGTGCATGCTGTGTGTGCAAGTGTTCTGATGTACGGTTCAGTAAGTATGACCTCCTTATAAAGAAACATTCTGTGGTCGAACTTGCAGACATCCTCATTTTCATAAAGGGAGGTCTCTCTCTCTGCCCCCCCCCCCCCCACCCCCAACCACAGTCCCAAATCACCCCGCCCCCACACATCCACAGACCCACGCCCTACTCCATGTGGACCTATCCTCACAACCCCTCCCCTTTCTCTCCCCCTGCCTCCCCCTGTGTGCTGGGGGGGCAGAGAGGCGTGGATGACGGTGGCTGGCTGTGTTGTGCTGTGTTGTGCTGTGTAGTTGGAAGCTGAAGTGTCCTTTGTGGGCACAGCTGAGCGTTGTGTCCACCTTGGCACAGACTCACAGAGCTGCCTCAGCCGTCAGCCCGCTGGGCACGGGCCGAAGACCGTCGACCGCCCCCCCCTGAGCCGCTGCCAACAGCCTGACGCCACCCTGGGTGGTCCCACCACTTCATGAGTTTAATGCCTCAGGCTCAGCCCCCTCCCACCCCAAAAAATCACACACACACACACACTGTTTGCACACAAACTCACTAAAGACACGGACACCCCCCCCCCCCCCAAACACACACACGCGCGAGCAAGCTCCTCCCTCTCCGAGGCCACAAACAACCTTTGCTGTGTTTCCGAGATCAGGACGCCTACAGTAGGAATCAAAGATGTATTTTTATCATCTGTGGAGGATGTGGATGTATCTTTGGCGTTTCAGGGAAGTGAAAAGCTGCGGAGAGGCTGGCGGGAGGCCGAAGGAGGAGTGAGTATTTATATACAGTATGAATATGAATATGTTTGTCTGTGTTCGGAGGCCAAGGTGCTGCTGATGGCTCCTAGACAGACAGACTACAGGAAACATTACATTACATTTACATTTAGTCATTTAGCAGACGCTCTTATCCAGAGCGACTTACGGTAAGTACAGGGACATTCCCCGAGGCAAGTAGGGTGAAGTGCCTTGCTGAAGGACACAGCGTCATTTGGCGGCCGGGAATCGAACCGGCAACCTTCTGATTAATAGCCCGATTCCCTAACCGCTCAGCCACCCCACGAGGGATGTCCTTGTTGCATGTCACACAGGCCGACACCATAGGAAGCTCTTTTACTCTCTCTCCCTCCTACTTTCCATGTTCTCGCTTGCTCTCCCGCCCGCCCTCCCACCCTCATTCTCTCACTGCTTGTACCCCTCCATCACCCTCACTCCTCTCCATCCCAGTGACCTGCAGCCAGAACTTCAACCCATCGAGACCTAAGCTGTGAGATCCCAGGGAGAGGTGGTGGGACTGGTCCTCCCAGTGATGAGATGCTGGAGATGGGTCGTCCAGACACAGCAGGAGGTTTTCTGCTTCTCCTGTTACAGATATATCCCAGTCCACCCAGCCTGTCGACCAGGCCCCTAGCAGCAGCCTGTCAGCAGCCCTGAGCAGAGTACCTCATCTCTCCCTACCGTCTCTCCTGTAGGGATCTGGGGTCATGTTCCCCTGGCCCGGGGAAGGTAATTGTGCCAGGCTCCAGTGCTCTCTGCATGCCCAGGCCTCGCAGACCACCCTCCCACCTCAACCACACCGAACGAAAACAACCCTCACCGCTGTCACTCTGTCTACGTCTCTCTTTCTCTCCGTCTGTCTTCTTTCCCCCTCTCTCTGTCTCTCTTTCCGACTGCCTCTCTCCTTCAATCCCATCTATTGTCCATCTCTCTCTCCCTTGCTGCGTCTCACTCCATCCCCCCTCGCCCGGAGACTGGAGACTCCTCGTGTGATTGCGGATGATTAAAATCATTAGAGGTCGCCAGGCGGGAGGAGCTCACTGAGTTGCTGAGTCGGTCTGGAGGGGGGGTCAAAGTGGAAGCAAGCGCAGCTCTCTCGTATACGTGTTGCAGTCTAAATGAGAGCATTATGGAGCTGAACACACACTTTTACATACACACACACACACACACACACCACACATCACACACCACCCAGGCTCCAGTTGATACCATCAGTGAGAGTCTCCAAAGAAAAGCCACAATGTGTGTATTAGCGGGGCGTGTAATCACTGGGCCTTTGGGGACTGTAATGACTTCGATACACCAACACACAGCAAATGAACTCTGGGCCAAGCTGGGCCAACTCTCACTCAGAACACCCCATTGTGAAAAGGACAAACGCGGCAGTTAGTCTAGAAAGTTCTAATTGCCTCAAGTTGGAAAAAGCCACTGATGATTTATGCCTCCGCAAGTGATTCGTTTGGTTTGAGAGTTCAGTTTCCACTATTAGGACAGCCAGCAGTTCAAGTCATTTCTTTTAGAAAGCGTTTGAATGTCATATGCCTTACAAACTGCACCCTCTCTCCAACATGGTCCGTTTGCTGGAATGAACTCATCTAAAACAGATACATTCATTAAATGTTCTATCCCGTTACACCCTGTGAGAGTTGTAACATTAAGTATTGCTGCAGAACTAATCTCACTGAGACTCTGGGGTGAACCAACGTGTGGGCCAGCCATAGTAGCCGATGCCTGAGAGCAGATCTCCAGGCTGTAAGGCATGAATAATAGATGCTGTTTATGAGTGTATGTTTTCGATCTGACCCCTGGGTCTACAGTAAAAAACTGTAGCACATGTCTCTTAGGATAGCGAGAGAGAGGGAGAGAGAGGGGTGAGAGAGAGAGCGAAAAGGGGGGTGATAGAAAATGACTAAGAGATAGAGGCAGTGAGATGGACAAAGAGAGAGGGACGGAGAGAGAGAAGGAGAGAGGCAAAGAGAAAGGTAGGCGGAGAGGGAGAGTGAGAGATCAAGGAAAAGAGGGAGAGTGACAGATGATGCTCGTCATGGAGATGTGACGGGTCATTTAACCGCACAGGGGCCCCCCCATCAGCCATCAGTGACATGTTCAATCAGGGCTTCTAATATTACACGCAGGAAGACTCACACAGCTCCACTGAGAGAAAAAAACTGTAAATGCTGTTTTTATACACAGTTCAATAACACAAGCCACCATGCAAAACATTTGTCTGACTGCTCCTGCAAACTCAAACGCGAGTTTCGCATCGGAAACTTTCATTTGTGGAACTTTGGTGTATCTGCAGCACACTGGTGATGACGGTGAAGCGTTGCCAAGCTACAAAACACACAAGTGTCGTGTGTGTGTGTGTATATAATTATGAATGTCTGCACATTACAGGGAGAGTGAGGTGGGAGGGTGAGAGAGTCGGGGTAGCCCGGTGATGTAGCCACACAAACACGCCGCCGACGTCGTTAAAAGCCGCACTCCTGCGGGGACCGGCGTTAGAGCCCACCTCTGAGGTCGCACTAATGATGGTCACGCTCCTGGTCTGGTCACGGTCCTCCTGAAGGTTCAGAGGCCCGGCCGGGCTTAACCTGCATCCACACCCGCAATTAGCCCGCGCTGGTTAAGAGGAGATCCAGCCACAGCTTTCCAGCTGCTTATGCTCATGGCCGGAGCCATCGCCGCCTGTTATAATGATGGTAGATGGAAGTGTGTGTGTGTGTGTGTGTATGTGTGTTTTACGAGGGTGGTCATGGTCTGTGACTCCTGACAGGATTTTCATAAGCTGAAGGTTTTCGCTTTGGTGATCAGAGCGAGGGAGAAATCAGCGGGGTTGACATGGGGCTTCAGCGCACACTACACAGAACAGAGGATAAGAGGCCGGTGGGTTACTGTATGTGTGTGTTGGTGTGTGTGTGAGAGTGTTGATGTGTATGTGTGAGTGTTGGTGTGTGAGTGTTGGTGTGTGTTTGTGTGTGTGTATATCAGTTTTATCTTCTGTAGATTTCCCCTCCTCTCAGACTCAGCAGTGGGTGTAAAGGAAACTGAGAATGAAACTGTCTTCCTGTCTACCACAAGGTGGCGTGGTGAGGGCTTTAAGTCTGCACGGACACACAGAGATGGACAAACACACACACATACACACACACACATTCAACAAACCTCCTTTTAAGAGACCCGTTATGAGACAACCACAGCAAACAACAAAACATCAGCCTCAAGATTCTATCATGCAAATGGACATATCGTGCATGTTCCTGTGCCACACTAATCTAAAGGCTAGCACAAACATGATAAGCTTCTCCTCAGACGACATCATGACAAACAAGAAGACACGCCATTGCGTCGCCACAAGATAACTAAAACTCAGAAAAAAAAAAAAAAAAAGCATTTTTGTCAAGTGGACGACCATGCCTGATAACTTTGAGTCATGTCAGACCTTCGCAGTGCTAGTGTCTGCAGTATGAAGATTGTATATCGAGACAAAAGCAGGGAAAAGCCTGCAAGAGAGATGGGGGCGGGGGGGTGGCGAGGGGGGGGGGGGTAATACAGGACATGTCTCAAAGCATACGTGTGTGTGTGACACTCCTGTCTGTGTGATCACAGTTTTAGCCTGGTGAATAATTCAGTGTGTTTGAGACTCCCCCCTCCCCCTCTCCATGCACACACACAGACACACTCACACACACATACACTTGCGTTAACACTAACAGAGGGGTGCCATTAAAGATCCATGAGGAGATCATTACAGGCCCCCGCCCGGCCCTCTGTTCCCCAACAATCCCTCCACTTCCCTGGGGCAGCCACTGGCCCCTCACCCCCCTCTCATGCTGGTGCTCCCTATGAGCTCACTTCCACAGCTGACGCTAAGCCCCGGCTCGCAGGGTCAGGGGTTAGCCAAGCAAAGACATGACCCACAGCGCTAATGCACTTGTAACACTTCCAAACACTTTGGAGGGAGTTAAATAGAACAGGCTCTCTCTCTCTCTCTCCACACAGGACCACACAGAGGGGGCTGCTGCTGGCTACTAGTTCTTCCTCGGTTCTCACCCCTCCGTTCTTTTGATCTGCTCTCCCTCCCCGTTTAGGAAGCCCTTTTTCCAAGGGTGGGAGACAGTGAGATTGTGTCAACTTTGACCTCAACTCTGTCTGTCGTTCTTTTCTCCTTTTCTCCTCCACTCTCTGTTGTTTTTCTTTCAGATAGAGCTGGGACAAACAGGCACCCGCCCCCTCAGTCTTTCTCAACAGATGTTGCTGACCTCGACCCGGTTTTCAGGAGCAGGTCACTGACGTCTGAACACCCTTTAGTGTACCTAGACCCCTCAATGCACACATACCTTCCAAATACGCTTCAATCTCTATTTCTCTAAGAGCTCAGTGTTTACAGTCTGGTCCACTCAGACGGCCCTGCGCGGCGAGCGATAAGCATCATCTCGACTCGTCCATTCCCCTCGCCCTCCTCCGGGGACCCGAGAGCGTTACCGTGACATGTGAAACCATAGAAGTGGGCCCGGGGTGTCTAACGTACTGCCAGTCAGCAATTACCTCACATGGCCAGGTCCCCTCAGAGCAGCAAATCTAATCAGCTGGGGGCTATCAGTGGCTGTCTTGTCTCTGGCCTCTGCAGCACCGTTCCTGAACTCCACCTATAAAACACTTGGACGACAGATCCAATTTGGATCAGGGGGTAATCTGGTTGGGCTGGAATACTCCCTTTTTAAATAGATGTGATGGTGGATACAGAACAGCACTCTGGCCTCTTGACTGCTTGCAGTGATGTGGAGAAAGAGGAGGGAGGGAGGAGGAGAGAGGCCTTTACACTGGGTTCAATATGTCATACTTGAGCAATATGCAAATTGGGTCAATTGGCAATACAAATGCATTCATGAAACTAAATGTAATATTTAGTGGAATTCCTTGAAGGGGGTCTTCATAAGTATGCATAAGCCCTTTAAGAAACCAGTTATTACATCTTGATGTGTGTGGTATAATTTTTTCATTACAAATTCATTCAGCCTTTTTTTTTATAGAAAAGTGTTATTTACATTTAGTCATTTTTTAGTCATTTATTTATGTTATCCTACAGTATAGATTGCTATATATTGCTATAGATTGCTTTAGACAAATGTTCTTTGTATGTGAACATATGAGCGACTCTGGTCATTTGTATGTTACTTCATTTTCTCTCTGTCATTACGAAGTGTCTGCTGCTGGAGTCAAAGCACTCAGAGGTCAGGGACGTTTCCTATTAGGGTCAAATGTCAGCCAGAGTGGCAGCTGTCATGTGGTGTATGATGGACACCTCTCTTAGCAGGGGAAGAATCTGTGTGTGTGTGTGTGTGTGTGTGTGTGTTTGGTAGTGATGGTTATGTGAACCACATGGTTATGTGGTTTAGTGTACTGCATATGGGGGATGGTTTAAGTGTGTGTAAATGGTTGATGGTGGCATGGTGTGCGTGAGTGTGTGTGTGTGTTGGTATGGTGTGGTTAGCCAGCAGGTCAGTGGTGGGAGTAAAGTGGTGTGTGTTCAGCCACCACTGGTCCCTTCTCCTCCAGGTCCAGCCCCACAGCAGTGATAGATAGTGGGCATCGTTGTTTGTTAAGTGCCCCCTTTGTCTCTGGTCAGAAACACTTAACATGGCCTGTGGTCACTAAACGCTGGTGGATGGCCGGTAGCAAGGTAAAATATTCATTGTTGAGGAGTGGTGGTTTTCCTCTGCAGAAACCCCTAAAAGCCTTGGCTTGGTTTTATGTTTTTAACCAGGTCCTTAGAACCAAGCCATTCTCATAGAGGACATGTGATGCATCTCACGATGGAGGTCTGGTAACCTCATCACCAGACCCTTGTCCCTGACACCCCCAGCAATGCAGATGCCACTACTGTAGCTAAGAGATCACTTCAGAACGCAGAAGCCCCTGATTTGTCCCTGTTCTGTAATTGTGTGTTAAAATCACTCTGTGTGCATGATTAATTTTGTCGCAGTAAAGAGAGCCAACAACAAAAGTTGAACAAGCTGAGCATGAACTGACTTCAGGGGTTACAACATATGTAATCACTTCCACAATGTCCCTTAACCCCGAGAACTTCCCCCTCCAAATGGCTTTTATGGAAAATTGTCTATGGAGCTGACATAATAATGATGTTGCAGATTCTAGGTCAGCAGTGTTCACTTTTTCAACAAATCAAAATGAGTCATCCTCACCTGTGGTTCTCAAGCAACTGAAGCTTTAACCTTTAGAGTTGTCTCTTCACAATGCGGGACTTTCCAGAAACCCTTTAAAAGGCCCTCCATCCCTTTGACCACCAAACCACAGGACACACAGACTCATGTCAGAACACTGCCTGCTTACTAACTACATTTATGGTTCTTCCTTGGAATAGTTTCATGTAGTCATTTCAAAAGTATGACAAGTGTATTCTAATAGGAAAGAAAACAAGTTATAATGGTTCCCTTTCCTTCCTCAAATGAGTTAAGTGAGCAGTCAGTGAATATACTAGCTGAATTTTCGGACACGTTTGTCTGCCACAGGCTGTTTAACAAATGCCAGAGAGCCCCATGTGATCTGTTTGAGGGTTTGACAGCGGAGCTCCCACCTGTGGCGGCTGTGGTGCTCATCTCCTCAGAGATGGAGCCCTCTCTCATACAACCCTTTACTCACAGTCTCTTTATCTCTCTCCATCTCCACACTTCTGTAAGTAATCTGTCATACCATCTCCCGCATTGCACACCCACCCCACACACATACACACAAACGTGTAACACATCCCAACATTTTATACCCAGGCTTGTCTTCACTTCAGCACGTGTCAGGTTGTGGCCGATTCGCAGTGTAGCTGAGCGGGGCGATGCGGCACCACACAACCCAGTGAGGCCTGACGCCGTGGTTTCTGCCCCAGTCAACCAGCCAACCAGGCAGGCTGCTCCCCCTGCCTCTGAGGCCCCAAGGACAGGAAGGGGCTGTCAGAGGAGCCTGGCTGGATGGATGGAGAACTAGCTGGCCGGCTTGGTCAGCCTGGTCACAGCCTGTGGAGGGCTTGAGGGCTGGGCGGTAGCTAGGCTGTGGCAGGTGTGGCTGCCACAGTCACCGCTCTGGTGGAGACAGTCACTCTGGCAGCCGCATGCTGCTGCAACAACCCAAGACTGTCTGCACCGTGTGGAGGAGGAAACTGATACTCAGTCAGTCTTGAAACAATATCAAGGGAGGTGTCATGAGAAAGCATCCATGTGAATGTCAAAACCTGAGGACCAAGTGTACACTGTACAAAGATCCGAAGTCCTGGGTAAATCCAAAGGGCTTGTTAACCGACATGTTATGGAATGTCATGTTTACGAAGAACAATGTGTACACTGTATTTTCAAAATAATGGGAGTTGTGGTTTGAACGTCTGAGACAGCTGATATTACTCAGAAACTTCCCATGCTATCTGAATAAAGTCTTATCACACTGTACTTAAAGTCTCTTTTATATTTCAGCAATCCTGGTAACTGTTACTCACTGTGAAAGTATGTCCGTACAGTTTGTATTTCTACTGTATGTATGGGCATGCTGTGTCTATTGTGCCTAGATGTGTGTAGTTAGTGGTTATGGTTCAAAAGAAGAGTTGTACTTTCCCTGATGGGAAGTGATGAAATAAATGAATATGTTCTTGGGAGCCAGTGAAGGACACATGTTGGATATATTACCCGTCTCAATCATTGTCTGACTAGGATGAATATAGAACACAGAGATGGACAGACATTGAAAGCAGAACAAGTATCTTTGGTATCCACACACAAGACAAAAAAAAAAAAAAAGAGATCTGCAGGATTGGGATGAAATTCCATCCAGGTTTTAAGATACTCGGCTCTCCATGAAACCGGGTATGGGCCAGACGACCACGAGAGCGTGGGGGCCCGGATCCACCGCAATGAGCTTGCAGTTACTTTAAAGCTTATTCGCCAAATATTTGATAACGATCAGTTGTCATTAGCTTCCTCTCCGGCTCGGCGACCGAGCACAGACCATCGAAACCTCAGTGAGAGTCCATCTAACTGGAGGTCAAAACCAATAAACCTCCATAGTGGTCTGACTCCACTAAAACTTCTGTGGAGAGCCTGCAGAACCAGTAAAACCTCCTCGGTTTGCTGGAGTCAACCAGTATTACAGAGTGACAGGGAACAGTTACAGTCGGAAGGGTTCCAGGGTTGACCTTCTAGAGTCAAACGTGAAACGTCGTCTCACAGGTTTACTTCTGGACACCCGCTGAGAAAGAAGCCCTAGATAGTTTATCAGTTGCTGTGGTAAGTTGTAAACAGGTGAGACTCAAGCCACTGTTTCCAAGGTAGCAGACAGTAGAAAGCAGTCGTGGTTAGCTGATATTTTGGGTTCCAGGCAACAAACTGAAAAACGGAACGTTTCTCATGCAGTTTCTCAGCAGAGTTTGACTGTCTGAACGGAAACGTGAGAGACAGGTAGAATGCGGCCTCTAGGTCAAGCCAACCCCCATTACATCTAAAGCAAACTGAAGCCAGTGTCCATCACAAAGTCATGAACCTCTATAAAAACGATCAATCTAATCTATTGACTCATCAGCATCTGCAGACTGGTTCTCCTTTACAGTGTGTCATCATTATGTTCAGATTAGGGTAGTCGTACGTATCATCATCATGTGTCCATACAAGGACTTTCATCATGTCATTAGCGTGGGTCTATTGCCTCCAGACCTTTCCCACGCCAGCAGACACGTGTACCTGCACCTGATGCCTCCGACACTGCAGCAAAACCGCAACGATGACCATCAACAAACCAACAACTTCCTCAGTCGCCTGCTCACTTCCGCTTCATCGCTTGCGACCTGCCGTTGCCATGGAAACGGCGCAGGCCTTCGCGTGAGAGCGCTTCAGACAGTCGTCTGGGGTTCCGCGCTGCACAGGAAGGAATCGGTCACACTGATCAACCGTTTCTCACTTCTGCCTTCGCGAATGGGGAAGAGCCGAAGGAACTAAAACATAACACAACACTTGATGTCTGTGGTGGCATACCCCCCCCACACACACACACTGTCTGTCTGATGAGAAACAAAAAATTATATTATTGCTGATCCATACAGCGGGAAGTGTAAATTTGATGATTCATGTCTGCCATCTGTTGCCAAATCGAAAGAAAAACACAAAGGAAACTTCTCAGATCACTCATTTGCAATGCTGCGCAAACCGCCACTGATGGTTTGATGAATCCTGTCTAAAATATCATCATGTATGTGTGTAGTGTATAGGGATGACATGAGAAAGGAGCACCACTCTGCCATTCTCAATCTGGTTTGCTGGAGAATGACTGTGAACAGGAGCTTGTCGTTAAAGGTTGAAGATTCTGGAAGGGGTCTGCTGTTCTCATTAGCATCATGGAAACATCCAGCTAACGAACGAGCCGTTCTGACGACCACAAGCGTTGGATGCAGTGATTCAGTGCTCCCCCTCGTCTCTGAGCAGTGACCGTTTGGTGTTTAAACGCTTATGTAGACTGTGAGTCATCCTGCTAAACTAGCATCAGTGAGAAAGTGAATGAACCCAGACAGAGTCTTTAACAAGCCCTGACTACAGTACACACAATTATAATGTGCAGTAATCAAGACCTCTGCAGTCCCTATATCTCCAATGGAGATAACATAGTGACTTCACTTATATATATATACACTGTATATATCAGCTTTCTGTTAAGATGAAAGACCATTTATATTATATCTATGTAGGTATGGTTCTTAACCTTCACCTATGATGGCTACAAACAACAGAAACTGTTTACAATTGTTCTGAGGTTCCCAGCAAACATGTACCTAGTCCTAATGAGGCCGTTTCTGTTTCTCAGGCACACCGGGAGTGACACAGACATGCCACCTGAGTGGTCTAAAACTCATAGTCAAGTACTGCAAAACTCAGAGCATGTTTGTCACACGGTTCGGGGCTTCCGGGAGTGTGTTTCTATTTTGCCCGAGAGAGGCACTCCACACAGTCATACAGAAACGGATTTGCAGGTCGAGCCCTGGCAAGACGTGCCAACCTGGGAGTTCACTACCTCCAAAGGCCTGAAGATGCCTGTACTTGATATACCAGTGTGGAGTCAAACGTTATTTTGAGAGTCCCCTACAGACCAGGGGATGTGGATACCATTAAGAATATATAAATAGAATGCCAATTTCACTGCGGCTTTGCTGATATTCAACAACTGGTTAAGGTTAGAGTTAGGGTTAGTTGATAGTACTTTGTTATTTGATGATTGTTTATTGAGTATTTATGTTGCATTGATAGATCAGTTACAAATGGACTCTCCACATAGTCGAATGATCAAGTTGCCCAATACATGTTTACAGTAGCAGGACTGCGTCAAAATTCTTTGATGCAGTATTCATGGAATTATTCAATGTTCCTCACGTTGCAGTTGTTCTCAGTTGCAAAGAAGAATGTTTTCGTGTTTTCATGTGCGTTTTCACCTTCAATAGAAAACTGAAAGATTCTGCAATGACAGGTTTAGATTTTGTGATGTAACAGGATTTGGCTCATGTCGGTGTTAATCATAGCTCACTGGTAAGTCACGACGGATGTGTACTGTGGAAAGTTCCGATGTATATGTGTGTGTGTGTGTGTGTGTGAGAGTGAGAGAGAGTGAGAGAGAGAGAGAGAGAGAGAGAGAGAGAGAGAGAGAGCGAGCGAGAGAGAGAGAGAGAGAGAGAGTGTGTGTGTATGTGTGAGTGTGTGTGTGTGTGTGTGTGTGTGTGTGTGTGTGTGTGTGTGTGTGTGTACTATAAAGTGTGTAGAAAGGAGCGTGCACAGGCTGTATACCAGATTCCCAGTGACTCAGATTGCTCGCCGTGGTTTGTGTGTGGGTGAATTCAGCCTTTAGCTGTAGGCAGATGACTCATGTTAAGCAAACTCTGGAACAGGATTTCTTGGTAATGGTGCTTTTAACCAACATTGTGTGGTTGTGGCAAAAGGTTCTCTCTTGCGTGGCAATGAGTGTACACCATACACCTATTTAGGTGTAGACGACATAGGTCCACTTTTCCATTGTAGTGGTACTGCATGGTTGGTCTATGAGTAGAACAAGAATTAGTGACCTTCACATCCCATGAACCAATAGCGAGCAACTCAAGTACAATTCAAATGAACATGATTGACATGTCATGGGTTAGCGCTTTGACAGGGAACTTAAGGGCCTTAAGATACTTGGTCTCGTGCCTTGTGCCCGCAGCACCCTATGCCTGTGTGTGCCCGTGGGTCCCATTTCTGATTCATCTCCTGCATCTGCCACCATGGGCTGTGGCTCCGCTGGCAGAGCCCGCAGGAACGACCAAGATGGTGCTTTCAAACCTCCCACTCCAACCAGATTCTCCCTTTGTAGTGACTCCACATCGCTTCAGCAGCTGAGGCGGTTCAGCGGCAGCGTGGCTTGGGCCTCTGAGGAGACTGTGTGCTCCAACTCCACCATGTTGTGGATGTTTGGGACACCCCGCTGTGCTGTCAAATATGAGCAAATACGGCATTCAAGAATATCTATTATGACGGCATTCATGAATATCTATATAGACGTAGACTAATTGTAGATTTATTTAGCAATCTAATTCTGTAGTTACTTATTTATTAATCTAAATACATGAAATCTGGTTTTAGAAAAGCTTTGATATAATTTTTGCAAACGCATGCACATTTGACCATATCACACTGGCACATACTGTATATTTTTAGTTATTAGTGAACACATGCAAGAAAGCTCACACACGTATATAGAGCACATCACACCAGTACCGGAAACCAAACATCATAGTCTTGTCACGAAAGCACCTAGTCTGACAGTCAGGTGACACAGAGTGGAGCAGACTTTTTAATCTATCTTAAACACACACACACACACACACACACACACACACACACACACAAAGATACAAACAAGAACCAGTTCCCTCTTGGTTGTCTGCAGTGCAGAGAGCAGCTGCCAACCACAACCACACAAGTCTCCAGTATGTTAGCAAGCACCTGGATCCACTCTCTCACAGACACACAGACAGGCAGTCAAGCAGATAGGCAGGCAGACAGAGAGATATGTAGACAGACAGACAAACAGACAGACAGGCAAGCAGGCAGTCAAGCAGATAGGCAAGCAGACAGAGAGATATGCAGACAGACAGGCAGGCATAAGACAGACACAGAAGTTCAACACTGGATGTTTGTCCTAGTGGAGAACATGCCACAAGACTCCTCCTAGTGCCAGTGAGCTACTGTCCCAAGGTAGAGGAGGTGCATCGTGGCATGCAGTTGGGATGATTTTAGGTGTTTTCATGGTTTGTGAGTATTTGTGTAGGAGTGTGTTTCGTATGAGCTACCCCAGTCGACAAGCCTATTTGAAGCAATGAGCGTGGGAAAAGACTGCAAACGTTTTGTGACACACAAGAGAGGTGCAATTTAACACCCTCGTCTGCATCTGAGACACAGCCAAAGCTTCACGGATTATGTCAAGTTGTGGCAGTGTTCAAGAGAAGAACATAAGATCGTGTGACCATTCTGAACTTATATACTGTGTCCTCATTCATAGGAAGCGTTAGTATAGGGAGCACTCAAGTCCTCTGACCTCACTCCTATTCTCTCCATGTCTTCTATCTCACTCTCTCTCTCTTCCTTTTTCTCACCAACACACTTCATTTGTTGTCTCGCACTGTACAGGACACTGTAAGACACTGGGTGTCAAAACCACATTTGCAGTCAACGCCTCCTGAATGACACTGGCAGCTCTCCTGTTTCTCACAAGGCATCTGACTCACAGATGCCTTTCAAAAGGGGTACGGAAGACATCACACACACACGCACACACACACACACAATACCTCCTACACTTTACACCAAGACCCTTGCCAGCCCTAAAGCCCCCATTCAACCCCCTCCCTGAGTGACAGCTTCCTCTGCGTCCAGCGACACCCCTCACCCAAGCCCTCAGACGACGCCCACGGAGCCTCTCCCCACATCAAACCCTCATCTCAGCACAGGAGGAGCATTAGGGGCCGTCTGCAGGCCTTCCCTGACACCAAGCAGCAAGTATAGGTTCCTAAGACAGAGAAAGACAGAGAGAGAGGGAGAGAGAGGGGGGGAGGGCGGGGGAGGTTATGTAAGAGAGAGAGAGAGAGGGAGCAAGGTTGGTTTGCATTGGACCACACCTCTGTGTACGACTCTGTGCACCACCAGCCTGTCAGCCAGTCCAGGGGGCCTGGGATGCATTAGAGGCCAGGGTAGAGGCTACTCTGAATGGGCTTCATTAGGCTAGCAGCCTCCTTGCCCTCTGCTCGCTGGAGGGTGCCTCCCTCAGGCCCACAAAGGCAGCACTGTCTCCACTGCAGAATAAAAGCCAGCCGAGGGCCGTACATCAGCCGGCCGCAGCCCTGGTCCAACACTGGCCCGAGTGTGAACACACAGGCAGACACGCGCTGCATGTTCACACACACACACACACACACACACATATACACACAAACACGATCAAACGCATGCATGCATGCTCGTGCACGCACACACACACACACACAGACAAACATAGAAGAGTGCAGGCATGCATCAGTATCAGGCCCCCCAAGGATGACAAAGAGCAATGAGCTCCAATATTAAAGAACAGAGAGAAAGATGGAGAAGAGATAGAGTGGAAAGAGCGAGAGAGAGAGAGGGGGGGGGGGTTGACTGCCTATGGGTTTATTAGAGAGAGGGGAGGCTGGGGAGTTGAAACAACGTTAGGGGCCAGAGAGCGCCCGGTGTCACTAGCACCTCATAAAACACTTTAATGGACGCCGCTCCGATTTGTCAAAGAGAGAGACAAATGAAAGAGGAAGAGTGAGGAAGGGGGTGCGAGAGAGAGTGAGAGTGACCTTACTAGAAAAACGCTGTGTGCTATTATGTTACTGCCTTTACCATGACTGAGTGCACGTGTAAGGGGCTTAGGTGCGCACGCACGCACGCACGCACGCACGCACACTATGCTTAACGGAATCTCGTGTCTCTTTTCTATGTAGGTCAGTAAAAAATAAAACCCACCATAGCTCAGAGATAGAGGGTCTGACATGTGAAAGCAGGTCGCACCCCCACACACACACACACACACACACACACACACACACACAGTAAAGAAAGATCGAGGTTGGTGTGCCTCTGTGGTGACCACCATGGCTTTCTGAGAAGAGAAAAATATTCTATGACTGTCTATTTCTATACTCGTTCTGTACTGTATATGTGCAAATGAACAACCACTATCATTTTCATATGTCTATGTCTACAAACATAAATGCACAACTACACTTTCATGCACCGTTAATGTGCAAAACCTGCATAGTTGTGTTTCTAAAGTGCATGCATGTGTGTTTTTTCAATGGTTTGGATAGAGAAACGTGCTTTCCCAAATTATGAAATATGCCCTGTGAGGTTCATGGTAATGGTTACAGTTTGTATTTGTTCTACTTAGTTAGGATAAGTTATAGCTAAAGTAACTTTTTGTTATAGTTTGTATTAGTTAACAGTTTGAATTATTTACAGTCATATTTAGTATTAGCTACAGCACAGTAAGAATTAGTATTCAGATGCAGTAAGTAGGTGTACTGCAGACAAAAGATTACCCTGACATGAAACACAGCAGAGAGAGAGAGGTAGCCTTGCATGAACTGGAGAAGAAACGGGTGTTCTCTTCTCAGACACACACGCATGCAGCACACAATGCCCCAGCAACTGTTTCCACGGTTCCCCTCCTCCTCAGAATCTCTCATCTCATCTGTGGTCTTATCACTGCTTCTCTTCTACTTTAGTGGGAGAAATAGCTCTCACAACAACCAACTGATGCCACACACACCAAGCCGGAAGTGAATCTCTCTGTTCTTCTTGGTGAAATAACCATTTAAAACAAAAAAACTGAAATCAGTTAAATAAATCCTGTTTGTGTCCTTGTGTTGCAGGTGCGTGAGGAAGAACAGTCCTAGACACACGTTTGTTTTTAACGCAAACATGCACACGCACACACCAACACACACACCCCAACACACACACACGTTGCAAGTAAGCCACTGCGCATCTGGCGTGAAGCAACATCCTGCCCCACAGAAAAACTAGCATGCGTGCAGGCTTGTCTGTCACATCCAAAACCCTGTCTGAACCACAGGAAGCTAACACACACACACGCACACGCACACACACAGGTAATAAAACATTGAGAGACTGAAAAAGAGTCGTTGGACGACAAACGCAGACCCGAGACACAGCAAAACAACCACCAAAAGGTTTGATTGTAACGTTCTGCAGCGTTGCATGGATGTTTGCTGTATGTTTCCTAGCCTCTTGGGGAGGTTGGTGTGGGAGCTGGGTTGAGGCTAGACCAGAGTCTGGTCTGGGTTAGGTCTGGGTTAAGTCGAGTCTGATACAGGGTTGCTGGGAAATTTGGGGTGACTGAGGTCTTTGGGTTGCTGGTGGTTTCATGAAGATCCATTGCATACTGACTGAGATATGACACCCCACACGAAAAGAGTTCCACCATCTTGACGACCATCAATCACTGTCGTTCGATGGTGAGGAGAAACTGACACATGCGAATACACAAGCACACACATATAAAGTGTGGGAAGCAGTGCTGGCACAGTGTGTGACAAACAGGAAGAGTCAGGGTACAGGTTGGTGGGAAGGGCTTCCACCGCAATACAGAAGGATGCTACATGTGTCTAGCTTTGTGCCAAATACAACTAGGTTAGCAACAACCCTCAACGTCAAAACAGGCCAAGCGACTATGTTTCTTTCGAATGTTTTCTTGCCTTCAAAGTTTCCCTCCACCCCAGTCTCTTGCTACCACGCCGCCTGACAGGTCTCGGAAGTGAGCGTCTCTCCGTTTTGTCTCGGCCTCACCCTGACAGTGGTCTCCTAGGGTTACGTCTCCGTCCTGGCCTATCCGTCGGTCCCACCGCAGCTCCCTGAAGCGGCCTATCGTCTGCAGGGCGTGTGGCGAGGCGTCCGCCTCCTCTCCTCCCTGTGTGGCCACCACAGTCTCTCTGTCTGCGAGGGAGCCAATAAATAAATAATGGGGCGAGCGATCGCTTCCAAGCGGGATCCTGAAGACTAAACCGCCGCATCTGGGAGTGCTTCCTTGTTCGACACAGCAATAACAGTTTGCTGCAGTCGCACAGCGGTCTGTGCGAGGCCCCGACACTGGGTTACTCACTAGAGCTGGTGTCTAGGAACGAGGAGAGGAGACGAGTGGAGGGGAAAAGGAGGTGAATGAGGAGGAGAGGAGTGGGGAGGGGAGGAGGTGAGAGGAATGGGGAGGAGAGAAGACGAGTTGGGAGGAGAAAAGAGGAGTGGGGAGGGGAGGAGGTGAGAGGAATGGGGAGGAGAGAAGATGAGTTGGGAGGAGAAAAGAGGAGTGGGGAGGAGATGAGTGAGGAGGGGAGGTGAGTGAGGAGGAGAGGACTGGGGATGAGATGAGTGAGGAGGGGAGGAGGTGAGTGATGAGGAGAAGATGAGGGGTGGGGCGCAGAGGAGGTGAACGAGGAGAGGGGAGGAGAGGAGGTGAGAGGAATGGGGAGGAGAGAAGACGAGTTGGGAGGAGAAAAGAGGAGTGGGGAGGAGATGAGTGAGGAGGGGAGGAGGTGAGTGAGGAGGAGAAGATGAGGGGTGGGGCGCTGAGGAGGTGAATGAGGAGAGGAGCGGGGAGGAGAGGAGAGGAGAGGTGAGAGGAATGGGGAGGACACAAGGCAAATTGTCACTAAAACTCCAGCCCTGCTTCGAAGGGCCTTCAAGAAACAAAACTTGTCCAACTGTTTGGCTTGCTGTTTAACACATGGGCTATTTCTGTACCAGTGGTGGAATATTCACACTTCTAGTTCTCAAGTGGCACTTGTGATACAATACCAACCTCCTGTTATGCCAGAGAGTTTGGAGGTACTACTGCTTTTGTGTTATGAAAGTGACAGTTAAGAATCTTCAGAACAGTGTGTGATCTCTCTATGAGTGTGTGTGAAAACAGAGAGGTGTCTAACTATCATGAAATCCCATGCCATGAAAGTCCCAAAAATGGTCAGTCGTAAGTGCGTAATTAAGTACCATTTTAGAGATGAGACAAGTCTTATTTTGTTATTTTATGGGGTGCATTATAGGTTTATCACAAAGATATAAGGCCAGCATGATATAATAATAGGAATCTGATCAGCAGTAACACAAGTAGGGTGGGTCTATAACACTAACGTGTTAGTGAGAGTTAGGGACACTGTGTCCAGTCTGTGTGCTGCACAGTCCATTCCCTTCTCCAGGACTACAGAAAGGTGGCCCAGTCCCATGTGTTTGATGCAATGCTGGCCACTTCGTTATACAAGTCTTCTCGAGTCCCAATCTGCATTCCACGTTCATGGGGAACATATGGGGAAGCCTGCAATTTTTAGACCACAAAATAAGACCCTTCGCAGCTGGTCGCACAACCGCACTCGGCCCTTTTTGCCTGGTCGAGCCACACCCCAGAGGCGTAGGACCACTGACAGTGATTAAACCACCACACAGTTTTCTCAGCAAAACAGGAGTTATATTAAGCTTAAATACAGGGGCTTGATAAACAAGGGCATGGACAGGGAAAATAGGGATAGAGAAAATACCCACAATGATCTTGAAGCTGGGCAGTGCAAGCAGTTTTTTTTTTGTGAAAAACATCAACCAGATGTTTACCTAGACAAAGATATGCTGAGATGGAAGACAAAGACATTTTCTTTCAAATGTCAGGAGTTCTAGAGAAGTTATTGAGAAGCAGCAGATGGCTCTTTATATGTTGAAGGCTTCTCTGTTCCCTTTTGAAAATACAGACTCCACTTGTTTCTCCCCACAAACAGCCCGAAATAGGGAAATTGTAGACCATCTGAAACTACTTTTCTTCTTATAAAGATAGATCACAAATATCAATGTTATGTAAACTCCATGAGTTTGAATATGAGCAAAAATGACAAAGGCAGAACAAGACTCAACTATAAATAGTTTATGTATAGGCTAAACTGTTGTGCGTATAATATTTACGAACTAAATATCCCCACAAAAGTTTTACACACATGCATTCATGTCAGTCCTATCATGTTTTTCTGTTACTTGTTTCTACTTCATAAACAACTACAGAGTAACCAGCCCTGAAAAAAACACAAACTCATATCCAGCTCCTCCACTTGAGCCCACAGCTGCAACCTGGCTCTAAAGAGGCTGGGCCATGCCATGCCATCCCAGACCAGACCAGACCAGACCAGGCCAGGGCAGACGGCTGAGGTGTGAGAAGGGGAAGTTCCAGTCTGTGTGTGAGGTTATGTTGGAGGCCTGTAGCGGCCGTGTGGATGGACTGATAAAAGCCCTGGGGCCGTCCTGCGGCCTCAGCCTTCGGCCACACTCCCCATCGCCGTGTCATTTAGGCCACGCTGCCGCCTAACCAACGGCAACTGCTCATTTACAGGGCAGTGTGGCATCCCGAAGGCGCGCACACACACACAGACAAACATTGGCTACACGCGCGCACACGCACGCCTAGGGCAGCCCTGACCATGAATCAGGGTCACACACATCGAGGCAGATGGGTGAACATGTGCAGTAAACGCATGATACATACACAGTCACACCGAGAGAAGGTTCATGCAAACTCAACACACAACATCCACACACATTTCCCCCCCCCCCCCCCCCCCCTCTGTTTCTGTGTTTCGGTTTCTGTCTCTTTCTTAAACAAACACACACACACCTTTCCCATGGTGGTCACTTGGTCACGTGAGTGGCCAGACTGTGGTGGCTTGGGTCAGTTGTCCGAAGCCAGACATGGTTAGCGTGACAAGGACAGACTGTACAGAGGGGAAGTTGGGCCAGTCTAGGTTGCCTGAAACACACCCATTAATGGCTCGCTCTCACACACTGCAGAACAAACTACAGGGACAGTGTGCATGTCTGGATCTCTCAATCTCCTCTGTGAGTGTGTGTGTGTGTCTGTCTGTCTGCTTTATATCCTGTTATTGTTTGGTAATACAGACTGAACGAGTCATGAAATTAAGACGGATACAGAACATGACAGAAGTAGATAGAGAGAGAGAATGATCTGCACAATCCATCTGATCAGATTGTGCCTTAGTTCAAACTGTGGCAACTCTGAGAAGATTTATCTGTTTTTAGCACGTTGACCACAGTTTTTGAAAGTCACACCACAATCAGGTTAAATCCGGTTTACATGTTCAAAAGAAAAAACCTCACACATACCAGCAGACGCTTTTACATTACTCTCTATTCTCAATCTGCTATCACTGCACCGTTTTCTACATATTGTTTTTCGGGTCCTGTCAACGGGGCACAGAAAAAGAGTTTAGAGAAAAGGATAAGCTGAAAATGGACAAGGATTTGGTTGGAATTAAGCTGGAATAAAGAGAAAGACAGAGATATAGGAAGTTTGAGTGAAATAAAGGAGCGATAGAGCAGGGAGGGAGATTGAAGACAGACAGAGAGATTGAAAGGGTGTGGGAAAGGAGAACGAGAGCGCAGGCAGAACAGAGGAGGGAGCAGAAGAGGAGGGCAAGTTGAGGAGTTGTCACCGCTGTTTCTTATGGGCCTAACATTACGATACTATCAAGTGGTAAGTGAGGGTGGATCGGCTTTGCAGACGTAAAACCACCGGTTGTGACAAACACAGATGCACTCTCAGTCAGATGAACACTTAAAAGTCCTGTAAGTACAGTACGTGCAAACAATCTCTCTCTGTGAACGCTCCAAAACGGTCTGTTCTCCTCTCCCCCTCCCCCCCCCCTTTCTTTCTCCCCCCATGGCAGCCAGAATTTCAGTTTACTCTCCTCCCTTTCTCACTCTCTGTGGAGTCTATAGCTGTCTTTCACTCTCTATGTTTTCTGCTTCATGTTTCTTGCCTCTCTTGCTGTTTGCGTTGGTGTAGGCGCCCTGTGAGAGCCTCGCAGACTCAGTGTGGTGTAGGCCGCTGCCTGGATTGAACTCAAAAAAGAAAATAAAACATTTCCAAAACAAGGCCAACCAATCAAAAGAGAGAGGGGAAAAAAGAAAGAGAGAGAGAGACACACGCGTGAGAGGGAGAGCCACGGAAAGTCGAGGCAATGAGAGAGAGAGAAGAGGAGAGAGGAAAGAAAGCAGGGGGAGGGGCCGAGAGAGCCGGCCTCACGTGATTGTGTGACGTGGGCTCCTCCACTCACAGTTTGAGAGCGCGTGTGTGTGTGTGTGTCTGTCTGTGTATGTGTGTATGTGAGGAGCATGGCGAGGATGTAGAGAGAAGCTGTGGCTTCAGCTTGTTGCTAGCACTCCAGTCCAGCCACCATCGTGGGACACCACCGCTCGTTTGACGGAGAGAGAAAGACACCGAGAGAGGGCCTAAACTTAGCCTGCAACCCCACCCTCCGCCAGGGGAGCCCACTGCCCCTCCTCCCGGCCCGGCCCGGCCCAGCCACCCAGGACCTGTAGGAGAACCCTCCACCCCAACACGGTGAGTCCTGTCAGGCCTAGAGAGGGAGGACATGGTGCTGCTGTAACGACAATGCGATCTGGCATCACACCTTCTCCACTTGACTCTCGAAATCCTTCGCTTTGTCTTCCCTCTCCCTCGCCCTCTCGAACCCTCCATCTCACTCCATCATTCTCTCTCCCTCTCTCTTTCTCTCTTCATGTCTCCCACTCCTGTTGCTGCGAACACATGCTGCTCTCTTTGCAGGCTTGTGGCTAAGGGATTCCTGCGGTAGTCACCAACCCCAAATTCTTGGTTGCAAACGGGCTTCGAGTTCTAGGATGTCCTTTCTCGCTCGCTTTCCTCCTCTTTCTCTCCCCCTTTCCCTACTTCACTCCTTCGTTCCCTGTTTCAACTCTGGTTTCTCTCCCAAGGCTGGTCGTTAGCGACTCCAGTGTGGCTCGCTACTGTTCCGGAACCCCTGTCATGGCCTCCAACAGCATCTTTGACTCCTTCTCAAACTACAGCAGCACTCTACTAAGAGGTAAGCCCCTCTCTCCTACACTCCACTCAATCTCGGTCTTTCTCTACCTTCCTTTCTTGGTCTCCTTTTGCTGTATCTGCTGCTGGAGGCATTCAGAGGGAGGGAGATGTTGGCAGCTCTGATAGTCAGTCCCCTCACTCCCAGTGGTGTGGGTAGCCTTGTCTGTTTGGCAGCTCTAGGGGTCTGTGTCTTTGTGTGTGTTTCAGAAAAGCATGGACAGCAACACCCTGAAGTGAGACTTCTGCAGTTCCTATGGGGTGTTGCGTGTGTGAGCAACACACTGTCTGTGTGTGGTCTTCTTTTCACACTTAGAAAATCCTTAAATGTCCTTGAATGGGGGCTTGAAATGGAGGAAGTGCTCCCACACAGTTGCTAAGGCCATAGCATGCAAGCTGAGGGATAGGATCCCTGAAGTCATGGGCCTCATTGCTGTGTTTTATGTAGTCTTGATGGAGCACACCCATAATGGGATTCTCACCACACACTGTCATTATCAAGAGAGAGTTCTGCTCTCTGTGAGAACAATCTTGGGCTCTATTGGTACTCCTGGCCTTTACTGGAAGACACTGTGATAAATGCGAGTTCCTTCCCTTTAGAATACTTCCAGGAGGTACTTCTGGTCGGTGTGGTGGGGTGAGTGCACTACTATACACTTGTGCTAGACATGCCTTGATGAAAGGGCCATTTGTTTCCATGGTAACCCCAATCAGACGACTCTGTGCTTGGAAATTATCAAAGCTCTTTGGGTTTCGAGATTATTATTTTTTTGAAGCATATTTGTCTTAATAATTAAATTATTTCCTCAAACAAATGTACAATATGTATTTTTACCACATTCAAACACTGAAATAAGTAGAATTTGAAGCTTTCACAGACGCACAAGACACAACTTTCTATAAGATTTGACATGCTGAGGTATTCAAGTTTGCGGTTAGAACTTAGAACAAAAATTCTAAACTGCCATTCAAGCAAATCATTTATTTAGTTTGTCTGACAACAGACACCACGTGTGAAATTGTTTAATCTTGCACTTTTAATATGACGTTTTTACTGCATTGTACTATGTAATATTGCATTGTAGTTCAGATATTATTATTGTTCATCGCACCAGGAGCCTGTTCCATAAAGCGAGTTTATCGCATAAGCCAGGCTTGTGTCTAAGAAAGACACTGACACAAGCCTGGCTTATTCGGTAAACTCTCTTTATGGAACAGGTCCAGGGTTGCTTAGATTTGGTTACTTTACACTGTGCTAGGTAAATACAGAAAGTTCCTTGACTCTGACAAGCAGAACTATGCACTTCTCATCCTTGATTTCCTGCTGTACTTTTTATACGCACTATTTGTATGTCACTAAAAGTGGCTGCTAAATGAATACATGCCAAATGTAAAAGTTCAAAAAGTAAGCCAAAAGCTCCACAACAACATTGAACGGTTTTACTCATCCAAAATGATTTGAATGGACATATGTAGATACACTGTAGCCTCATCAATGGGAGTGGGGCCAGGAGACTGTGGCTCCCATAGTTTCTTCCACCTCTACTGAGACATGAACAGCAGGAGTAAGCTCGTCCCCTCCATTACGACCTCGCTGCAGTGTTAATGAGAGACAGACACAGGAGAAGAAATACCCGCTCCTAATTGTTTGCAGAGTATATCTTAAAATCTCTGGAGCCCATGCTCCCCCTCTGTCTCACTCAATGACACACACACACACACACACACACACACACACACACACACACACACATCTGCGGCTCATATGAGCGTAAGCCTGTGATATCCCTTGTGGAACCACAGTGATAGAGGATGATGTTCCAGTGTTCTCACTGAGTCGACAGACGCTCAGGCATTTATAGTTTCCTCTTGACAAGAGCCCTCTCCTTCTCTCACTCTTCCCCCTTCACAACACACCCATCCCTTTTCTCTCCCTACTGTCCTCCGCCAAAGTCCAGAAACTTTGTCTGAATGCTAAATACAGCGACTGTATCCTTTTGTTTGCACTCTACTGTCCTGTCGGACACATTAAATACTTGATTTTATATAAATATATAAGTGTTTAGTTGTATCAGTGTTTGGGTTGTGTGCAAGGTTCCATAATGTCAATGTAAGGTGTTACACCACATTGCAATCGGAATACAGTCTGCTGAAAACTGTGGTATTTTCAGTAATTTGACTACCATCCATCACATTAGTAACATTAGAGGATTGTTTTACCATACAATTGCTCTGAGCAGAAACTGTACTGACTCCATTAATGCACAGGCTATCCCACCAGTAGGATAATCATCACAGTCAAATGAAATCATTTTCAAATTCTACCATTTGGGATGAAGATGTGAATGTTCACATCTTCCCCTTTCCAGGTCTCTTATGTCTGATGCCTTCGCTTGTCTCACTTTGTTTTTCAGCAGGTCCACTGTAGCGAGAAGGGATAACTAATGTGCTCTCAAAAAGATAGGATGAGGGTTGAAAAAATTGAGAAAAGGTCAACACTGTAATCACTATTGGAAATCATTAGTGAATATGCAATATCCTTTTACAATTCTTCTGTCGAGAGAAAAGAGCCGAAGTGGAGCAAAACAAAGGCCAAAAGTCATTAAATCGTCCTATTCAATTTGAAAATGTTTCAAGTTAAAGACTACCTCATGTAAGCAAAATACCCCAGCGGTTAGTTTAACAACTTACATTACACAGGCGAGGCAATTTGGCCCAGATATTCTCTTTTTGTGTGTGACTGAAATCAAACTGAAATTAAGAGGCTCGCTTCATGAAAATCAAGAAGACTGTTAAACGTCTGCGGATTAGTGTACGTTTCCAAGTCCTGACTTTAATACTATGATACATGAATCTCAAATGGAAATGCATATGCATAAATCTCCTCAAATGTCAAAAGGCATTAGCGTAAGCCTGGACTTATAAATTAAATTGAACAGTATCGCCCTCTGAGAAACGCCAAAGGCAGGAACAATCCTTCATAATATTTTATGGACTTACAAAGTACACAAAATGTATTACTATATATTTCCCGTGTTCCCTCATGACAAGCAATAAACTGAGATAGAAGAAAGATATAGCCCAAAGAACCTGTGATTAAAATCTATACGACATGTAGAAAAACCAGAAGACACAGAGCGATTATGTGCACTGTATTCTTTGAGGCGCCACCCTGTGAGGCTGCAGTATCTTTCTCAGAGTGAGGGGGAACACACATCAACATGTGATGTGCAACATCTGATGCCCTTCGCGTGAGAAGAGAGTAGGCCTCACCTCAGAAACCTCACTCTTGCAGCTCAGGCTGAGAGACAGAGGAGGAGTGTGGTTGACAGAGAGAGAGAGACAGAGAGAAAAAGAGTGAGAGAGAGAGAGAAAAAGCGAAAGAGCGAGAATGAGAGAGTGAGAGAATCAGTCAGCGAGAGAGACAAAAAGTAGAAGATTGAGTGTGTGTGTGAGAGAGAATAAAACAGTCAGAAAGAGAGAGAATGAAACAGTCAGAAAGAGAGAGAATGATAACAGATGAGAGAGAGACAGAGAGAGAGAGAGAGAGAGAGAGAGAGAGAGAGAGAGAGAGAGAGAGAGAGAGAGAGAGAGAGAGAGAGAGAGAGAGAGAGAGAGAGAGAGAGAGAGAGAGAGCGAGAGAGAGAGGTTTACAAAAGTCTCACACTAAACATCTACTGGAACACCAGAGAACGTTGTGATGCCTTAATGCTCTCTGCCTGTGTGCTTCTGTACGTGTAAATGCTGGTGTGAAATGGTGATCCTCTATGATTTGTTCATCTGATCCGGCCTCACGGTGCTGCTGCCACTCCCCGATAATAACCACAAGGAGGTTACACCTGCTCTCTTCTCAGAGAAGCCTCATACACTAGCGCACACACAATTGTTACTAGGCCATTCCAAAACGTTACCAATTCAGTATTAACTACATCAAAAGAACCCACTGTAAAAACAATTTAAAAAAAGGGTAGAAACTTTATTGGTTTCGGGGTCTGACGCGTTGGCAGAGTTTGATGTTTGCATCAGGTGGGGTACCTGGTTTACAGGCCATCTCATTGGTGCTGTGCATTGGGTCATTTATTTGGCTCCAGTATCCCCACCAGTGTGTTTCCTTTGCTTGGAAGGACGGTTTGGTTCCCAGCAGGATCTTTATACAAGGGTCGTTTTAGAGCGTTACGCTCTTGGGAGCCAGTTCCCTTTGTGGCAGAGAAAAAGGCTGGGTTTATTAGGGTGGGAATGGTTTTATATGTTTGGCTTGTTGCGCAGTATGAATGGAAGTGAGGGTTTCTCTGTGTGAGAAACGCGCCATGCCTCGCCGCAGTAGTAGTGAGGTTATTCTGGTGCATTCTGGGAGGTGGTCTGGGTTGTTCAACAACTTCTGACAAAGTCTGAAAAGACACATGCTCGAGATTTGTGTGAGAAGGAAAGGAACTTTGGACAAACTCTTTGTATAAATTCTTAGACATTATAGAAAAACCTCAAGGTGACTTGAAGGAGTTCTTTGATGCAAACATGCCTTGGGAAATCTTTCAATAACTGTAATGGAATGATGAGTGACTGTGTGGAAGTCTATGGGCATAATAATGAGCCAGAACAGCTGGACCTTCAGCAACAATGTGTGAATGTTCTGCTCTCCTAAATAAATATCACAGTACTTAATAATGAAGAATACTTCATAATACTTGGAACCTGCTCACAGCCCCTTGGTCGAGAGATAGTAGCATTGCCAAAACACAGAAAGTGAGCAAAAAAATCTGGAACCAGATATTTCGGAGTTTTAATATTCAAAAGGTGAGGCAAATAATAGAAAGCTTATGATGGCCACTGAGGAGAAGATGTCTCCAATTTAGCCCAAGTATAAAATCTATTTATAAAACGGAGGGCATATTGGATGGGAACGACACTCTGGACTTGATTAGTCTGTTAAATGTTCAGAGGTACTTATTTACTTTTTGGTCCGTCTCAACGTTTTCACTGTCTGTCAACACATCCTGATGGAAAATACCTTCAGGGGTCGCTAGCAAGATGGCTTCCAGGTAGAGTCTGGAGTGGAGGAGGCATTGTGGTTGGCCAATCCCAGAACCCCCTTACCCCCTCAATCATTTGGCTGCGGGCTATGATCCATTGGTCAAGGTTAAAGTTGTGCTAAGTGTTGTAGTAAACACAATTTTCTGGCGGTTTGACTAGTAACCACAAAGGCCAGTTCACCGTGGCTGGACTCCCATCTGATATGGATATTTACTATACTGGCATCTCTGACTAGAAATATTCCTTAAACGGAGTAAGTGTTTTGGAACTGTGAACAACTTTTATTTCTATCAACAAATGTTACTGGAGGGGCTACCAACACATGTTTCTTAAATTCATCTTGAAAACAAACTGAGGTAGACTTAAAGGAGCATGGCGTCCTGGTGGAAAGGGAATATGATCCTCTCGCTGCTTGGGGATAAGTGGGCCACAGTGAGACTAGGTCAGGCTGGACGGAGGAACTCTAAATGTGCCTTCCCAGTCCTCTGAGCAGAAGTTCATCCAGAGTTAGCCTACATTTGAAAAGTTGCTCTCTGATTGTCTATGGCAGTTGTGAGGGTAGTGAACTCTGAGAATGTATGCTGAATACATTACCACAGCACCCTCAGACGAACAAAGAGGAGAAAATATGTATTACAGCCTTACATAATAATTACCCAGTGGCACAGTGAAATAATTGGTATGGTGAAAGACACAAATGTCCAAGTCAGTCATGATACAATGCAACAGGATGTCAGCGGAATTTATAACGTCTAGACAAGCTATTTTAACTGGGACCCTCCAATATGGAAAAGACATTGGAACACTGAATAAAACGCATGCAAGCCGGAAAGTATGCAGACTGACAATATCTAGATAATTGGATAATGAGAAGGAAATAATCACAATATAATCACTGTTTGATTTGGTCTTCCAAAATGGCAGACACCAAATATGGCTGTAATATTCTGCTGAGTCACTTCATTGTGCTTAATTGACTAGTGATATTTCATTAAGGCCATATGGTGCTATTGATTAAATCAGGCTTAGCCCTGCATGATCTCATTCATTTTCTTTGGTAGAAAATTAAATTAAGTCCACTCTTATATTGTTTAAAATGATCATTATTTAGTTGCAAAACAGATGTTGTGGACCACAGTTGTAGACTGTCGGATTACCACCAGTCCGCCATCATCAGGGCATGGTGAGTGTGGCAGTCCGCAAGTAGAAGCGTCAGCATGGTAATTATCATATAATTAACCATAATTTGATAATATCCAAGTTTTAACGTAGGCCGAGTGCACTTTTAGGGCTCCAAAATGTTAGTAATTAGGCCCCTACAAGCAACTTAACTGTAAGAAATAAAAAAAATTATCAATAAATTACTAACAGTGTGTGTATATCTTATATGCATATATAAACATTAATATATTTACATTTAAAAGGTTTTAACAGTGATAAATCTCTTTTAATTTGACACAGATGAATCCTCTTGTTTCTCAGTGTGACCCCGCCCTGCTCTGCAGTAGCCAGCTGTTTAACAGAGGTTATAAAACAGCACCCTAACTTTCAAAACAATAAGAAAAGAAAACGACAGCAGGATATTGAGGTATCTGAACTCCTGCGGTGTAGGGTACTGTTTTATATCATTTTGGTCTGTTTAACATAACATAATAGAATGTAGGAAGATGTCCTTTAACTGTCCTATTAAAAAGATTTGGGAATATCCAAATATTCCCAATTTTCCCCGCCTGGGTATTAATAAAGTCCTTGTCGGCCCCAGCATATACAGAATACAGTGATGGATAGATAGCTTGTTTTTCCCCAGATGAGACATCACAGTACTACACAGACTGAAGAGCCTTCCTCCTCATAAGACCTCTTTAATCATGCTCAAAACATCCATAGCCCATCCCTCTTCCCAAAAGCAATAAAGAAAAAACTTAATTACGGTGGAGAAAATATGCAGATAATGATAGGATGCGAGGCGCTTCAGGCGAAAAACAAAAAACTGTTTTTGATACTCTATTTTTCTCTGTTTTCCCAGAAATTGCTCAGCTTGTTTACATACAGTTAATTGTCCTTAGCATACTAAAACACAAGTTTGGGGGATGGTTCTATGCTGCCACAAAGTTTTAACAGAAAAGAAATAGATTTTTAAGAAACCATTCCCGGGTGAGAGCTTTTAGAACCTTTTTAATCGGGCTCATTGGGAGATCACTGTGAAACGACGCTTTTCTTTTAATCATCCGTTTATAAAGCATTCAACACGTGTTACATGTATAAAATAGAGATGGTCTAAGGTACCCTTGGTTTGTCTCTGTACTTTCTCTGCAGCTGCTTACTTCTGTAATTCCACAGCAGAAGGCACCACCGTAGGGAATCCCCTCTCAACTGGGGAGCAGAAGTAGTCCCTGAGAGCCTCCCCATTGTCTATCCCAACACTGTCTGGTGCTAGGCCACCCCCGTCTGGCTCAGATGCTGTTCTCACGGACAGACACATGTGAGTGCAAGCGTAAGGAAAGACCATACATGCACACAGCCATCTGACTGTGAGTAGCTGCTGCTGCTGAGTCAGCAGGGGAGAAATGTATGTCAGTAGGATGACCATGCTGTTTTCTCCTTCTAAATGCCGCCTGACCTCACTATAATAACTAGGCAGGACTTACGCATGAACCCCTTCATTCCTCAGCACAAGTCAGGAGAACTGGCAGTTTGAATATAACTACTTTTAAAAGCAGACAGCAGTTCCGACAGATTCTAGACTCTTTCTAGACTCTAACCCAAGCTTTTTTATTATTTATTTACACAATTTATTGTAACTATTACAATAATATTGGTTTTGTTTCAGAAACTCCAAAGGATATTTAGTTAACTAGGCCTCGTACCTAGACTTGGTGAAAAAATATGGCTGTTGATGCATGTCAGGCTGGCTGAGCTACGATAACCAGTTTGACAGAATAATTAAGTGTTATCCAGGGCTTACCCAACATGAACAAGACATGTTCCTTTAATCAGAATAATGGCACATTGGACAGTTAGACAGTCAGTCAGTCATGGAGTTTGATTATCTCAATCACCAGCATAACCAGACTGGAGGGTACTGATTGGATAAACAAACGCTCCTTGTTGTCGCTAGCTTGTTGTTAGCCTCGCCAAGCTCAATGTGGAGGAACCCAGAAGGCTAAACACAGCAATCAAGTGATTAGCTAGCAGCCACAAAGACTGAGTCACACATCTTGGAGTTAGCTGCTAGGCTATGCTAGCAATTTGTAGCCAGCCATGGTGCTAACTGTGCATAGGCAACTCTCGCAATGATTAGTCATATAGTTGATGATAGGAAACTTTCAGTCACTGTGGACATTATGCTGGTTTCCTAGACTCCAGTAAAGCTTAGTCCTAGACTAAAAACACGTTGGAAAATGTTTCGTTAAAATGTTTCAAACGGTACAAGGTTAGGTTTAATCTAGGTTTAGGACATCCATGTAGTTTATCTAGAGTTCATTGTTCCTTTTCTAATGGTTTGTCTCTGTGGCAGACATTTCCAATTTAGACTTCAACTGGATGATTGACCGTAATCATTTTGCACAAAGGGGTTGATTTGTGACTGGTGATAAGTGATCAAAAAGATTGTTAGTGGTCTCATGAGCTCTTTTACTCTGGGAGTGAGAGTAGACACACCCTTTCTTGACTGCAAGCCTTGAGGGTTAACTGAGTTCTTTCCAAGAGTTGTCTAACGTCTGAAGAGGAAAGTAGAATGGACAGTTGTCAGGAAACTAGCGCCCGGCCACCGTTTGATTCTGGTCTGGCTCTGCAGTGAGTCAGATGGTGCTAAGGAGACCAAACTCCTCTGAAGGAAGAAGTAAATGCAATTTCAATATCTGGAGGGGCTTTGAAGTGACTTCACACTTGAGTGAGTGTGACAGAGCCTGGAATGACCTCAGTTTTGAGTAACCAAAAAGTGATGAATTGAGTTTAATAGTTCAGACACTGTAGACAGTGCATTACAAATGCAGTGTGTGTATTTAAAATACTACACCGTATCTTAAGGTTACTTCTAGGCTAACCAGTGTACCAAAACTGATGGTTAGCGGTTATCAGCATCAAAGTAAACCAACATCACACTGAGAAAGTTACTGTTAATGAAAATCTCTGTGACAGACTTTTCCATCAGAGTCTTCATGCCAGTCATACGTTAGATACCTTGTCATGTTCCTCATATGTCACAGTGGTGAGACCTAAGTTCTTTACACACAAAAACATGTGGCTTTTGTTGCAAGGAGGAACGAACAACAGCATTCCTCGTGCAACCACATCAAAAGGTCCCCCTTGCCACGAGGCTAAACGAGGGCAGGCCCTTCTTACTGTCTCTCCTAACGCGACTGATGCTAATTAACTGAAGAAGTACGCCGACTCTCACCCCGTTTAGGTCTCCTTATCTCCTCTCCCTCTCTTCTCTCCTTTTCCTCCTCTCCGCACTTCTTCCTCTATTCTGTTTAATTGAACAGGGCTCCTCTTTTGGAGTTCCGGCAGAGGGGACAGCCACACACGAGCACAAAGGGGCATTGTCTACTGGTGAAAATGTGGTTTACAGGCCCTGCTATAATGGCCCTGGTGGTTGCTGGCAGCCATGCGCGCTTCCTAATATACGGTTCACATGCGATTTCATTTTGGGAAAACACTGAGTTATGAGGCTTCAACTTTTGCGCGCGAGAGAGGAGGACGCCTTGCAACTTATTTTCTGAGCCGGCGGGCTCGTTTCCAGACCTGCTGCACCCCCCCCCCCCCCTCCTCCTCGTGGTGATTCTATATTTGTGTGAGATATCCAGAGTGATCGTCGCAGACAGGCTCCCATTTTGGCAGAGACGAGAGAGTGGAGGGGAATCGGCAGAGTTTGCCAGTCAAACATGTCTTGTTGTCAGACTGAAAGGCTTCCAGAGCTGCGATCTGTCTCTTTGGTCCAGCAGCGAGACGTGTTTGATCTCACATAGACTCCATAGAGACACGGGGGAAGTAGTTCAACTGCTGGGAGGTTTGATGGCGCGTGCAGGCAGAGTAATAGCTCAGAGAGGAAAGACAGGCTTGCACACACAGTGGATAGTCTGGTTGTAATCTCAGTGTCTGTACCGTGTGTCTATAAATGTCTTGGAGCATTACTTGTCCTTTTTGTATGTGTTTTTGTGGTTAGGTAGGTTGCATAGGAAACTGTTGTTACCCATTGAAGAGTGCATAGAAACACAGGCAAAATTAGTTGACATACCTGGTGGTTGTGTTGGGTAGAGGTGTGTGTGGCAGTGGGTAATGACTTCATAAACATGCGCCGCAGGAGGGGCCACAGCCGTAGACCGTGAGGATGTTTGCTGAAGTGGCGGAACAGAGAACTGGTGGGCAGTGACTTCATAGACATGCGCCGCAGTTTGGCCGCAACCTTGCTGTGCAGTTGTGGGGGCTGGTGATATAGTGGGTGATGACCTCACAAACAATCACACAGACCAATTGAGGAGTGTTTAAGTGGTGTAGTGGCGGATGATTGGTTAATAAACATCTATCAACAGTCCAGCCACAGACCAATACAGCTCTCATATCTACCCTGAACTTGGCTTCGGGGATCTCACTAGTGACTCAATACTCAATAACTGAACTTACGTAAAATTGTTTCAACAAAATAAAAATCTAATAAAAAAGCAGAGGTAATTTGGGTACAAATCTGACTTCGTAAGTAAATTGTAAAACAAGTTAAATTCTTTCTTGTAATTTGCAATACAGTAATAGCAGCCAAGCTTTCTTGGGTGCTGTATGAATACTATAAAATGTAGTTGGATCTGGCTGTTCCCTGGTCTGTGTGTGGCAGCTCCGTTTTTGGCAGTTAAACTGTCAAACTTCAGAGGAACTATAAATCTGCTGCTCAAGGTGAATGCACCCAGTGCCATGGTGCCACAGGTGTGTGCTGCCTGCCAGTTCCTCTGTCTCCCACAGCTGCCTATCTCTCTCAGCCATCCCCAGGAGCCTAGGTCTACGGGTATGGTAGCCGGACACAGTTGGCAAAGGAATAGTGAGTCAGGGCTGTGTAGTGTGTGTGTGTGTGTGTGTGTGTGAGAGAGTGTGTGGGGGGCTGGGGTGCTGCTGTCACTTTGGCAACGCCACGGCACATATTGCAGCGATTACCACAGCGGAAAAATGTTTTTCTGCAACATGCAATTACTACAGATTACAGATTGCCGTCCTTGCATCAGAAGCTTTCGCCAGAGACGGAGAAACACTGTCTGTGTGTGTGTGTGTGTGTGTGTGTGTGTGTGTGTGTGTGTGTGTGATAGAGAGAGAGCAGAGACAGACAGACAAGACAGACAGAGACAAAGAAGGAGGAGAAATGATTATAACTCACACAAAAAACCTCAACTCAAAGATGGATGGGATGATACATTTAAGGGTCTCATTTAAATCAAATAGCTTTATGAGAAGTTAGAGGCCATGATCTTGCCGGATACAGTATTTTATCTCTCTAACGCCAACTCTAATTGTTGTTTTACCTGCACCCTACAGTAGAATAGAACTGGTATTAAGTAAGTTTTTTTTATTTATTATAATTTCTGGTTGACTACATAGTCTGGGTCTTGAACTGACAATAATCAAATCACCAGCATTTTAACCTTCTCACCCTATGGTGCCTCTCCACGGCTGAGCCCTGTATACAAAACATAATCCCTCTAGATCAAACCCCTGCAGAGAGAACTCCTATAACAGCTTAGCCCTGGAGTGTAGAGTCATATGGTACTTTTAGTAGGATACAAAACATAAACAGCCGTCGAGACCACATCACAAACAACTAACTGTCATCGAAGGAGGAGTGTACCTAACATATGACATGAGGGTGGACTGACGGTGACATATAGGGTCACACTCGTGTCACCTTCAACCGCAAAGTAGAGGATATGGGTGGAGGACATGGGTGGGGTGTTTGGAAGACAGTTCGATCTGTCTCCACTTGAACAGTGTGACTATCAGTTTAGGTTCTGGGTTCATAAGTGTAAGACCACCAGCTGATTGGAGAGAGAGTTCAACAAACACCTCAACATAAAAATGACCAGTTCAGACACGCAGTGGTACCAGCAAAGTCTTTCTCTGTAGCATGAAGGTCAGAGGACAGTGTTTATAATGAATAGCCAAAAACAAATATAACACAGCCAATAGATGTTATTCTATTATTACAGACAGGTTGAGACAGAGACAATCACAATATGAATACAATATGATAATTAATTAATAGCACAGAATACATGACCAAATAATGATGCACTGGCAGATCTACTGATTGTGATTAACAGAGTCACATAAGAAATCCTTGATTTCTCCCACAGTTACAACCACAACATCAACCCCAATCACTGATCAAAGTCAAATGTGCATGCAGTAGCTTCAGACTTGTTAGCAAAGCAGTAGGTCAAAGTAAAATCCTACCTTTGAAAATGTGCAACAGGAGTTAATTCTTTGTCACCTCATGTTATGGTAGGACACACACATATACACACACACGCACACACACACAGACACCAAGGTGCACCAAAAGCTGCCCCCTCTAGAGAAGAGGGGAACACTCTCCCAGCACACACACACTCTACCCTAAGATACACATATGGCACAATCACATTAAACACACAGCATTCCCCACATTGTATATAGATAACAGGCCAAAAAGATGAATGCCATTCATATACACGAAGCAAAATAAAAAGTGTTTGAATGTAGCCTGCTGAGTTTTCTTCTGTGAGTTGCAGGCGTTGCACGCACATACTGTACTCTGTACTGTATTTCACATGTAGAGGACTGAAAGGTGACAGCACGCCTAGACTAGTTTTATATAACCCCCAGCTGTCATTAATCTATTCAATCAGAGCCCTTTAATGAAAAAAAATAAATACCTTGGCTACACTCTGCCCCTTTTTAGACATGTAGGAGTGGATATTAAAGATGCATGAGAGATGAATGTGCTCATTGTCTTCTCCTGTGCTGGCTGTACCTCAGCTTGTCACAAGCTTACATAGCAATTAGCTGCTGGTTTGGAAGATGTCACCAACTCGTTCATCACTCCGTGTGATGTCTATTATCACAAATGTTTTTTAAGGAGACTGAATTAGACCCTGACGCTCTCATGAGTTACGTGTGTATTATGGGTATTTAGTCAAATTTTAGTCTTGGCATTGAAAGAGAATGACTGGTCCCAGTGTGTTTTGGAGAATTGATGAACTGAACTGAACAATACACCTGAAACTGATCTGTTGATTGTAAATGACTGGGATTTGGGTTCAAGAGCAGGGTAGATGCACCTCCAAATAAAGCTTTTCAAAGTGTTATAGCCATAGTGTCTATAGTTCACCAGCACCAGGCTTTCACTGATATGGCTAATTTGCTCGGAGATGATATACAGTATGAATAACGGTATCATGAAAGCTGTTCAATATGGTTCTTATTTTCTGTTCTGCACATCAAAATGGACAACAGTGACCACCGACTTCAACGTGCTGACACGTTGTGTAATCACCATCAGAGACAGGGATCAGCACAAACTCAGTGCCTGTGTACAAAACTAAACAATCTGTGCCCACTCGTCCTTGTGAATCATTCTCAAAGTCTTTCTACAGTGTACACAGTGTGTAAACAGCCCAATTCAAGATCAGGATTTGCTTTATAGAATGAAGGACAAAACAGCTTTGATGAGTTGCGTCATGCTTAGATGGAAAGCTCATAACTGACACTCTTGTCATATCAGTCAATGTCCATTTCATAGCAAACTCCATTTCAAAAAGAAGGGAAGGGTAAACAAGCCTGGCATTCCAAGTTCACCACAGAATTCATCATTCCTATAAAAAAATACACCCTCAGCCCAAAAGTAGAGCTAATTTAATCCGCAAGGAAGAAAACTCTATTTCATAGCAGTCGTCCATTCAGAACACTCATATTTCCATGAAGCAGAAACCCCCGGCTGAAATTCGAGGAGACACTTTTCGGAAGGAATGCATTCGGTGGGTTGAGGGCCAAGCTTGCCCTGTAATTTGTGAACGTACAGAAATGTGTGACCACCACAGCCGCTAAAGATAGAAATCTTTGTCTTATGTCATCATTTAACCCCAAACTATTTCTAATTGCTCTCATAGACCCCTTTTCAAATGAATGGGTCTCCTCCAATGCCATGTGTGGACTTTTCTGAAAATAGCCCACCTTTTGGGACAGGACTAATATTGAGATGAAAATGTGGGCCTATCTGAAACTATTCCCTCTTAAAGGAGCTTTACAGTGGCATCTACCATAGCTGGGTGGCAGGCAGGTGTAGGTTTACTTCCCACAGGCTAGCTCTGGGTTCTCAGTTAGTGGGATCATATTCAAACCATCAGCTTTCAGATCATGTCTCTGCCTTACCATTACAGAAAGTATGAGATAATCAGAGTTGTTTACAATCCTTATAGTGCTACTATTTAAAGTAGGCCAATTATAATTATTTTTTTATTATAATTTTGTCCCAAGGAAGGTGTTTCTTTATTTAATCAATTTGTATGTACTGTTCAGTGACTAAATTAGAACAAAGAAAACTAAGGCCACACTATGTTTCTTTCAAAATAGACCTTGGCCTCCTGTTGCTGAACTGCACAGGGTTTGAATTGGGGGGAGGGGGGGATTGGTAGAGCATGATGTGCGTTTGGGGTTTCAAATATCCTCCAGGAGTTCTACATTCGTTGTAGCTGAACCCACTTGGATCATTAAAAATCGTTCAGGGGCACGGCGGGCTCTGTCCTCAACGTCTGTGCGGCTGAAACCGTAGAAACTGCGTGTTGAAATGTAGAAGTCTAAATATGACAGGCGCCCGAAGCACACATTAGTGCAGCGCATGGTAGTTGGACGTGTGGTCAGATATTAATAATGAACTGAAGCAGTAGGCCGACTGAAATATTACCGTCATTGTCCCTGTCTAGCATATTCATTGTCCCAAAATAGCAGATAGGCGATACTTTCAACGACATTAAATAAGGTCCTGCATGCACACCAAATGAGCTCTCCAAAAGACTGTCCTCTATATGGAACCTTTTCAGAGTATTCTTCTATTGTTGTGTAATACTTTAACAGAGTGTACGGTGCAAGATAAAATTACTATATGTCATTAACTGTTCTTTAGGTTCATGCAGGGGTGCAAATAGAGTCAAAACGCTTCCCAACTTGATTTTAAATGACTATTCTTTTGGCGGCCTAGTTTCGACGAGGTAAGATGATCATCTTTCCCAACCATTTTCCTCACGTCTCGAAACCTCTAAACGTATGTTTGTTTGTCTAATACTCACACACACAAACGCCTACATACACAATTTAAACAAGGATAATTGTCCTATAGGTCCATTACTGCACAGTTTAATGTGCCGGGATTTTGTAGAGATAGTGGGCTCACAGCCTATACAATTTAGAATGAATGCACCATTTGTCAATTTTTGTGACAACATTATCTAAAATTATTATCTGCCTCAGTCTATGTCACTGTCTGATTTTGATATGGGCTATAGGCCTAAAAATAACAATCAAAAAATATAATTCGATGCCTTTTAAAAATGTAACCTAATCTATAGAAGGAAGATGGTCAACATTTGTTTTTGATTCTGAAGTAATTTGTTATAATAAAAATATCCAAAAGAAACCACCTCTAAATCAAATAAAAGCTATTAACTCAAATATATAGCATGCCAATCAATTTACACTATATTTACCGAAAGTGTCGCAATATTCAGTCAGCCTACTAAAATAATAGGCCGATAAATTATTACTGTTCACTATTCGGCAACATTTTGAATTGCATTAAATAAATGGGACTGTACACCTGTAAAATCCACAAGTTAATGTAAAATCTAGTAATGTTGTAAAATATCAATTCACGTTCGGTAACAGATAATGAAATAGGTAGCCTAAATTAAGTAGCCTACCCATTTAATAAAAAATACATAAATTAATTACATTAATGAACGAAGAGTACGAAAATGTTAAATATGCGTAATTCGTCCCAGAAAAGAAACAGTCTATAGCCTAAATATCCTTTAATAAATACATTTACTAGATAATCTGCATCAAGCATCATTTTCGTTCGAGTTATAGCTCGACAAAACTGCTGCGTTACAGCGAAATTATTCCCTTTAATATAGGTTATAAATAGTTTCATATGTTGGCTTTTCTCTTGTGATTTTTAGATGCAGTCTGTACTTTTCAGCCTGCTGCCTGTGGTCGGGCCCAGGCATTGAAAAGACAAATGCGCCAACTAGTGTCTAAACTCTGACATTACCGAGCAAGCGTTCTCGGCTGGGTGTGCCGTTTTTTAAAGAATACAGACGATTTATAAAATATTTAAGCCCTAATTGATGGCAGTGTGGAGAAATTCTAAGCAATGTGACGTGACATAGTCCTATTGCTTTGTTGTCTCGAGCTACTGTCAAACGTTTTATTTAGTTTACATTTTCTCCAACTCTGCGTGAGACCTAGACCATTCAGTTAAAGTGACGGATCTAAATTGAGTAATCCATTTTATTCAAGATATGCCATCCAAAACAAAAGCCTATAGGTGACGTCTAGACGGCTTTATTACCAATACCCATTTGCCTTCATTTTAATTATTGTGCATGCACAAAGAAGAATGCTTTGCAGGCTTGTTTTGCATTTTGACATGTTTTGACATGCCTTGTTTCAATTCTCATATTTCTTTTCTTTTTTTCACTTTTCCAAATGTATTTGAAATAATTGAAATATACGATTTAAATATTGTTTTTTTTTCTCTCTTTATTTTTCCTATATAACAGTTGTGTGGCTTGGAGCAGTCCAGTGGTTCGCTAATGTCCCCCATGGTGGACCAGGCAGTGTAGAAACTACAATTTTTATCAGAAGAATCGATGTAGCAATGTCGGTAATGTTAAAGGCCTAACATTATATACTTAGTTACAATAATATTTGCAATAACAAATAACACACTACATCAAAATCATAAAGGCACACATTCATAGTCTATCAATAATTAATAACCTGTATAACAGAATAAAAGGGTGAGCAGGGAGAGCTTTCACTTCGCTTACATTGGAGAGATTGTGATTGGTCTAATGAAAGCCCAACCCAGGCGACTCATTGGTGGAAGCCATCGCCACACTCCAGCACTAAAATGACTTGGGTAAATAATATCACGGCACTCTTCACTCTCACACCATCCTTCAGTCAAGCAACTTCTGGTTACTTTCCTCTGCTTAACCTGCCATAGGACTAAACTTCCAAACACAAGCGTATATTATTGAGTGAGAGAGAAATAGTTGTTTTACGCAAGTAAAACCTAACGTTTACCTCGGTGTATTTTTCCAATCCAGCAAGGATAACTATAAAATTATATACGGAAGAGAGACAAATACGCGATAAAGGAACTTGTTCACTTGATGGTGAAACATCGGACAACCGCGTTCCAACCTCCGAGTAGAGAAACTGAATGACTGACTTTTTTGAGTATCTTCTGCGTGCGCCACGGAGTCTGGTCTCATCCGAGGGGCAAGAATCTATAGAAGGAGCTCCAGGCACAAAGCGTGATAGACACATTTAACATTGAAGCAAGTCAACAACTCAGTGGACTCATCACCTGTCCGCATTTGACGACTTTTGGATTATAGTTTGCTCCCTCTCAGGACACTTCATTTAGTCAGCCTACTTTCATAATCGTATTTGTTGAACTGATAATACGTTTGATTTCAGTTGTAATCTACTTTAAAGTCTAATAGTCCGCATTGATTTAGGCTAAATGCGTTACCTGTTTGGGGCCTATTTGTCTTCGGATATGTGGTCGAAATTGTAATGTTTGTGTGGGCATTCCGTCAAGCGCAGAATAGAGCAAAGCGTAGACCAGTGGACCGTAAGAACGCTTGGAGAGATTGTGGTTTTCTAGTTTTGCTGTAGTTAGTGAGAAACGAGAGCAACTGAATGTTTCTCAAGCAGCTACATCCTGGGCAGATGATATAGCTCAAAGTCAACCGTCTCTATCGTTTTGAGATAAAACAAGATTCCAACTCAACATTTCACTGCGCCGCGCGCATTCAGCTCCATCCCCCTGAAACCGCAGGACTTGAGCTGTGAAACGCCGAAAAGCGGGAAAAGACTGTTACTTTCCTAAAAACCCAAACCACCCTCCAGAAACCTAGTGAAGTGGCCTTGACACAAGCTGTTGTGATGCATATTCCCGTAGACCCTACCACCACCAGACGGTTCACGCCGCCATCCACGTCGTTCCCCTGCAGTAAGATTGGAGACGGCAGCGGGACCATGGGCACTCCTGGGCCGCTGAGAACACGACCTGAGACAAGGAATGTAGTGGACGTCCTGGCAGACCACGCTGGAGAGTTGGTCCGGACTGACAGCCCAAACTTCCTCTGCTCCGTGCTTCCCTCACACTGGAGGTGCAACAAAACTCTGCCTGTGGCTTTCAAGGTAGGCTAAATGACCCATGACTAACAGATTTTGGCTTCCGAATAGGCTAACAATAGCGATTCTGAGGTATGGTAGGCCAATGCATTCAATAGTTGCATACTTAAACGCAATGATATAGACCTAAAGTCATACAAATATAAAATAGGTTTAGAGCATAGAGATTAAACAGTTTATAAGAGGAACGTTTAATACCGCATATGATCTTTGTTAAAATAGTTCATTATAATTTGTATTTCTTTAATTATAATAGGCTATAGTTTGGCCTACTTAATTAAATAGCCAATGACTGATTTCTGACAAGCAAAATACTTTTTAGATGTGTAGGCCTATAGGCTACCACAGTTTAAACTGAAGACCGATAGTAACTAATTAAGTGAGGAAACCTAATGTAGACAAAATATACATTTTACATTAAATTCAAAATACATTCCCAGCGTAAGTGTCGTCTCGAATTGTTTGGCTATTTCTTAAGGCAGACCTAAAAATCGGTAGTCAGTTACAGTGACTAACATTCAGTCATTTATGTGGCGCTATTTTAGTCAGTTTATGCTATCTGTGGTTTTGCAAGAATTTACAAATAATAATTTCTGTAAAATTTGTCATGAGACTCTGGCAATGATTTTTGGAACGTTTACATTTATTTGGCATGGGACGTTATTTGTAGCCTATCCAATAAATTGACCACATTTTCAAAACAAATATTAAAACCTAATTTGATGAAAATACAAGACGCGGTTTTCTTCTGCCACCGGATGCGGTTTGGCACTCAGTCTGTTTTTGTTGAGCGCATGATGACCCGGTTTGACTGCGGTGTTTTTGCAGGTTGTCGCACTTGGTGATGTGCCCGACGGGACCCTTGTTACAGTGATGGCGGGAAACGACGAGAACTACTCTGCGGAGCTGAGAAACGCGTCTGCGGTGATGAAGAACCAGGTGGCCCGGTTCAACGACCTGCGTTTTGTTGGCAGGAGTGGACGAGGTGAGGAGAGGAACTTAATTTGCTCCATATTCTCACTGTGACAGTCACATGGTTCTTCTATGAGTCTACCTAAATCTGTTTACCTGTCATGGCAAACACCTGATCTGCGCAATGGCCTTGGTGAAAATGAAATTACCCAAATATAATTAATTTATCTAATGTGAGCATCACATGAAAAACCACGTAGCTATTCATTTCCCGGGGCGATTTGCTGTGTCAAGTGCGCGCCACCCTTTACGTTAGGCTATGCCAGGGTCTAATTATGGGAATTATAGGTACTTATTCGTCTTAAAAATGAGTGTCTATGAGGCTACACACTTGAATATGTGGTTAGACATTGCATTATAATGAAATAGCTCAGCCCAGCGTCAACTCAAGAACTGATGCATCTCGCCACCCGCCTACTTTTCACTCTCCCTAGGCCTACCCACTCACTTTGGGTAGCTGCAGCCATGGAGTTGCCTGAAAAAAATTATTCCGTGCTATTGCGTTGCACGTTTGACTGCTTTGCTGTTTACACACCTCAAGAAACTAGTGCAGGAATTGCTGGCATTCCATCTGAACCATCTCTCACACACAGCCATCCTGCTGGCCGCTGGCCCACGAACTTGCATATTTCCCTTTAAATGTTACTCTTAAAATAGTTGCAGACTGATGAATGGAAAAGGCTTTCGTCTCCGAATTAAAAGTACCTTTCATTTCTGTAGTCAATTACCCCACCCCAGGATTCCTTTCCCCACAGTCTTATTTAACAAGAGATGCTTTTTTTAAATGAAAGCGCCGCTTCATAGCCTAGGACGAATAAACGGACCGTTGCACGTTCTCTCTCTCTTTCGCCTTTCATGCAGATTGGAGCTCAAGGAAGCTCATGCAAGACAGCCTTGTTGAACAATAAACTGTTACTGTAGAGAATTTCGAACAATCTGGAACATATTCCCTCAATAATCAGAATCATACACACATTTTCAAAGAGGTGGTCCCCTCTCTTAATTCACAAACTTAAAAGGGACGTCATCTGGTGGCGGATTTAATTATGCAAGCCGAGTGCTGAGTGCTGAGTGTTGCAAACAATATACTTTATGATTAAAAAAAAATCGACCCATATTCTAATGAAAAAGCCTCACAAAGCAAGGGTAATCTCAAGTGTATTTGAAGATGAGTTGATTCCGTAGGTTGTAGCAAGGTAACTAACACTGTATGTTTTTCACCAGGCAAAAGCTTCACCCTGACCATTACAGTGTTCACCGGCCCACCTCAGGTAGCCACCTACCACCGTGCCATCAAAGTCACCGTGGACGGACCAAGGGAACCACGCAGTGAGTACCCTCTCTCCCCCTTTTCCCCCTCTACACACACTGAAGAGTCCAGCATGGCTTGTCCAGTTGTACTGACATTTGAATGTAAAAGTGGTTCATTCCTATGGAACAGTAAGCTAGTATGGTGGAATATTGTATAGTAGTATAGGAATACTATGTAGTAGGTTGTGTACAAGGAGCAGAGAGAGAGAGACAGAGAGTGTGTGTGTGTGTGTGTGTGTGTGTGTGTGTGTGTGTGTGTGTGTGTGTGTGTGTGAGTGAGTGAGTGAATGAGAGAGAGAGAGAGAGAGAGAGAGAGAGAGAGAGAGAGAGAGAGAGAGAGAGAGAGAGAGAGAGAGAGAGAGAGAGAGAGAGAGAGAGAGAAAGGGGGTGGGGGACACAGAGAGAAAACGGGCTATTACAGGCATAGGCTTTGAAAGAGGAGAGTGTCATCAGTTCTAAAAGTGCCACATGAGTCAGATGCAGATGACACAAGAAAATATAGCTGTGTGTGTGTATGTGAGAGAGAGATTTCAGTTAAACTTGTCAGATCAAGCAGTCTTGGGCTCGACCAGTAATTGTAATATACTGGAGACAGTACGTTTGTGTGTGTGTCTCTATATGGCAAACGCAGACCCACATGACCACACTGCTCTGGTCAGACACTCCCACCTGGTTGACCACATACAGTAAGTGACTGGTTGACTCAACACTACGAAGACTTAGCCCCAGCTGCCAGTCAGACATCCTGAAGCTATACAGTAGTGCGGTCAGACGTGTGACCATGTAGATGTTTGAGAAGGATAGGGTGACACAGATGAGTCATTAGCTTGCAAAAAAGACTGATTGTGTATCTGGTTGTGTATCAGTGTGTTCCTGCCCAGGGTAGGTTAGACTGGTCATAAGGGTAGGGTTTCATGGCCATTCCTGTGAAGATGATGGTGTTTATTGTGGTAATCCTGTGCAGTTTTTGAGTGGACTGTGAATGGGCAGGATTGCTATGCCCTGTGCTCATGTCTACGAAGGGGTTATTTGGGACAGGGCAGATTTAGACCAGTCAAAACAGACCAACGGGCCAGTAAAGGTAGCCCAGAGGTGGTGGGGGCCGGTGGAGGGGATATGGGGGTTTTGCGAGTGGCTGTATGCGAGGGGGTTGGTGCATCACCCCATCATCCTGCCAGGCTGGGGGCTATTTGAGGAGGCGTTGGAAATAGAGAACAGTGTGGAGAATAGATAGGGAGGACTAGAAAATAAAAACCCAACTGTGTGTGTGTGTGTGTGTCTGTGCGTGTTTGTTTGGATGCAGTGCAGTGCAGTTGCTGGCACGAATATACCGATTTTAGGTCTGTTTGTCTCCACATAGATGCACTACGAGAAAATAGCTTCGCTCAGTGCATGTGCTTGTTTGTGCGAGTCTCTCAGGTCAATACAATATCGGCTTCCTGTGAGGTCAAATAAGCCGGCGCAGACATTAACGGTGTCTCCTGTGTGTCACCTGTATGACATCTCGGTCCACGTGCCCCTCTTGGGCTGTCGGAGGGGCTGGGCCACGTTCGCACGCACCCTATAAAAGACTGGTCGTTTAATTCCGACAACGAGGAATCGAGCCACAAGTTCCATTTAACTGGTCTGGAAACGAGTCTGAGGCAAGTTATGAGATCCAGCACCAGCATACCCTACTGTTATTTGATAACGTGGGACTATTAGTAGAGCCACAGTGTAGAGGTGTGTGTGTGCAAGGTGGCAGTTTGTTTTTCTTTTGATTACCCACACCATAATGGTCACAACCACAGCTCACCAGACACACACCATACAAAAGACACCGTTTATGGGTGCGTATTAGCGACATCATGTAGCATTGCTCATTCAGTTTGCATGTAGCATTATCGGACGTGCTAATGGGGTTTTTGTTGTGATGAGGGACCTGGAAAACCAGGCCTGGTTCGGCCTTGCCTACTTTCACCAGTTTAGTGTCTGACTGTCTGCCTGCCTTGCAGATTGCTGAGGGGTTTACTGTTTGTTTGTGGGGGCCTGTAACATTTGCATGGCTGGGAGCACTAGGCTATAGGGCGGCTGGCACACAGGGAAGAAGGCTTATTAATGTTTACAGATCCAGTCTGGGAACCTGATGGACAGGACTGGAGATCGCCCGCGGCAACGGTCCGCCTCAAAATAAAACTCTCAGCACTGTTGTGCACCAATGAAAACATACGAGCGCACAAACACACACAAAAACAGAGATGAAACAGAGATGAAAGGAAAGGACAGAGCTGACAAATACACATCGCGTACACGTACACACACACATACAGTGCTTCCTCAAACAGAGACAGTGGCAGAACCATACAACCCTGTGCTCACTTACACACAGACAATAGTTACACATGCATAGAGGTGCATACACCTTCTGTCTTCTCACTCTCTGCCGTGTCATGATGCTAGGGTTTCTTCTTCTCTGACACGGCTGTGTAATATCTACTAAATGTGGGCCAGCCAACCCCAGAAAGCTCCCTCTCAAGTCAGAGGCCACACTGCTTTCTCAGAAGCAGCTCTGTGTACGTCAATGCATTTCAGGGAAGAGAAAGCCGCTGTGAAAGAGAGAGAGAGAGAGAGAGAGAGAGAGAGAAGAGGAAGAGACAGTAAGAGACGTCAACAGGGAGGATGTGACGGGAGTGTCGAGACCCTCCCTGTTGAAGCAGACCCCCCACCCCCTTCACACATCCCGCCCTTGACTCCCCGCTGAGTTCTGCAGAGTGTGTGTGTGTGTATGAATCAAAAGAGCATGAACTCACCAGAGCTGGGACAGTGTTAAAAGTAAGGACTTTTTGGACGGTGTGTTCAAAATACTGCTTCATTTTGCAACAGGTGATTTTTGTCATGATGACCGGTCACTCATACAAACAATGCATGCTTGGCGTGTATGAACTTGACTGCATCGAAAAGGAAGTCTTGAACATTCTCAGAACAGTCCCCAGTTGTAGCGTATTGGTTGCCTACTCTGCTGGGTGTATTCACACAGACAGAAGCAGTCGTGGGGGGGGCGGGGGGGGGGGGGGGGCATGAGGTGGGGGTCAGGGTGGGTGGGGGGGGGGGGCGTGAGGGGGGGAGGTGGGGGTCAGGGTTGTCAGGTTGATTCTATTTGCATTTGGCATGCAGACTGTACAGACGTATGCAAATACACAAAACAATGGACTCTCCCTGGGATTCTGCTGACTCTCTTCAAAGTTAATCAGAGACAGATATTTGCGTGTGTGTGTGTGCATGTTCACATTGTATGGTGTAGGTGTGTGTGTGTGTGTGTGTGTGTGTATAGACCTGTGTGCACCCATGCACCTGCCAGGTGTGTCCTCCCCTTTAAGTCGTCTGCTCGGCCACGCCTATAGCTCTGCAAATCACATGAAAGGCTCGCCCCTCGGTGTGAATTGCTCTCTCAAAGGCCACTTTGATGTTGAAAATGGAGATGGGTGTTTTTGAAAGGAGAAAAAAGGGCCTACAGGTGTATTAGTGCCAGGAGAAAGAGGAGAGAGAGACAGCATGACGTCGCGTGACGTCGGGTGACTTCCTGTTGATCACTGCCGCCCCCTCCCAGACTAATCATAGGCTGTGGAGACAGAGTCACAATCCTCACTGCTGGGGAGGACAGAAAACAGTCAAAAAATACAAACAAAAAAAACCTCATTACATGAAACTCTTGATCCTTCTGTGCATCCGATTGGACACAAGTCGTTGAAAACGTTTCCCCTCTAGAATTGTTTGGAATGACCCGGGGCAACTCCCTGCAACTTTCTCCCTGTCTCCCTGTCTCCCTGTCTCCCTGTCTCCCTGTCTCCCTGTCTCTCTGTCTCTCTGTCTCTCTGTCTCCCTGTCTCCCTGTCTCTCTCTCTGTCATTCTCAGTCATTCTCAGTCATTCTCTGTCCATTTCTGTCTGTCTATATCTCTCTTTCTGCCTTTGGGTCTCTCTCTCTCCCTCTGTCTCTCTCTGTCACACTTGGCTACGGCGATTAGAAACTGAGCAAATATTGTCAGACTGATAAATCGCATGGAATGCAGTCACTCAGTTGAATGGGTTTTTATTCGTTTGAGAGGAAGCCTCGTTTCCATTCGATTCCAGTCTTAGTTGGACACTCCAGTGACTTTGTGTGGAAGTGGACCAGGGGAGGACCCAGGGAGCCAGGGGGAAGCCTGGAAGGAACTACCAGGAGCACACTACTAGGAGCCCCCCCCTCACAGGTCCTGACTCCTACTGACACACTACCAGGAGCCCCCCCCTCACAGGTCCTGACTCCTACTGACACACTACCAGGAGCCCCCCCCCCCACACACACACTCATTACAGCACATGGGGAAGATAATCCCACTAAAGCCTCCCAGTGAAAGCTCTGCAAATGAGACCAAATACCCAAACCAGACACAGAGAGAGAGAGAGAGAGAGAGAGAGAGAGAGAGAGAGAGAGAGAGAGAGAGAGAGAGAGAGAGAGAGACTGCATAAATCCCACCTCTAGCTCCTTCTGTCCTCCTCTCCCCCTCTCTGCATCCCTCTGTTTGCTCTCCTGAAAGTCGTTGTGAGATGAATGTCAAAGTCTGTATGAAGTCAGGAGAAAAGTAGAATGCAGCATTGTCTGACTTTGTTCTGGTCCCTTTTTCACAGGCTTCAAAGTCTGTAGTCTGCTGCCGTCTGGATACAGACAAACAAACACACACACACACACACACACACACGCCGGGCCCTCACCATGTGCACTCACAGGGCCCCAGGGCCAGAATGGCCTTTCTTTCTTTCCTCAGAACTACTTTTGACTTTGTATCTACAGACGTCACCAGTAGACGGTGGAGGCGCAAGGAATTATCACATTATTTACTCAGGCGTTCGCTCCAATTTCTTAATTTCTCTCTGATGATGCAAGGAGAGTGTGGGGATATATTTTCTTAGAAATACAGAGAGAGAAAAAAAACTTCTGCTCTTTAACAGCCTGGCCCTTCTCTCTCCATCGCCCCCTCTCTCTAAACCCAAACGTCTGCTTTTCCTGTTTACCTAACTATAAGGGGAAGTAAAATGGCCTCTCTGTGTGCTTACCCTTCCCTGTTTACACTGACCTGTACGGGACGGAGCCATTACGACCTTTTAGACCTAATTCAATAAAAAGGCATAGATCTGGATTTAGACAAATAAATGGAGTACTAGGGAATATTTTGCTACATTTTATGACAATAAATGTGTTTTTCTACGCCAAGGAGTGTGTGTATGTGTGTGTGTGTGTGAGGGGGGGGGGGGGCGGGGGGACGACATGTGGGAGTGAAGCACCTGCTGCTTACTGGAAAAGGCACTGTATTTGGACTACTGTGCGGTTTGGCCTATTTATTTGGCTGGGCTTAATGGGAAGGAACTGTCAGCCATTAATAGACGTGTGGAGGTGTGTGTGTGTGTGTGTGGGGGGGGGGGGACAGAGGATATCTTCAGTAAAACAGTGGTTACCAGCCATGGTGTGCTCTGCTCGAACACAGTTCTGTGCTAGGTTAGTTACTTTGAGTTACAGTAGTTGAAGATGGTTCCAGTTTGAGAGTCTTACTTCCTGCCACGCTCTGTAGTCATCGATATGGATCAGGATGATACGACATCCACATAAAACGATGACAAATACAGCACGGATTGAAACACATAAACCCAAAGATCCACACTCCCCCGCCCATGAATCCCTTTTTCTCAAGCTTTTGTTCACACAGTCGGGGCGTCATGCCTGTCCTTCCTGTCAGTTGTCATTCTGCAGAACAGTGCATGTGTGTGTGTGTGCGTATGCAAACATGCGCAGCGTGCGAGAGCGAAGCTTCTACATGCCTGTGTGTTGCACCCATACGTGCTAGTCCGTGTGTGTGTGTGTGTGCGTGCGTACGCGTGTGCTTGTGTGTCACAGGCACCGATGTGTGAAGGCGAAACCGTTTGACACATCTGCTGGTGTTGCATTGGTGCATGCGACGGCTTGCTTTTCTTTCCCACAGATCTGCAAAGTCCCCCCCCCCCCCCCCCCGCCCCCGCAGCTGACTGCTTGTGACGCCTGGAAGACCCCTGCAGACAAACGCACACACACACTCACACTGTTACCGCCCCAAACTCTCACATTCTGAGCTAAACACAACACTCTCAAAGCAGCTTATTTCACTAATAGGATCCGTCACCTGGGCCGGGTGACGGGCCCTCTCTGTTGCACGGTGCAGAACCAGCAGCATTGGGAGGCTTTTGGGCTGCATGGTGGCAAACTGCCAACAGGGCCTGAGAATCCCTCTGAAGGGGAGAGAGAGACACGCTGAGCCGTGCAACAAAGGAGGATGATTGCTGTTGACGTGACACAGGGTCTGTCGTATTGTTATTGAGCGTGGGAGGGATGGAGGGGTCCACCCCTCACACTCATCTCGCCTGCCTCAACCTGCAGCCTGTAGCGCCGTCCCAGTGTGGCATGGCCCCTATTCCTCACACAAACATGTTCACACACACACACAGAACGCAAACTTATCGTCTCATCAGTAGAGGAAGACATGCCGTGCCTCAAACAGTCAGTTGTGACTTCCGCTGTGAGCGCTCGTGTCAGAGACTCGGTCTCTGTTCCCCAGGGGAAGCCTGCGCCATTCTGACATCTGTTCTCCGGAGATAGCAGCGCAGGTAGACAGACCGGGGGCCAGGAAGCCAGGCAGGCAGGCAGACAGACAGCAAGGCAGATAGAGGGCAGACAGGCAGAACGGCAGGCGGTTAAGCAGGCAGACAGACAGGCACAGAGGGAATGCATCAGTAGCACAACTTGGCACAGTCTGAGAAAGAGAAGTATAGGGAGAATGTTGTGCATGTTGAGTTCACCTGGTTACCTCCAAAGAAAAAAAATGTAATTAATTAAATTTTCGTGTGGAATCCAAACTAGACAGTGAAGACAGGGCTGGTCCCACAGTGTATGAACTGGTGTAGTGTGTGTGATTATGTGTGTTTGCACGTCAGACATATTTATTTAGGCCCAGACGAGACAGCCACAAACACCACTCAAGAATAAAAACCCACATCCTTCTAGGTCAGCCTCAAAATAAGAGCTCTGATTGGCCAGACCGTGAACACCCAGCCTTGTGATTGGCGGTGTTTCTACTACAGTACTGCCACCGTTGCTAGAGTCTCTATATTCATGATAGGAACCAAGTGCAGAGTGAAAGAGGAAGTCAGACAGAGTAGGAGAGAGGGAGGGAGGAAACAGGGAGGAAGAGGAAGACAGGTGTACGAGGCTTTACTCAACAGATGTTGAAATGGCTTTGGGCTCCGACGGTGAAGGGGAAGTTCGCTAGCACCAAAAAAACGACTGCAACACTCAACGGTCGAACTTGGTCACAGTTCAAGGCTTAAACAGAAGCGCTAACAAACAGACAATCACTTAGCACCCATCCTCTTAAATGACCTGGACTGCATGCGAGTTCAGACACATGAATCATGTGCTTCCTGGTCAGTTAAACGGGCCATGGGGAAAGCATGCTGTGTTGTTTTGTGACACCAAATGTTTAGCAACACAGTGAATCCTCTTGCCACCAGCATCCACAGCAAAGGAAGGGAGGGGCGCATGCTATCAGAACATCTCACCAAAGTCAACAGCACCAGTCAAAAACAACACCCTGGTCTGCAGCATTCTATTAGACTCCATTATAGATTCAGAGCTTATTGAAATCAATGGGCTTTTAACATTATACCATACACATATAAAGGATATCATATGTCATGAATTGGAGTACCTAACATTGAGTGTTTGTTTACTTTCTAGACATGTCAAACCCCTTAATTGTTGTTCCAAGCGCAAGAAAGGCTTTCAGGACCCTGCTTTATACTGTCCATATACAAACAAGCTTATGACAGAGTCTGAACACAGCAGGCTCACTTTCCAAACAGTTTGAAAGACAAGTAATGATTGGCAGTGCCTCTGTTATCATTCAAGCCTATCAAGTCCATTTATATGATGAATACAAATATTTACACTCCAGATATACTCGGCGAGGACCTGGGAGAGGGCCAGAGCACGTACTGGCCTTTGCCACCCAGATAGGGTTTCACTTTGCCCATGAAAACGCACCCACAGCCCTTCAACTAAAACAAGCCTGTGTTTAACGTGTCGCTCTTCGGGAAGGAACATATGTTTCTTTCTTTCAAAATGGAGGGGGAAGGAGGGGAGGGAAGGGAGGGAGGGGCAAGAGGCGGAAACAAGCTGTCTGAGGTGGGTGATAGCTCAGTTGGACCTTTCCCATCAATCAACTTCGATAAAAAGGATGTTCACCCGGTCGGAACACAAATGCAGAAGAGCGAAGCCCGGTGCGGCCGTGTCTCCACGGTGTCCCCTCTCAAGGTCTGAACGCCCCGGAGAAAGAAAAAGAGAAAACCGAGCAGAGAAACGCCATCCCGTCAGCATCGCCCCCCATTTTTCCCTGCACCGTTAATACCAGACCATTTTTATATCGGCCTTTTTATTTGGTCGACGTTATCGTAATGCTTTCAGAAGACGTGACCGCGACCAAGGGAGAAGGCTAGTAAATCTCCAACCTGCAGCATCCATTTTGCCTCCCTATCGAGAGCCTCGCAGGTCCAGGCCTCATGTGTGTCGTGCTCCCAGTCCTATCTTGCGGTTATGATATCATAGCGAGAAAAACAGGGCATTCTCTCCTAAGTGCACCCCGACACATTAAATATTCATACCACCGCAGGACCCCCTCCACCCCCACTGAAAGGGGTTGGTGGTGCCCTGAGACCCAACCCCCCCACCACCACCCGTGCCCCCCCCCCCCCCCCCCAGCCACCCCCTCCAGACAGGCCGAGACCCTGCAAAGTGAGAGTCAAGCACTGGTGGTCTACCAGACACACCCAAGCTGTATCCAGGGTCAGGCCTGAGGAGAGAGCTTTAACGTGGAGTTTAACTGAAGGCCGACATCCGTGGCCCTTAAACAACAAGCTGGGACCAGCCCGCAAACAAACAACCCATGCTGACGTCTATCGTAGGAGCCTGGTCTTAGTTCCCCTCCTTTTGGGATGAAATGTAATGTCATGGAGGGTGAGGTTTAAAAAAGAGAGAGAAAGAGAGGAGAAAAGAGGGGGCGCGTCCAGAAGAGTGAAAGGAGAAGAAAGGAAGAGAGTGTGTGTTTAATGTCCTCTATGTGCTTGATTCCAGATGGGACTGTTGAGGGGCAAGTCTTATATAAAGAGGCAAGAGAGAGGGAGAGAGGGAGAGAGAATAAAAGAGGAGGAAGAGAAAAAGGATGGAATCTCAGTTGATTAGTGGTGTTAACAGTGACTTGGCCTGGGTTAGGGCTTCGGGCCTGCTCTAATGAAGCCTCTGCTCCCATGCTTCTCTCTAATGGCAAGCCAAAGCCCCTACTGGTAGTACTGAACAGTGTGTCCTCACACACACACACACACACACACACACACACACACACACACCATGCCAGCTGGACCTCAGCCATGGGATCCACTGCTGTGTGTTTATTCGTTTGTGTGTCTGTGAGGTTGTCCATGTACGTGTGTGCACATGGAGTGTGTGTTTGTGGGAGGCAGTATGATCACTTTCATCCCCAAAGAGCCAGCCAATTCATCCCAGACCACCGAGGGCCAGAAAGAAACTGCCCAATTATCAATTTTCCTCGTCTTTTTCTCTCCACCAGTGGTGGGATATATCATTTCCTGGATGTCAGATGTTTGAGGTGGTGTAAATCTCTTAATAACTACACCAGGACAAACATACAGTATAGGGCTGGGCTGGGCTTGCAGGCCGGTCCTCTGGCCTCCATTGCTCTGGACTGAGACACACAGTAGCCACAGTGTCTGTATGGACGATGGAGCCAGTGTGTGTGTGTGTGGGTGTGTGTGTGTGTGTGTGTGTGTGCGCAGAACAAGATGAGGAGGTGGTTGGCCCTCCTCTTCAGAGTGTGAATAACAAGATCTGCGTTGGTTTCCCTGTGTCAAAGTAAGGGGGTGTGGACAGGCAGGCAGTATCTCACTGCTGACCTTTGAGTTTCTCACGTCCCACTTCTGACACAGGAAGAGCTAACAAACTCCCAACGGTGTCTTACCGGAGGCTGATTACTCATACCACCCAGACACACACACTGCAGAAGGGTGTTTACTTGACTGTGAGTGTATAGGGAATAGTCAGTTTGTGTGTGAGAGAGTGAAGGCTGTCAGTGATTTCAGTGTGTCTGTGTCTATACAGACATTACATTTCTCCTCAAGCTTAGTCCACCTCTGCGCACGCACACACACACACGCACACACACACACAACGGATAATTCTATATTGTACATAAAGGGAAAAGGGAGTGATGGCTACCAAATGGACAGAGCGGTAAACGAGAAGAAACATTACCCTGGGGTCAACTCGGAGGAGAGATATATTGCCCATGGGTCAGTGGAGAGAGAGAGTCCATATCAGTCGCTTGGCTAGCCCTCTTTATATAGTGATAAAATATTCAAATCCAGCCATTACTTCACATTAGGCTGCCCAACAGAGATGCCAGGCCAGAAACCACAGAATGTATACATGTGCCTCCATGCTGGTGCACAGCTAGTTACATTACAACCCACTCTTCCATTAAAACCTCATCCGGAGTCACGTCGGACAGTTATGTGTGTTCACATGTACTTTGTGTGTGGTTTGTGTTATTGTGTGTGCGCGTGTCCACATGTAAAAGGTTTTCTTCCTCCTTTTCCCTGGATGAGGTATCTAAGTGATAAGGGCTTGAGTGATTTCCTTTGTCTGTTTTAGTGAGAATAAGATGTGTGAGATTTGTTCTTAGAATGTGTACAGACACACACAGACGGATGAGTCCTTCAGTTTGGAAAATATGGCTGGGTGTTTCCTTCTGAGTAAATGCAGGGTCAGACAGCATTTGTGTGTGTGTGTGTGTGTGTGTAGTATGTGAAGTAATCTCCTCCAATTAAAGTACAAACTGAAACAGAACCATGGAATCAAAGGCTTGTCAACCTAATAATAATAATAATGATTCTATTTTGGAGTTAAAACCTGCGTGTAACAGTGGGAGATATTCATAGCTTTGACAGTAATTTCCCCACTAATTACAATTTTAGTTCAAAATAGAATGCAGACTACCTTTTCGAAGGTTCCCTCCATACAGACTCTCACAGGACTGAAAGAAAAAGCAAATATATGACAGCAGAACTCGCACGAGTGAATGTGTTATTATTTTTGCTATTTTTACACTTTCAGTATTGCAGTGGAAATATCATTAGGTGCCATGTTCTTCCCGTCAGTGTAGGTGGTAACTTGGCTCCTCTCTTTCTCTTTCCCTCCTGCTCTCTCTCTCTCTCTCTCTCTCTCTCTCCTTATCCCCCTTTCCCCTCCCTCCTCCACCTCTTGTCTCTCTCAATCCCCACCCCCCCTTTCCTTCTCCCCCACCTTCTACCTCCTCCCTCCCCCGCCCCCTCCTCCAGGACACAGAGTGAAGATGGAGGACCCCCAGAAGATGCAGTTCTCTGACCGGCTCAGTGAGATTGAGAGATACCAGCGTGCGGGCCTGAGGATGGGCCCAGGGAACACCAACCCCCGGCCCATCCACCAGGGCCTAAGCTCCTCCACACAGTCCCAGATAGGTAGGAACACACAGACACACACCCACACCCCACATTGTCTTTAAAGTTACAAATCTCAGAGACTACCACTACTCCCTATGTCCAGTGATGGACCATGGAAGGTATTTCAACATGTCAATGATCGAATCACAGAGGATGTTATGAGTCAGGTCTACTACCAACCCACCCGTACTGACACAGTACTGCCTGTCTGGTATGGTCAGTGTAAGCTAGCGAGGACCTGGCTGTACCGTAAGGCCTGACTGTGCCTCGCTCAGCAGGACCTGCTGATAGCAGTGTGTTAGACCTGGGGGGAGGGTGCATTTACTGGAAGACTTCAAAGCAGCCAGCGAAGGCTCTGTCCCCAGCCGCCCTGCGTCGGCGGGGCCCAGGATGGGTGGCATGCAGGGTCCAGTGTGGGGCCAGGTGGCCGTGCAGGGCCGGCTGCCAGGGCGGACCACGCCACACTAGAGCTTCAGGAATGTAGCAGGCACCCGTTAGCTGGGCAATCACGTCACTCTCAGAGCAGCCTTACAGGGGATAACTGGAGCTGAGGCTCCATGGAGGGGGGAGGGAGGGGGATGTGTGTGTGTGGGTGTGGGTGTGTGTGTGTGCGAGACAGAAAGGACGGAAAAGAGAGAAAGGGAGAGAGTGTGTGCTTGTTTGTGCGACATAGACCGTAAAAAAGAAAGAGAGAGTGTCTGTGTGTGTGTGTGCGTGTGTGTGCGTGCGTGGGCGGAGGCTGGAGTGAGGATGAGTGTCCACTCTCAGACATATGTCAGTGCCTCTGAACGTGATGGCATGTCTGGGAGTTTGCAGACAAAACACACACACACACACAAACACCTACACACAGATACATACACAGCTCCCACCCACTCTTTAGTTCTCATGCGGGGCGAGGGTATATATGGCTGATAGGGAAGCTCATTTCTAGTTAAAGCGGCCCTCTTTCTCCCCATATCAGTCTGTTGTGAGAGTACAAAGGTCTTGTTTGGGACTGTTCAGCTAAGTCTATCTGTGTGTTCTGTGGCCTTGTGCTGTGCCCGAGTCACCATGTGTGTGGGCCTATCTCCAATGGCAGGGGGGAGAGAGAGAGCGGGGCATCTTCACCGTGTCCTCACCCCTCATCTGCCTCACAGCCAGCAGTGCTGATGTGATGTTGATGTTACTCCTTCCAAACAATGTATTACCCGCACGGAACACGTCAGCCATTTTGAGACGAGCGTTGTTGAGGTTCCGCTGAGGGCAAACAGCTGGCGTTCTGACAACGTGTGGCGGGAGCATGTCGTCTATGATTTATTTTGTCCTTTTATGTGGTGTTCCAACAGTGTGTGTTCCTGCGCACTGACCAAGTTATTTTAGTGTTAGATTAAAAGGCTTGCTCGGAGGCTAATCCAGAAGGGCTTGGTTAACACCAGAGACTAGTTCTGGTCTGGTGGCAGAGGTGTACAGACAAACGCGGTCATGGCAGATGGAGAGAGCCTGTATGTATGGCTCTAGTCTGCTCGGCCTAGCAGGATTAAGGCAGGAGTTAATGCTTTATAGACCTGCCAGGGCTCAAAGACCTGCACTGTTGCAACACACACAGTGACAGATAAACCAAAACACACACAGAAATGCACACACACACACTCTTCCAGACACAACACATTAATGTGGCTGGGAGCCGCCAGGGTTGAGAGGCGTAGAGATTCACACTGATTCCACACAACAGCCGCCAAAGACCGGGGGCCCTCTTTGAGGGGTGTGTGTGTGTGTGGTGTGTTTGGTGTGTATACACCCGCCTGTGTGTGTTCGTAAGGGGCGGTGCCTTAGAAAACCACACACCTTAATCTCTGGCATTACCGTCCTGACTACCTGCCTTCAGGGCAAACCACGCTAAAATAATTAAATAACATTGGAGCTGTTTTTTACCCCTCTCCTCTGCTCTCCTCGTTTACACAGATAGACCATCCACCATCGCCATGACACCCACCACTGAGCCCATCCATGTATATATAGCCCCTCACACCCAAACAACGCTCTAACACGACCCTAAGCTCAAAACCAAAATAGTCTCACTTGTATTAAATCCTGCATCACAGACACATAAAGGTATTTACATATAAACACCGCACACACCTCCGATTTTGGCAGCGTGGGGAGGCAAAGTTGTATTTTCTAGATTAATTTAAGACCGAGCTGTTTGTTTGAGATTCGCAAGAGTGATAGACCGTCAGTCAACACGTTATAATTAAATGGATTCCTGTCTTGCCTGTTGCAAAAGAGGTTTCCATTATCTGTCTTGTAAAGATGGATAGATGGGGAAAATACAATGTCATCTCTGGCTAAAGCCCCTTGCTTCATGTTGCAGTCTGAACCATGAAATAGTGTCTGAGTTTAGTTGTCAACAAGAGGAGGACGAGACATTCTCGAGACGCTGCTCTGGATCCTGACACACACACACACACACACACACACACACACACACACACACACACACACACACACACACACACACACACACACACAGGAACGAGTACCCCACACATACTGCACACAGAACCGATAGAACTGACACGCACGCGCGCTTAAACACACAGACAGACACACACCCAACGTTACGTGCCAGTGTTGCAAGCTGTACTAGTGGCCCAGACAGACAGAGTAATTAAGAGCTCATTACAGTGCATGCAGCGACAGGACTCCAGCATGCTGGCAGATGCTGCGCTCACCTCTTGTTTTCGTTCAGCCGAGGCTACAGGTGAGCCTGCTAGACCCGTGGAATGATCCTCCATGAGGGCAGAGTGAGGGTGGGTGGGTGTGTGTGTTTGTGTGTGGTGGGGGAGCTGTGTGTGGTTCTGTCAGTGCAGTCAAGCATATCTGACACACAGACAATAAGGCCCAAAACTGTTACTCTGGTTTCCTTAACGTCAAGTGACGTGCGTATGTGTTGGAAAAAAAGAAAGACAACATTTTTACCCCTGACATTCAAAGAATGTCATCTCATAAGCAGCGGTGACATATCAACACATATTCATACGTTCATACCAGGGTGTGCTGAGAAGGCTGAGGGAAGAGAAGACAACGATATACATTCTTCAACGTGAGAATCTCCAGAAATGATCCTGAAGACTGTCGTTTTCTTCTCCTCTAAAGAGGCAGACAAAACTAAACAGGCCCCTGGCTCACAATCTAAGACCCAGCCGAGACCAAAACGACTCTTTCAACTTGAATGTGTGTTAAGAAGAAGAAAAAAAGAAAGAAAGCGAGAGATGACAGCAGCAATTTAATCATCCCCAAAAGAAATCCTGGGCCTTTTGAGGTGGTATCATTTAACATGCTATTTGTTCCAACACCTGTGTTCCTCAGCGAAGACCAATATCAGATACTGGCATAACTTGCCGCCATCCAGTCAAGCACTCCCTGCTTTGATGAAGGCCCAAAAAAATGCTGTTTGTCTTTCTCCCCTGGCTCTGGGCGTGTGTCTGCGCGCTAAGCTACTCTACGGCTGATAAGTACCTGCAATCAAACACACTGTGGTTTCAGTAACACTCATGCCCTGATATGGTCCAGTCGAGGCCACACTAGTGGAGCAGGTCATAAAATACTAGCCCCAACACTATGTCTCTCTGGATCTCCTCACTGAGAGGGCTCAGGGAGGTCTCTGTAGGCTTGTGTGCCTGCCAGGATGCTGCAGTCCTGGGGTCATGGTACAAAACCACCCAGATGCATGTGGTTACGCCGCACACTCCAAATATATGCCGTGTCACTGCACCATGTTGCATGTGTAAACAGCTGTCCCAGTAACAATGGCACATTGGGACTGTGGAGTCGAGTCGGACAGACCTAGAGACCAATAACCCCCCCCCCCCCCCCCATGCACACACACACACCTTTCTTCCTCGTCCACAGTGACCACACTGTTTACTTCACACAAGCCCACTGGCAGTACAGGAGAGAGCCCGTGTTCCACACACACACACACACACAAATACCTTTGCTGGTGTTGGTATGGCTTGGCTGGCTGGTAGATCATCAAGTTGATTTCTGGTAAGTGGACGATGTTAAGGCTTGCCACTGTAGCTTGCTACTTGCTACCCCCAATGTTCAGATGGGCAGCAATGCATGCTGGTCCATGCCAAACCCGTACAGGAAAGTCACTCCACGGCCAAAGGCAACCTTTAAGAGCAGGAATCTAGACCAGAGTTAAAATATTGTTTTACTTCTTTCAGGCTTTTATTTACATAATATGCCAATGGAGTTTATTTGTTATGGTGCCTAAAAGCTTCACTTGTGGTTACTCTCTTCCGAGTAACCCTCATATGAATAATTCAAACTGAAAATGTTTTTGTTCCTCAGTGAACATCTATTCTCTTTTGAAGCTACCTCCTTTAGGGGGGGAAAGAAAAACAGAAGTGAGAGCAAGTTTCTTTTTGCCTTTTTTTTTTTTTTTTTTTACCAGACTCGACTGTTTGTGTTAGTTATAATTTCACATCAGAGTCTGGTCGAGTTTTACATTTCAGCAATTACTGAAACTACATGTGTGCCATGAACAGTCCCTATTGAGTCTGGGGAAGGGGGGGGAGAGTGTTCAAATAGAACATAGGATTTTTCAGCCGTCGTGTTTGTTTTTGCTCATGTTATAAGTGAGGGCTCAAAAGACATATCAAATGTCCCACATAGCTGAGCCAAGGCCGTGTTCCTCCACTCTCAAACACGCTCGCTCTTTCTCTCTCCCTTCCTCTCGCTGGCGTCTTTCTCTCTCTCCCTCACATTCTCTCCGTCGCGACGCCCAGGGCCTAAGCGAAACAGGAAGCCAGCACAAGGCCCGGCATTCACTGTGTCTCAATGACACGCTTCATTTTGCCCGGCGCGTTACATGTCTCGCAGGCAGGCGCTGTCGGACACCCTCCCCACCCCCTCCACCCCTCACGAGGGCTGACGCCATCTTGACGCAAAAAAAAAAAAAAAAAAGTCCGTCCCACCGGCGGCCCTTTCATCTTCCCACGATACACTGGAACCGCTAGCGTCCTGTTTATTTGTGTCCTCCTGGACCACGCGGGCGCCGCCCAAAAGCTACACAGTGACGCGGCCATTTGTCCGTCCCCCTTTCCTCAGCTCCCCCTGCCCCATTTCCCCAATCTCTAGCCCCACCCAGGGGCCGGCCTTCCTGTTAACAGGAGTAATCTGTGCCGCCGGTATTGAGCTTGTCCGTCGGCCAATCAAAATATTTGAAGGAAATGTTTATTTTCTTGTGCCGATCGCACCAGCTGCTTGCAAGCCCCCTTTCTGAATGAAGCCATTTATGTGTAAGAATTTGCCATTGTAAAGGCGAGGCAAGGACTCTCTCAGCAACAGAGTGCTGATGCGGGCCTTTGGAGAGGAAGTCGGAGGAGCTCTGGGGGCCACCACAGCTCTCTGCTCAGCCCCCGGCGTGGCTATAGGTGACCACCTCCCCCACACCCTCCACGACCAGTCTCCAAACCCCCTCACCTTCCTCGCCACCAGCCTCCAACCCGGCAGCTGAGGCTTAGGGTGGAGTTCCACTACGATGTTGTGTCCCGGCAACATGAGAGGACGTCGGATCATATTTTGTCAGTAAAAAAAAAATTAAGCTGAGGCCTAAACATGTGAGAAACCTGTTTTTTGGAGGAAGATAAGGATTTCAGTTCATACCTTTTGCTTGTTGGTCGGTACGTCTAAGTACATGTGCGCTAAATCTAGTTGGAGTGTAGAGTGTGTGTGTGTGTGTGTGTGCTTGCGTGTGTGATTTGAGGCCACCCCTGTCCACAGTGGTTCGTGCAGGTTGGCTTGTAACAAGTGCAGCGTCTCAGACCGGGAGCAAACAGCCACTATTTGCATGTCAAATTGTCAGCCAGCTGTGGTGTGGCCGTGGAGTGTGAACCTGGGTCCCACGAGCTGGGCCAGTACTCCTGCCCTCTCCCTCCCTCCCTCCCTCCACCCCCCTCTCCCTCTCCATCTCTGACAGCCCGACTGAACAGGCCAACAAAGGCTTGGCACCTCAAGAGGCCTCCTTGGCCCACCCCCCTTTCCTCCACCTCTCACTCCACCCCAGTCCCCACCTGAAAGACCCCCAAAATATCCTCTCGGTTCCCATCAAACATGTTTTCCCAAGACCTCTCTCACTCCTGTGAGAACGCCCCCCTCCCCCTCCCCCCCACCCTGTCAGGTCAGCGGAGGCACTGCTGTCCCAGGTAGACAGCCCTCCAAACCACCAGATGTCTGATGCCTCTGACAAGGCGCTGGCTTCTTTCTCCTTGTGCGCTGAAATGGTGGAGAGTTTGTAGAAACCACTGACATACTGTACATAGCATGACGTAACCTAACACAAAGCTTAGGACAGGTCTTGACTTAAGTCCATGTCATACATGTGTGCACTATCCCCCACCAAAACTTGTATTTTCTTGGTACTTTTCAAATACCAATTTACATACTAGTCAGTTCCATAGTTTGCTAAACTTGCTAGGACAAGTGTTGGAATACACGCCAATTTCTGCTCTAAGGGAAGCAGCTAAAATGGGCGCGTCTCTGTGTTGCAGCTCTGTGGTCGGAGCAGATGGACACCCCTACTCTGAAGACCTGCAAGGTGGAGGACGACCTCCGACCCTGGTCAGGTAGGTCACCCCCCCCGCGAACCAGGTCCAGCTCTTCACTGTCGTGTCTCTCTCCCTCCCTCTCACTGTGCCTACCTTTGCTGGCCTCCCTCTCTCTCTCTCTTCGTTCCTCGCTCCGCTCACAAAATCAGGAATGAAACGCATTAAACTCATTCTCTACTTATATGACCCTGAGTGGTATGTGACTGTGAGTTGCCGTCCACATGCGTGAGGGTGTGCATGTGTGTGTGTGTGTGCGTGCATGAGAAAAGGGGTTTCCAAGTGGTGTTTGTTCGTTTCTGAGGCTTACTCATAACCCCAAGCATGCTGGGGGTGGGGACGACCATAAGAGATCGCCATAATTACTAGACTGAGAAAGTAGACATGAAAAGTACAGGGGAGAAGATTGAGGAGACTTGGCCTGTGTTCACCACATCAGCCCAGCCAAGTTCACACTAGGCAAACGGCGCGGTGCATCATGCAATTGTCTGGAGCAGCTAAGGACTCTTCCAAGTCAATCCATCATCCTATTGACTGGTTCAGATGATAGTTAAGTTATGAGAGTGGTCGAGCGGGTATTGCAGGCGCCGATGGGTGTTCCCCGCATTGCGACATTGTCAGGAGCACGCTTTTTCCAAATGTTAACGTTTTGCCTTCAGGGTTCTGCATGTTGGTCATACCGAGATCACCCCTTCTCTCTCTCTCTCACTCCCTCACTCCTTCTATCCCTGATGATTTGGCAATCAGGTCTGCCGCACAAAAACCTCTGTCGTACTTCCCATAATCCACCACAGTACAGAAGACATACTGACTCACCGGTTCACACCCTTGTTGCTCTCTATCTCTCTCCATCTGTCACTATCCGTCTCTCTCTCTCTCTCTCTCACACACACACACACACAGACATAGCGAGCCTAATAAATAAGTCATCACTAAGAATTCTCGTTCTCCACCCATGTATTTGAAAAACGGTTTGCCTCTGGCCAAAAATCAGGGTGTTAAATATTTCCATAAACATCACGGCAGTTTCCCAAAGCTGCATCTCCTAACAGCTCTTAGGAGTGGGAGGCAGAATGCAACAGACTGGCATGTTTACTCATGACACTGCTCAGACAAAATGTCCGCCAGCCAGATATTCACTGAAGAGCAAGATATTCACCACTGTGTGAAAAATGCTGGATTGACATTTGATTGGTACCAGTCAGAAGGGTGACATTTCAGCTATTTTCCACACAGAAAAGAGAGAAAAATACCTTAAAAGGTGAATATGTACATTCATATCGTTGAACATGCCAACTGGGTTGCACGAGTTAGCTCATAGCTTCACAGTGTCAGTGTGCAAAGTCTCCCTGGTATTTCATAGCAAGATGATTTAGTTAACAAATCGAAAGAGATTCATCACATCAAGTTCGTTGATGCATTAGGAAAATCCCAGCTTTTTATCATCACAAACACATGCCTATGCTTGTGTTTGCCAGGGAAAGATAGAGCCCATGCAAAGTCCCTCTGGGCAGTGCCGATAGTGGTGAGCTATGTGGATGGTGACCGCGCAGGCTTACCAGGTCCTAGAAGCCACGGTAAGAGGTGGCGGTTATTTGCATGAGACACGACACTGGACCCACCAAAGTCCGGGTGCTTACATAAACACCATTTGTGTTCATTTGGGTCTCCGATTCATCGGCTTGTGGGACGAGGGTGATTATCCACTTGGCGTTATTGTACCGCGCCAATCTCACTCCTGAGCCCCGACACTCTTCTTCTTCTTTTTTTCCAAAATAAAAGTCTTGAGAAGTTCTCATTTATAGAGACTTTTCTTTGTGAAATAAGTATTGTATTGATTCAGTATTCAGCCCTTGTCTTTAAAAACAGACTGGTGGAAAATTCCTGCTGTGGTCTGAGGGGTTAGATATGTGACAACTGGAGATCTATCGTTGTCCCTCACCAGCCCTGGCTCGCTCTGAGCCCAGCGTGGCCAGAGTGAGGACACCCCCACCCCCCTCCAGTCATTTGCATGTAACACCATTCCATTTCAGTTTGCATCCAGCCTGAGTAAACATTTAACAGGTGAGCACCTGCATTTGCATCCCTTCCAATGCCCCCCCCTTCACCCAATCCTCCACACACACACACACACACACAGCTTCAGCACGTCCCTTATGTTTAGAACCAAAATCTGTTTCACCCTTAACCAAATGAGGCAAACCTCCTGACCTATCTGGGTTACACGCTTCACTGTGGACTAGTGGACCAGTGAGAGAGAGAGAGAGAGAGAGAGAGAGAGAGAGAGAGAGAGAGAGAGAGAGAGAGAGAGAGAGAGAGAGAGAGAGAGAGAGGGAAAGAGGAGGCCTTTCGCCCTGCGGTGCGACACAGCTAAACTGAGAGAGAAAGTGAGAGAGCGGGTGAGGGAAGGGAGGGGAGACGGAGGAGAGGAAAGAGCTGGAACACTGTGTTCTCAATAAAAGCCCTGATTCCCTGCCACCCTTCACAGTGAGGAACATCACAGAGGGCGGGCGGTGCCAGCTAGCCCTCAGGGGGTCTTCTCCTGTCCCTGCTGTTTACTCAACACATTTCAGCTGAGCCTAATGGAGATCATGTGTGGTGGCTGGGCACAGGGGCTACGGCAGGCTACGAGTACCAACCAGGCCACAAGCCGGTACCCTGAGAGGGAGGAGTGGAGGGAAAGTATGCTTGAGGGGGAAAATAGGGATTCCAGCATTGCGGTTATTTGAGTGAGAGGTTGGTTTGTCTAGCCCTGTCCTCCAGAGGGGGCTGTGGAGCAGGGGATGGTTGGCAGCGGGTGGTGGGGGTGGTGGTGGTGGTGGGTGCTTCTCTGGCGTGTGGCCAAGGTGGCGACGCAGTATAAGCCTCATTACGGCGCTGTGATAAGTGTCCAGTCCGCTTTGCTCTGACAGAACGCAGGAGTCTGTCCTCCGCCACAGTTAAGCCAATGCGTTTCCAACCCGCCACAATTAAATGGTGTGTGTGTGTGTGTGTGCGCGCGCGTGCGCTCGGAGGGCCACAGGCCGCAGCCGCCAGAATCATCAAGCACCCCCACCCCTTCCCCCCACCTCCCCCTCCCCTGCCAAACATACCCTCCCCGCTCCACCCTGCAGCCTATGTTTAGTAAAGAGAGAGAGAGAGAGAAAGAGAAGGAGAGGGAGAGAAGGGTGGAGAGAGCAAAGGCTTTTTGGGAGTGCGGTAGGAATTAGTGGGCCGACTCCACTTCTCCCGAATCAACAGCAGCTGAAGGCTTGGATTTTCTTTGCGTGAAATCAGATATGCCGCCTGACTCGGATGCCTGGTAGACTGGAAAAAGAAACAGCACCCCCTTCCAACCCCCCCAACCGCCCCTTATCCAAAAAAGAAGAGAATTTCAAACTACAGAAATGTGTTCTTGAAAAAAAAAGAAGGAGGGGGGGCATAACAGGGGCCATGGAAATTGCAAAGGAACCGATTTCTTACTTTCCTTTTTTTACGTCTGAAAATGGACCGAGTTCTCCAGACGTAGGGGAAATACATTTCAACAAGACTGTGGCACGCAACTTCACCATCCTCCCCCCCTCAGGGGCTGTGGCGTGCAAGTGCTTGCTGTTTTCCCAATACAGGCTGCTTTTTCTCTGCCATCCAAATCCACATTTGACACTATAGTCATGTGGGCACCACAGAGCCTTGAAGACAGAGATATCAGATAAACAAATCAGGACCTTAGGCAGGTGTTTGTGTTTACAAGCAGCAGGTGCTGAGGTGCCCTCACATCTGTTGACGTTGAGCATCCCTCGACAAGTTCCTGACGCACAGGGCAGGACAAGGAAATAAGACAAATTCCACAGCAAACATACCTATACTTAATGCCCACTTTGCCCCTCTCCTCTAGTTCAGTGTGCTTGTTAAAGACAACAGTACATGTCCAAACCAGCTGCGTGAACACAGATAAGGCTATAATAGTAGCCCAACAAAAAATGAGTTGCAAAACTCAATACTGTTTTAGCATATTGCTAATAGTAGTGATGCAACTGAACCAATGTAGCTAACAAATATTGTATGAGAACTGAAATGAAACTGGTGATGCGCCTGTAAGCTAATGCTAAGCACTGGTCTGAAAACCTAATGTCACATTGAATTTTGTTAAATATGACATGTAGGCTGACACTGCACGGGTAGATATAACAAGCCTAACTGTTTTAGCCATTTGTAAAAGTAAAGCAAAGTATAACACTTTTATGCAATGTCAGGCAGGGCTGATTGCCAATTATTGGAGATGACAGGAAACTTTCAACATCTGCTATAAACTTAAATACCTGACAGTGAGGCACCCTGGAGCAAACTTAGCAACCTGGACATCTGCCAAAGAGAAACTACTGTTGGTGTACCAAGATAGGCTTAATGAAACAACTATGAAAACAGTCCTAAACTTTATAAATAATTATACGTTTTACTACATCAGACTGCTTACAGCTAAATTTCTTTTTTATGGACATGACTGAACACCTAGGGCCCTGTCATACAGATTTCATGGTTTACCGTCCCCTTCTGCGTCCCCATTTGCCCTAAATGGCACCTCTGTGTCCAAGACACTACAGTAGGTGGCAGCATGCAGCAGCTGGCCAGACCAGACCCTCAGCTGAGGAACCCAGGGGGACACACTCCCATGGCCCAGTGTGTCTGTCTAAACAGTCACAGTAGCCATGCCTGCATGCTAGCAGTCACAGCAGCCATGTCTGCATGCTAGCAGTCACAGCAGCCATGTCTACATGCTAGCAGTCACAGCAGCCATGTCTACATGCTAGCAGTCACAGCAGCCATGTCTGCATACTAGCAGTCAAAGCAGCCATGTCTGCATGCTAGCAGTCACAGCAGCCATGTCTGCATGCTAGCAGTCACAGCAGCCATGTCTGCATGCTAGCAGTCACAGCAGCCATGTCTGCATACTAGCAGTCACAGCAGCCATGTCTGCATACTAGCATGCCTTGGCTCTGAACCTGTTGGGAGGTGTGTTGCTTGGCTCAAGGAAATACGTTAGTGACAGTGACAGTAACGACAAAGTCGTTCCTGCCAAAGTCTCCGAGAAGGAAACAGCAGAGTCAAACCCCGGAGCGAGATTCCCATTTCCTTTTTGTCGAATAAATTAGGGAATGTGTGCAGTGAAATCTAAGTCAAAACAGCTGGGTTGAGTGTGTTACCTGTGAGATTACCCTTCCAGACAGGTTAGCACTGATAGGCTTGGGACACTCGCACAATGTGCCTTTCACTCATGCACCTATCAGATATATAATACACACTCCATTCTTTTTCTCCTAGGTTCTGTATTTTTTTTATGTCTTTCGGGCTTCATTTTTTTGGTCTCTCGCATTCTTTTCATCCCTCCCACCCTCTTTTCTGATTGTGACAGTGTGCTCCATCGTTTCCTGTTCCTAGCCTCTTGGTGGGATTTATAGGCAGTTATACAACAGCAAAACAAGCTGTCAATGTTTATACAAAGCATCTCTTGCCTATGACAATGACTGCCTTTCATTCCAATGGGAAAAAAAACTGAATATTGTGTGTTAGCCTGCTTTTGCAGAGGTGGCTGGAGGGCTGTGTCGACAGGGAGTTCTTATAACTCCACTCTTGTGCTCAGAGCTGTGGGCTGATGTACTGTCAGTGCTTGATGACTGTTACCGACCAAAAAATGTCTCAGTTCATTACTTTGAGTGAGCTCGACCAAGGCTAGGGACATCTCAAGAAACTTGAGCTCAGCTAAGGGTGGAGCCTGTGCCGTTGCTAGTTTTGTTCGAGGGGAATTTAAGGACGTTCGAACCCCAGTTTAAACCCTTGTGTTACCTTGAGTGTTCATTGGTGTGTTAGATGTGACATCAGTACCAACAAGCACACTTACAAAATTCTGTTTCTCTTCTTCTGTGTAGGAACCCCAGATCTGTTCCCCCAGAGGAGCTCCTTCCCCTCCCTGTCCCCGCTGACGGACCCCCGCTTCTCAGACCCCCGCATGCACTACCCCGGGGCCTTCACCTACTCTGCCAACCCATCCACCACTGGCATCGGGGGTCTGAGCGTGACAGGCATGTCGGCCTCCTCCCGCTACCACACCTACTTGCCCCCGCCGTACCCGGGGAACCAGAACCAGAGCAGCCACTTCCAGTCCAACACCTCGCCCTACCACCTGTACTACGGCACTGGCTCTGGTTCCTACCAGTTCAGTATGGTGGCTCCGGGGGGAGCCGGGGGCGAGCGCTCCCCCACCCGCCTGCTCTCGTGCTCGGGGCCAGTGGCCACGGCCGGAGGCAACAGCCTGATGAACCCGGGCCTCAGCAACCAGAGCGAGGGGGTGGAGGCGGACGGCAGCCACAGCAACTCCCCGACGACCATGAGCGCATCTGGACGCATGGATGAGTCTGTGTGGAGGCCCTACTGACTGTCTGGCAGCTAGACCACCAGGAAACGCAGGAGAGAGGGGGCATACCAGGAAAGAAGGAGTTAACAAAAAGATTAATTAAAATAGAAACAAAAATGCTGCATGTTTGTCTTTTTATGTCCGGCAAATCGCTTTATTGCCTTCTACCAAAAGACGTTTACTGTCTGCCATTTCTTTTGTAAGCCTTGGGTATCTCCTGCACTGCCTGTGCCAGGAAATACACTCTTCAAAAGACTCTGAAAGCCATACAGATAGACAATATCATTCTTCTTCAGAAATAACTCAAGAGACCCGAGTACAAACTGTAAATCGAAGTTATGGTACAATTACAAAGCCATAGTAATATATCAGGATAGTTTGAAAAGCAGGTACAAAACGTTTTACCAAAGACACTTGGAGTTTGAGGAAAAAATATGTAACAGATTTGTGCAGCTGATGAACAGAAAATGCAGTTGATATTCCGGCTAATCAGCCGACAAGACCAAAATTAGCCTCATCATCATCCTCATGACAAAGTGACACAAACGTCTCTGGGTGTTACCTGGAGAGCATCCATTGACTCTATTACCTGAACTGCCTGTGATTGACCAGGGACATCGGGGGTTGACATTTGCTCCACAAGTTAGCGGAACCTTTCTTACAGTAGATATCACTCATATGCAACAGCAGTTGGCTCTTGATGCTAATGTTACATTTTGGGTTTCGATGATGAAGATGACTCAATCGATGACAAACTGTCAAGAGCATTACTCCTCACAGTGTGTAAAGTTCTCACAGTACGAAAGCATTGCCTTAAATCAAATGTATGATTTTGCTGAGTGATACAACAACCCCAGGAGCAATGCGCATTTTTAAGTAACAACATGGCGCTTTTGTGTGAGAACCTTGTAAATCTGACTCAACCCAGATGTATAAAGAAATTGTCTTCTCTCTCCGGTTGTCGTTGATGTATTTAGTATCTATGCAGTAGAAAAATGGCGGACATTTTGAAGAATGTCAGAGACTAAAGTAGAGGTGTTTTAAAACAGGAACATTTTCTCGTTGTTTTTGTTATTGTTATTTGGACTGTTTTCTTGGGTATATACTGCAGTTATTCTGAACATTTTTTCTGCAAAATTGTTTTAGTATAGTATGTTTGAACTGGATGACATGGTTTACTTTTTGTATTTATTTGAGCCAAATTTGAGGAAACGTTCACTTATGCCCAAAACATTTACAATTTTTCTCTTTTCTTTTTTGATAGCTATTTTGTTTGTTTGTCTAATATAAAATTGGAATTTGTGTAATATATTGCTTCTAAATTATGAAAAAAAACTAAACTTGTAATGTTATTATTTTGTATTCCAATGTAGCTTTGATGCACTAAAAACTTTTACATTATTCCTTATGAACCACACCCAACATCAATTCCGCCAATTAGATCGAGGGTTTCCTCCTCTACCATCACCTTAGAGCAACATTCAAAGTCTATTACTTTTTGCACTATGTTTAGACATTTCTCATGGGCCATTGTGTATTTTCACAACAACAACAAAAAAACACACACAATTTATACAGACTTGCATCAGCTACACACATTCCTGTGCCACAGGTGTGGGTGTGCACGTTCCCACTGTCCTGAGGGTCTTTCCCATGCTGTCACCCACATGATCCCTCCATCCCTGGAGGAAGACAAGGGTAGGGATGAAGATATTGAGAAGTGTGTGTGGGGGGGGGGGGGGGTCACCAAAGTAGGATCATCTTACCAACACCAAGGGCTATCTTTGCCTTAACAACAAAAAACTAGCCATTGTTGTGAACAGGACTCTTTGTTGGGATATCTTTGAAGCCTTTATGGTCACGATTTTTCTCCTTTCTGTTGTAATTTACTGGTCATTAGTGTCAGTGGCTCCGGGCCTGACCGAAGATTGATATGTCTGACTAGCTGTCCACCATCTTTGTGTGAGCCCTGCTGAGTCACTTGTGTCATGGTTTCAGATGTCTGGACTTGAGAGCTTTTATTGAGGGATTGGATGGAGGATGGGGCTTTTTAAGGATATATAGATCATCAATAGAAATGACTGTTGATGATCTCATATATGTTACACAATTTAAGTTTTAATCATAAGGATCCTTGCCAATTAACCCCCCCCCCACCCCCCCAATGTCAAACAATTGACATATTCCAAAGAATTGTCGCTCAGGAAAAAGGAGGTTGTGCTAAAGTAGACCCCTATGCCTTATTTTATTTGTGATAATCAAACGTTAATCAGATTTATGCTGATCTCCTGTAGGGGGATGCTTTTCATTTTCCCAACTGAGTCTCTATATGTCCCTTTGGGGGAGAACAACGATTTATTATGGGTAACAATCATGCAGCTAGAAAAAGCGCATGTGTACCTTAAACACATGTGGCTTTATCACAACCAAAGATTTTCACTTTGCCTGTAGTATCACTTTTAGATTCTGTTATGTGACAAGATATGTTTTGTGGTAGCTTAATTGTCATGGGCTGTCAAACAAAACTTGTGCAACTTGTGAAAAAATGGTTGTGTATTTTTTATTGTATGTCAAATGCAAAAGCACAAGGCTTTTTTACATTTCTTTCTAAAAAAACCTCCTCTTCATTTTGTTATACCATAATGTCAAATCATTTTGCTCTTTCTTTCTTTTATGCTCAAAGCATGTATGTCTACACCTGATATGTTAATTTAAGAATTTCATCCACTTAATATTCTTCAAAACTCTCTATTAAGTGCTTGTAAAGTGTGCGGATAATGTAGTTTTTAATCATTTTAATTAAAAAAGACACTTCTCTCACAATTGCTGTGTTTATTATTTATAATGCAGTGTTGTTTTATTATAAAATTGTAGACTACATCTATTTATGAAGTGACAGATTTGAACAAAAGTTAGACTGCATCATAACTAATTCTAACTAATAGTAAGCCATCAAAGCAGGGTCATCCTCTCAGTCACACCTGCTCTTGCAGACACATACAGTATCTAAGAAATGCCTAAAAGAGGCATTCCAAAGCATTTATGACAAATTCCTCTGCTTCTCTACAATAACAATTCCATTTGATTATAATTCTCTAATTTGATATTCAATACTCTGAAGTCTGGACTGTAAAAATGTTTAATGGTTAGGAGAGGAGGGTGTTGAAAGTGAAAAGGCTCCATCCATGTGCACATGCTATAATTTCCCTCTGCAAACCTAAACCCAGCCACCTCAGCTGATAAATGAGTATGGAAATGACTGAAACAACTGACAAATTCAAGAATACGGTTCCAATTTATTCCGATCCAGTAAATGATGTTCTACTCCAGTGCCATTTCAGGAATCCGACCCCATAAATGCCATGGATACCGTGCTGCTGTGAGCCTTGTCTCCTCACCTCATTGGCGGTTCCTTACCCATAATCCTCTCTCTTAATTAGCCCCCGGTCTCCCATCAGTACGCCTCTCGCTAGCAAATTACCCACACTTCTCAACTCCTCGCAAATGCCAAACCTGTCAACACGCCGGTACTCAGGGCCTAAATAAAATTGGGCCCAGGAATCTGACACCGCCCTGGCAGCCCCAGTGCAAACTCACACTGGCAAGTCGTCACTTGTTAAAAAACAATAGATGAGGGGGAAAAAGTTTGGAATGTCATGGGGTTAATTTACACTCTGAGGTTTGTCTATTAATTTATGCTGTGCTGAGGGCACCTAATTGGCACATTTGAGGCCCAGCCACAGGATTAAACACTTGAGAGATACTTCCTCATAGGGTGGTCTGCTTTCAGATGACTTATGTGGTTAACCTGAAATACAATACTTACAATCCCTCACTCTTCAACTAATCCCACCTGTTGAGATTCCACAAAAAGGCTCTCGCTCCTACCAGCCTTGCGTTTCTCTCCCGCTCTCCTACAAGTCATATTCTCATTTTAGAAAAGCCATTCTCTCCCTTCCCCACCTCCTCCATTCCCTCCTCTCCTTTCTTCTCCTCCTCCTTGTCTTCTTTCTTTTCACAGTATGGGCTTAGCTGTGAGTCTCTGTCGGGCCTTCTGTGGGGGCAGCCTTGGCAAGACAACAAAGAAGCAGGCTACACGCACGCTACATACACACTGCATTCAATTAACTCTGAACACTCAAAGCATTTCCCCCCCACACACACACGCACACCGACAGACAAGACACACACCGACTCACACAAACAAGCACACACCCACAGGCATTCAGATACAAAACACACGCGCACAGACACAATCCCTGTTGACAGATCTCACACGGGCGGGATTCTCGCAGGGGGCGAGCCGGCCTCAGCACACTGTATGACAGATCCGTCTTAAACAATCCCATCCATTTCCTTTCGTCTCTTCGAAAACGCAAGGTCCCTTTACGCCAAACCCCCTCAGCTTCAGGAAACACAAAGAGAAGATGATAAGCTTTCAATTAGGCCCAGCTTTGAGGAACTTTCCATCTGTCTCCACACACTCGGTGAGGTCGTGTCTGTGTGCTTCACATGTGGAAAGCAGAAGAGCTCCCATCTACATGGGCCTCTGTCGGAGACAAAAGAACAGCAGCGGTGGAGACTCTCTGGTCCCACATTTCCTGTTGTCGCTCTTCCAAAAACTGTAACTGTCTTGTAACTGTGAAGCACACACACTAAGAAAAAACACGGGTGTACACACATGCATGCACACACACACACACACACACACACACACAGGTCTGATAACTCGGATTAGAGTGAAAAGCTTGATTTATGGTTTCGCAGGGTGGCAGGATTTACATTGTGTGTTCAGTTTTTACACGATCAATCATCCAGCACAACTGTATGCAGGTGTTATCCAAGGTAAATCACACCTGTGGTAACTACTTCCTAAGTGTCCTTGAATAATCCCACCACATCCAACTATTAAATATTTATCTGGTCACTGTACTTCTCCCTGTCCACCCTTATTTAGAGTAAAAAAAAACACAACAACAATAAAGCATGAAACGTTGCTAGTTTTCATTATGTGAGACGGGGACACCCATCTCACATACTGGAAGCTGGAAAGAAATGAACTGAGAGTAATAAAAATGTAGAAAGGGGGAAAAAAAGAGGCGTGTTGGCGAAAGTGCAGGATCATTAAAACCCTCTCATTTCTCATGGACACAATATCCCGTGTCGTCTCAGCCCGGCCGGCCGAGGCGGTACCTGCATACGAAACCCATTAGGCTGGGCTCCCGAGTCCCTGACCCTGCCTCCACAGAACCCCGTGAGAAGGAGCGGGCTCAAACCGGTTTGGTTTGGGTGCCTGGCTTTTGTGTACAAGCTGGTCTATTTTCTAACTGAGCTGTTAGTGATGGTGGGAAAGGACGCTGACGTCCAAAATCAGGGTTCCCACAGTTGGACAGATCAAGAGAGGGGTCGAGAGAGAGAGAGAGAGAGAAAGAGAAGGAAGAGGCCAGGGGCTAGGAAGTCGTGATGCAACCATTCTCACTCTGAGGACCCAAAGCTGTCACAATTATAGGGATACAGAGGGAAAGAGGAAGGAAGGATTGGAAGAAGAAAAAAGAGGAAGGACAGTGAGAAAGAAGAAAAGATGGAGAGGAGAGGGGACAGAGAGGGGGAAAGGAAAGATGAAAAAGACACAGATGGTGAGAAAGACCGGGAGGAAAAGAGGGGGTGATGTGAGGAGGACCCAAGTGAAGGTAGTTTCTCAGAGAGGAACTCTACAGAGACCTCTCTCTGGTCCTCTCAATCAGCAGCCAGTTCCCATAGCGGAGCACCTCTCGGAGGAGCCAAACCTCAGCTTCTACCCACAGGAGCACTCAGAATACACTCACAGACCCACAGTCCCATTATCAGACAAGATCTACAAGGCCCCATTAAAGCTCGGGAGAAAGTCTCGGAGTTCACTTCCAAAAAAACATTCAAACCTCCTCCACACAGAGCAGCATTTGTGAGTTCAGGTAGCACCACTGTCCCACAATCCGTACGCACTATTCACTACATTTATATCATCCGCAGAATTGTGGAGGATGATTGACTAAGAATTGAAAGACAAAACAAGTATTAGATTTTTGCATGAGTTCATCAGACTTCATCTTTAAAAAAGGAAACAAGATATGTCTAGGGGAAATAATGAATATTTTTTTCTAATTTTACCCTGCAAGATGAGAAATCTGACCTTAATTAACCCTGGCCAAGACTATAACCATGATTGTGGGGAATCTGGCCAGGACCACAACCACATCTAGACTACAATCTTTCAGATTGGTTTGGGGTTGTTCATTGTGGATGTTATTTGCCCTCCATCCTTGTTACATAATCGTCTCACAACTTCATAGATTCTTATTAAACAGCCTCAGCCTAACCCTAACCCTCATTTCATTAGGCTTTATGAACTACAGAAGCAAAATGTCTTGATACAGAGTGAAAAGTAAATATTTACACAGGCCACAAAACGTAATCATACTTTTATTCAAAAAGTTCAACTTTTGGAACTTTGTTCAAAATGTTGTATTTCAGTTGATGCAGTTCTATGCATGGCCAATACAAACCTTATCACATGCACAGCAAAGATAAGAAGCAGTAAACATGTTTCCCAGAAAGGTCACATAAAACATTAACACTAGTAATATTTCCCATACTTATGTCCCTGAGAATCGATACAGACACAGTCCTTTTTCTCACAGAACAAGACTCAATAACATGTTGTGACTACACAAAACAGAAAGTGTTTGCATCAAATTAAGTCTCTCTCTCTCTCTCTCTCTCTCTCTCTCTCTCTCTCTCTCTCTCTCTCTCTCTCTCCTCTCTCTCTCTCTCTCTCTCTCTCTCTCTCTCTCTCTCTCTCTCTCTCTCTCTCTCTCTCTCTCTCCTCTCTCTCCTCTCTCTCTCTCTCTCTCTCTCTCTCTCTCTCTCTCTCTCTCTCTCTCTCTCTCTCTCTCTCTCTCTCTCTCTCTCTCTCTCTCTCTCTCTCTCTCTCTCTCTCTCTCTCTCTCTCTCTCTCTCACACTCACACTCACACTCACACTCACACTCACACTCACACTCACACTCACACTCACACTCACACTCACACTCACTCTCACTCTCACTCTCACTCTCACTCTCACTCTCACTCACTCACTGTCTCACTGTCTCACTCTCTCGTGCACACACACATATACACAGGCCTGTGCCAGGCAGCCAGCTTCTTTTGGGGGGGCCTTCCTCATCCAATACCAGAGTGGAGAAAGGAGGGGGAAGAGGAGAGAGAGGGGGGGGGGGGGGTGGAAGTGAGCCGAGAAAGGGAAATGAGGTTCCCTGTGGACCCAGGTCTCTGTTCACTTCCTGCTGGAGCAGGGAACACGCTCACTCTGCAGTTCACATACACCAGCCCCTCTCTCTTCGGCTCCATCCAGCACTATCTCGCCATCTCTTTTTTTTGCACAAGCCGTGAGTGAAAATTATGCTCGCTTTTAGTCCGTTTTGGGTCACGTGGGAAAATCGTGGCCCTCGTTAAAACCGTATGTCCCCTTTCTTTTTTCCCGCCCAGGGTTCGCTGGTGGGGAGCAACAACAATCTAGTTATCTACAGAAGGGCCTGACTCTGCTCAGACTATACTCACTATCCTGTCTGGAGCCAAGTCTGTAGTTTGTATGTGTTCGCCAGGCTTCTCCTCTAGTTGTGGGTGCCACTGGAGGGTGGCCTATCATGTTAACGTCCCTGATCCTTTAATCATGGACGACTCGTTCCAAACCCATTGTCCACCCCGGATAAAACAGGCTTCAACAAAGAGGTTGTTGTAAACAATGACAAGCCACAACACCAAACACGAGGGGCCAGCCTCAATGTTAGCAACAACATCATGGTACTTTGTCCTCCTACTCGATCACGATGACACTCGCAGTCGGCGTCGTCTTCATCGCATTGTCGTCATGGTAGTTCTCAAGTGTGCCCTTTCCTGGTTTCACCACGAGCTGGAGCAGGTACCAGAGGCCCCCCCACTCCCCACTCGGGGTGTGGGGGGGTAGCCTTGTGTTCTATGGCCTGTAGTGCACCGCAAAAAAACACTCCCCCGCGTCTGGCAGCCTTAGGCCTCCCAACTTAGTTCTCATGGTTCCCTGGTCGTGCTAGAATGACTGTGCACATCCTCGGGGGGGAGTGCCGCCCACACAGTGTTGTGTTTTCATGCTTAATGGGAGGTCAGATTTCAACAACGCACCTTTTTTTTCCTTTCTGAAGGTGAATGTGTTTCTGCATATATCTATGTGTGTGTGTGTCATCTTCAGACACCAGACACCTTTCCCCCCTTTGTGTTTGCCCATGAGGCAAATGAGGAAAAGATGAAATGGCGTTAGCTCTGCGACGTCTGCTAGAAAGCATTCATATTTAGGAATAATTACTTTTAAGTGTTGAGATCAAACAGCCAGAACGGGACAGGGAACAAAGAGTGCTTGTGGGGGGATGGAAAATGAAGCATTTACACTCAGGGACGGGTAATGAGGGGATTTTCCTAAAATATGACAGTGAGGAGGAAGATCAGAGAGAGAAAGAAAGAGAGAGAGAGAGCAAGAGAGAGAGAGCGCAAGAGAGAGAGAGAGAGCAAGAGAGAGAGAGAGAAAAGAAAGAAAGAAAGAAAGACCAAGAGAGAGAAAGAAAAAGAGGAGGAGGAGAGAGATAGGTAACGAGAGAGAGGTAAAAAAATCTTGGACTGAGGGGGGGCAATTATATCAGATTCGAGATCTTGGTCTTGGTCAAAATGAAACTCTCAGGCCAACAAGTCACTCTCTCAAAGTGCTAAATTACCATCCACACACACACACACACACACACACACACACAGGTGTCTGGGCTTTCAGAGGCCCTCTGTCTTACCATGGGCTTACACAGCAGACCATGAGAAGACTTGGCCCCAGTGTGTTGGCTAACCCACACACACACACACACACACACATTATGAGGTGCTGCTGCTTGTCTGGCTCTGCTGAACACTGAGCCAAACCTCACAGCAGGACACAGGCTCGCAGGACCTGGACCAGGACCTGAGTATAAAACCATGATCAGCAGGCATCTAGTCAAGTTTAACCAGTTGTCAAAAAAATTTCATAACCCATAATGCTTTTGAACAATAAACTATTTATTTGAGAGATATAAAAAGGCTTGAACGATGCATCTACATTACTAAGTATCACATCTGAATCCATCTCTGCACTCCCCTAAAAAAGAGCCATTCCACAGTCCATTCCATATTTTGCCAAGGAGTGGCCTGGAGTTCTGTATTTTGTGGTTTTTGGGGAGAAAAAAATACACTTTTCAGGGCGCGCTCCAATTTTCTTTAAATACAACCTTAATTGGTTTGATTTCCTACCTCCGGCCTGGTGGCAGGGGGGTGAGGGGGGTGAGGGGGCAGAGACTCGGCCTACTGCAGGCGATCGTCATGCTTGGGTGGCAGAGCAGTCTGGGCCTCCATGCCAGGGCTACCATTCCCCTGTTTAAAAGCTGTTTATGGGCAAACCCTGGAAGCCCATCACTGAAAACTGAAATAAATTCACACAGCAAGCTACTCCCCCACAAACATGGGTACATGCATACACTTTTCTAGTAACATGTCTGGCCAAATTTGTGTCAGCGAGACTGACTGAAGAGTGCTCTGTACCTACTTATCCGATACACACACACACACACACACAAATCACACCCTCTAAGCCCATGTCTTGCGACATTATCACAAAAGCCTTCCAGTCCTCCTAAATCAAAACCAGCCACTGACAAAAAGTCTATTCTTCGTCAGTTCTCTCATGGACAGACAGTCTGAGAGAGTAGTATGAGTTTCAGCTCGTGAGGCGGGCAGGCATGAGTAATCAAACAGGAAATAAGACGTAGCGTCTGGGCGAGGTTGAGCAGGGGGATCTAGTGATCATCAGCCAGCTCATTGTTCGGGCCTGCTATTGTTTCCTATTGCTGTCAGACTGGGGGCCTGTTACCCAATCAGCAGTCAGAATGGTAAATGGGCTGAGGCGAACCAGGAGCACCAGGAGGGTGGGGCGATGGTACCTGTAGATTTTGTGGAGTGGGTGGGGGGGGGAGTGGAAGGGGAAGGAAGTTGGGCAACTTGAAAAGACATGGAGGGCGGGGCACAGGTGGAGTGGCTGCTGTTTCATGGGAGACAGGAACTCCATCATAAAGCTGGGTGAATGGTGGACTGGCTGCTGCAGTGTAGCACTGCATGTACTATGTTTGGCTTTGTGGGGAGCTGTAAACACATGCTGTCGACATACACACGTCCCTCAGTCAGCTAGTCAGAGGAGCTGAAGCTGCAGTCTGCTCAGCCTCTGTCAGTGCAGCCCTCAGAGGCTGTCCTCAGAGGCTGCCCTCGCCAGGCCTCACACAGAGCTCGGCACACAGGCTCCTGCATGCACACACAGAGAGAGAGAGAGAGAGAGAGAGAGAGAGAGAGAGAGAGAGAGAGAGAGAGAGAGAGAGAGAGAGAGAGAGAGAGAGAGAGAGAGAGAGAGACACACACACACACATGCCTCCTTCCTGATGAGTGAGCAGACACCGTGGAGCGTGTGGGGGAAACAGGATCCACACGTTGAAGCATTCTCGGTCTGGGGTAGAGGAGGTGTTGATTTTTTACTGTAACCAGCAGCAACCCAGGGAGGACCATTGTGGAGAGGGCCGGGGCCAAGGCCAGTGGAGCCATTTATTATGGGATGGATAGAGCAGAACGGAGGAGTGGAGGCTCTACTTTTTATGATCTCTGGAAAAAAACAGAATCATGTCCAACTTGTCGCTGGGGCATGGAGCGTGTGGTCCAGCTACAGGAGAAATGGACCCGAGAGGCTTCCGTAGCTCAATGGGTCTCCTGAGCGCTGGGACGGAGAGAACACAGGACATTTTCCAAAAAAGACACGCAAACAGCAGTGCACACACACACACAAGCGCCCACACAGCCAAACCCGCGCACATGCATTGGGGCAGGCACACACACACGCGCAAACGTCCACACACACAAACAAGTATTAATTTGGGCACGCACACACACACACACTTTCCCGGCAAGCGACAGAGGTCTCTGTGGAAAAATACAGTCACACGGGACAAGCAGAGCTGAGGGATAGCAGGCCTGACTGAGAGAAAGCTCTGAGGATAAAACTGGGAGACATCACACAATGTCCAGCTAACAGGAGATCTGGAAGGCTGGCTCCACACACACCTTCACTCGACACTGACTGACTGACCATGAAGGAAGGGCCTCCATATAGTCACATTAGGACAGTGGTGTAGGTGTCGTGTGTGTGTCTGCCCTGAACCTATTGGCTGCACATACCATCAAAGCCAGATTTACCCAGTAACTGCGGTGATTTGAAACAGCGTGGGCCACAGTGCCTAGTGCCTCAACCGAGAGGGACCTCACTCCTAATAAACAACTTTTATAAAAACAAGATGTCCTCCTTTTCTTTCTGGCCCCTGCAAGCAGAACCAGACAACAAAAAAAACGACCTGACTCCTCAAAAAACCACCCTGCCTCTTGCCTTTCAAGCCCGGCCAGCCCTGCGGTTCTGTTCGGGGTTCTGGTATCATATAACATCAACCCAACAATGCACTAAAGACCCCCAAGTTCCAGATGAGACTCTTTCTCTGCAGCGAGCCCTCACCGCCCTCGTCGTAAACGGAACTGAACCGCACCATTGTTCAGCCCTCCTACTCTTCCTCTTGGAGGAGTTGCAGAACATTTACTGCGACACGTCCAAGGAGATTACCCAGTAGACGCGCTGAGCCCGGCCACAGCCGTGGCAGCTCCCTGGGAACAAAGACAGAAGCTAATCCAGAGCTTTGTGGAAGGCCTGGTCTTTGGGAGCTGGCTAATTCCTGGAGAGCTGACATCCTGAGGTAATACTGTAAAGAGTAACACAGCGTCTTATTAATGCTTAAAGCATTCCGACAGGGCCAGTCTGTTACTTACTTAAACCATGTGCTCAGGGCTAATGGAGGTCTAAAAGCCATTAGGCCAGAGGGCCCTTGTCTCAGACACACACAGGTCCTGTACGTTGGCTATATGGGGAGAGACAGCAGACGCTAATCGATGAGAGTTTCCTCCTCCTGGTGCTCTTTCCGCTTCAGTGTTAATTCCGAACGCGAAGGCGTCCATTATGGCTACTGGCGAGTAAAGGAGACACCTCGGTTGAGATCAGAGAACAGAGAAGCCGGTGGGAGGAGGAGCACCTGCCCTCAGAGAAAAGATCACAGGTTCTCTTTTTAGAACATCACAGGCTCGCTGTGGTTAAGCTCTGGAGCCCTGCTCCTCTATCACTGAGATGGCTGAACAATACTGCTGCTCTATTGAACTGTACAGGGGATGGATGTTCTCAATCTTTACAGTCATTCCGCCCTTACACGACACGCCACTTCCTCTCCCCATCCAACCCCTCCTCTTCTCCTTGGTTGATGTCGTCTCCCGGAGACAGTGGCGTGTGGTAGCACCGCGGTTGCTGTTTCACCATGGAGACGTCGAGGCGCTGTTAGGGAGGGGCCGAGCCGTGTGTTTGTCTTTAATAGACCCTGGCCTCTGCAGTAGCTGGCGTGAAATGAAAGCCAGCGAGTTGGAGATGGATGGCAGACCCAGAACTTCAAAGACCTCTGTTCCCCCTCGATATGTGCCATGGGTCTGGAAGGGGAACCTGCTAGTTCACTTTAGTACAAAGACACACGAGTATGAAAGAGTGCACACACACACACACTCAGAATTATCAGTTGGCCCTACAGACATGTATTTCCGGATTATTTTTCCAAAGAACAACATGACTGTCTAGTGGGGTAAATGAATACACACAAACACCACACGCGCAAACAGCCATGTGCACACACACACAATAATTTGCCACATACCAGACAGATATGCCCCAAAGGCTTTGACACACTAACACCACACATAAATTGCAAGGTAAATCTTCTAGTGAGTGTAGGGGCTGAGAGTGGGAGGGGGAGGGTGCTGACAGAGAAAGTCTTTTATGTCTAATAGTTTTTCGTCACAGACAAAATAAAACAGACTTCTATTGTACTCTAGCAGAAAAAAAGAGAGAAAACAAGCCAGACAAATGGCTCCACAGACGTACAGTATTAAAAGAAGACAGTCATGTGTAAGGTATGTCACAGAAACTGTTGGAAAACACTTTTTTAGTTTGAAGATATTCTATTTGTTAACATTCAAGCAGTGTGGATGAAAACTTTGAGACTGTGCTAAACTGAATCGTTGATTCACCATAAATGTATGTTTATATTCAAGCTTTTCATTTTCTTTTCCATTCTCTGTTGTTCACACACACACACTTCCTGCCTAAGTGCTGACCATATAAAGGAGATAAGAACACCGTATGATTTCCTAGTGGAATACTCCCTGGCGGCTGGAAATCACTTTCTCCTCTGCTCTCAGTGACAGAGCGCCCTCTAGTGGCTGTGCTGCCGTACAACACTGCTTGCCCTGGCTGACTCCCTTCCCCAGTCAGTAGGCCTCCCTCCCTGCTCCCCAGGAGCCGCAGTCACCACAGCCCTGCCACAGTTTGTGAGTAAAGAGGTGGTGGGGGTAGAGCTTGGTGGTGGTGGGTCTAGGGGGGTGATTCCAGATCACTGGGCAGCCTGAGGGGGCCACCACACTCCCCTATCTCCCTACCACAATACCCCCTCAAGCCCCAGAGACCAATCCAACTGTGCCACATCTTAATGAGAGCTAAAACAAACACAAACCCACCGTGGCTTGTTGCAAACGCTCCGCTGCTCCTGTGAATAGGACTGAGGAGTCTGGTTTTCACTGAGGGCTCGTAGGGCTGGCGGAGGGGTGAACGCTCCAGTGCCACAGAGTGTGTGACTGGTAAACATGTGTGCATAGTACCCTTTACTAGTGTAACCTCCTGATGGGCTCAAAAGTCAACTCATTTGCAGTGTTGTTCTACAAAAGGAAACCTCACTCACTGTCAAAAGACTGAAAACCAGTTTGCCTACTAAATAGACTGCACATAGGCTACTGTAAATATATGTATACAGGTCAAACAGTTTTACTATAATACCATCCAGATGAGGTAGGTCTATTTGGTGATTGTACGTGAAGGCTCTAATGAGGAATATTGACATTTCCTCAGTGGTTTCTATGACAGTGCTTCAGTGTTCTGTTCAGGAAAGTAGGCCGCTAAATTGATTATACCAGACCAGCAGCCAAAAGCGTCCTACACTACAGATAAGAGAGCTATTCATGGTTCTTATGACTTTCATAAAGCTAGCAAGAAAAACATACTTTGTTGGACTGGAGGATCGACATGTCAAACCCCAGGCGCTTTCTCTGAGTCGCAAACGCTAGGTTTTTTGTAGGGGACGTGTCGGATGCCAACATACTTTGTGAATAAAGGCCAATGCTTCTGAAGATGTAAGGCGCAGATAAACTTAATGGAAAGCATTAGGAGACTGTGAGATTTACAGTTCTGTAGTCAGCTTAAAATGTTTCAACCCCGTCGCTTTCCAAGAACAACAATGCACCGCTTACCGTTTTGCCAGAAGCGTCCGCCGTCCGGGGTCTCGGGTGAGTTGGTGCGTGTGAGGCGCAGGTTACTGTTTTTTTTCAGTGGGGCAAACTTGCCCACCATATATAGTGAATTATGAAGACTGCTTTGTATCGTAGGCTGTGGAACAAATAAACTAAACTGTGAACAGCTCTTGGCAGCTAGGCCGACAGTGAAAATAATATTTACCCATAAAAGTTCATTTAACTTCCGTCTTTCTTTAACTCAATGTAATGCTCCCCTTCACCGTGTGTTCATGCAAAGTTACGGCCTAATAGATGAATTACATGGGTCTTTCCAAAGATCTTACTTTTGGCCTGTGTTTAGAAATCCAAATTATGACTTTATGAAGCAAACAAGGCTACTCAATCTCAACTTGTCCTAACTCAACTCTGTTTATACAACCTCGATATTTTTGTGAGACTAATAGTTATGTGCATTTATATGTTCAATGTTTGACGAATATATGTCTCAATCATGTTTATCAACAAAAATGTATCAAATTGATATGGATCATGAACACATGGTGGCCAATCACTATCCAGAGCTTACGTAAGGTTAAAAGTTCCCACACGACTTAAGGGGTCTAAGTTTAAAGCCCATTTGGGAAATCACTATGTACCTTTGAGCAAGGTACTTTAATAGAATAAATATTTATCCAGCTGTATAAATGGGTGTTGTAAAACGTGCTAGCTGAACTGGCACTGCCCAGGATAAGGGCTCATGCCAAGCACATTAATAAGGCTATCCTCAGTTTATGCCCATGCCAACACAGGTGAAATGAAATAGGCAACTTACATTAAGTTCTCATGCCGAGAAAACATTCATTATATAGGTAAGTATAGGGGTGTTCTTGTGAAATGTAGATAATTGTAATGGTTATTGTATTGAATTCGAAAAGGTTAAAATAAGTGAGACACAATATTCAAACAGTCTGAATGTATAATCATCAATTTACTAATCTATCAATGTAAACACTGTAAATAAATGGATAATGCAATGTGCTTTGGAGTCCCATGTAGTCCTTGTAGCAAGGCTACCCACATCCTCAAACTGTTGTCTAGCACAGACAGACCATGCTGAAAGGCTCCCTCTGCTGGTCAGTTCTGTGCAGCGCCCCTGGTATGTTGCTGTGCAGGACTGCAAACTGCATGTCAGACACACAACCTTTCCTGGTTTCACCCTCATTACCCAATTACACTAATACACTCGCCTGGTCTGTAATGAGTGTGTGGTCTGAACGATAGCCAGCATTGTTTTCTTTATCCTACACACACACACACGCACCTGTTTACGTCTGAGTGGATTTCCTCTCAGAGTAACGAGGAGAAGATATGCAGCCATGTTATTTCACTGAGAGAGGAGAATGTTTGGGAGTGAAAGGCGATACTTTAATGATCTGGAGGGCACCCAAAGCTGTTCACCACCCACGTGTGAAGCATTGGGAATGATCAGCCAGGAGAGCAGGCTTGTTTTTGCAGGGGAACAGAAGTGAACTAGGAACAGGCTAGCAAACCTCATCAGGCTGAATATGAGGACGTTTGGGTGGTGTGTGTGTGTGTGTGTGTGTGTGTGTGTGTGGGGGGGGGCATTCCTCTATGGTGAAAATTCCAGGGCGTTGTCACACTGCAAACAAACCCCTTTTCTGTTCCCCATCAATTACAAAACGATCTGACGTGAAGACATATGTATCACAAGAATTCAGAGAGTCAGAGTGCCCGGAGGAGCTTTATTTCAGCTGTCAATATTATATATATAAAAACATGACACAGCCAGGATCTTTATTATTTTGTTGTATATTGACATAGATATGCTAATATTTGAAAACCATCTGAGCAAAGAGAAAACTAGTCAAGGCCAGAGATGCTCTTCAAGAATGAAACCCCGAGCAGGTTAGAAAAGGCCCGTCTTCCCCATCAAATCAAACCAATGGATGTATAAAATTTACACGTTGAACTTTGAACAATCAAAACAAAATATTTACAATTCCTTTTTATCAAATTTGTTTCAAAACAAATGTTGGAAAAAGATGGCCTATCTGGGGCAAAACATGCATGCTTTTTGCTTAACCCCCGCTAAAGCACTTTTGGAACTACGATAAGTGTATATTTGCTACCGTTGAAATCTTTCCACATACTGAAAGAAATCGAAATTCTATTTGATATCTCCACTTTATTTTGTTTTCTCATAAATATCTTTAGTTTCACCTTTCTTGATGCACATCGGTGTCTTTCCGTCTGCTACGGCAGAAAGAAGGTTTGTGGTTATGACTCCATTCTTAAATAGCAGGAAAAGTCATCCTATCCACAGTGAAACCAGAATAATGTGCCCTTTTTGGTCAGTGCGGCGTAATAGAAGCTAACACTGCTACCAGAACAAGGTGAGCTAAGCTAAGACGACCTTTATTTATGCTTTATGGGAGAAAGAAAAGTCTACCAGAATCTTTTCTGGTAATGTGGAGACTTTTCAATCGCATCAGTGTCTATGAGGAAACAGTATGAGAGGTAATGTAGGAAAACAGGACCTTCCATATCAGTTTAAATGGTTTTCTTAGCTACATATACTCCAATATTGAACGGCTCTCAGGTTGCATTGCATTTCCTGAGTTGAAAACATGCATCAAGTCTGGTTCTTAAAGCTCACTCAGTTGAGCTGGCGCATGTTTGCTACGATGTTTCATCATAGACAGGATTTCGGATTTAGGGCTTCAACAATCCCCTGCCTTCCATCTTTGTTATTCCGATTTTCTAGAGCAAAGCAACAGGAAAGTATAACATTACCTTGCCAAATGTCTGCCTCTCGGGGTTTGGCCTACACTTCTACTTGAATTAACCTTTTTTCAGAGATGATAGCCAAGAACACTGAAGCTTTCAACACTGTATGAGCCACTTCTTCTGCCAAGGGAAAAGAAGAACCTTCGTAGCAAGCCTAGAACAAGTGAGACAATATTAAACAGACAAAAAACAAACTACAAAACAGCTTGTGGCCATAAATATGTATCCAAACAGGTCAAATTGAAGGTCACTTAATTAGGAGTCTGTTAACGGCCACTCACAACACTGATAAGTACTCTGGTGTCTGGCGGCCGTGTCAGTGGCTCACCAGGCGAGTGCTTCCCTGACGCATCGCCATAAACACACCAAGAAAAAAAGCAGTTAACAAATGGATCATCAGCGACCTTCATTAAGTTGCTTCTTCATAAATCTTCATAAAAACCGGGAGAGAAAAAAAAAAGCTTTTGCTCTACATGAAGAGAAGGAAAGGAGTCCATAGTTTTCTTTCTCGTGTCGTGTCTGAATGGACCAGTCCTGGTTCTGTGTGGGAGGAGGGGGTAGGGGGTCAGGAGGGGGGGGGGGGGGGGGGGGGCGGGGTAGCAGTGAGATAGGGACTTATTTGACCAGCCTCTTTGCCACATCTGCGTAGGCGATCTCAATCTCCTTGTCGCTGGGGCAGGTGTTGGTGAACTCCTCGCGCGTGTAGGCATTGTTCAGGTACTTCCAGATGGCCGTCATGTCCTTGGGGATGTCGAAGCCTCTGTACTTCTTGGCCACCACCTGGAGACAGAGGAGAGACAGTGACATTAGTCATTAGTCAACTATTGACTAATGTACATCAACACATTCATTTAGAAACAAATCTCATAGTAAGCCCCCCCAAAAAAGGGGAAATTGTGCCTCATTGGTGACAGGTCAGAAAAAACAAGTTAGATTCACACTAAAGAAACGGGACCGAATAAGGTAGGTAAGAATCGCATCCTTGTCACTCAGCTAACTTGTTGGCTAGACAACTGACTCTCTTTTGTCTTCTAAAGCAAGACAATATAAAGTGGATACTTTATTTTCTGTAAAGATGCAGTGAATTGTATCTACATGTTAATGAATCAAAGCGTTGTTTACTGATGTAAACCTGATGTGACCATGTGTAGGCCTATGTGCAGTTTACAATATTGAATTTTATAATTGACCTTATCAGAAGGGCCTATCGAGAATGCTCCACCCCCTCTGTGGTGAGAGTCTAGCTCCGCCTCCGTTTAGAAAGGGTGCGTTTTGTTGAAATGGCAGTTGTTGCTGACCTTGACGATGTGCAGCTTGGGCAGCAGGTTGCAGTCCGCCAACGTCATCTCCTCCCCGTCCAGGAACTTGCGGGAAGACACCTTGATGTCCTCGATGCTGTTGTGGTCGATCTCGTCAGGCAGCGGGGAGCGCAGGTACTCGTCGAGCTTCTGGAGAGTCTTCAACAGGCCTCGCTCCAAACCTACACACACAACATAGGAGAGGGTGTTCAGAAATATCCACTAAATTGACTGTAGACAATATGCATCTTAATGTGCAATTTCCTTAACTTTAAAAAAAGCTTTTGTGAAGTGCCACTGCGGGTTTACAAACTTCCTTTTTTAGGAGTGCTTGTGTGAAGCACATTTGAGATGAGACCAAACGCAGCGAGGCACAGAATAAAAGGCGGGACCTCGTAATAAAACCCCTTCAACCAGCTGTACTGCTGCGTGCCACACGAGGGAAGCGTTTCATTCTGTGACCAAACGTAAAAAAGATCTAGAGACAACTTTGCCAACCCACATTTCAGACACATTTTGTTACTCATTCCTAGGACTTTTAAAGACATACTTTGTTATGAGGATATATGGACACCCAACAAAGCCATCAGAATGGTACTCTATGTTCAGGCAGGCTTATCATTCTGTCATGAGACTCGTAGAGAAGTATATTGACACAGACCCATGAGGTATTCAGTGACAATACTGTCACACTGGGTCAATATTTCACCAGGGAGCAGAGGAGCCATAAAACCGAAACACCCACAGACACTTCATACACCTCAATACCAATTTGCAGTTCTAGTTTAACACAATCGACATGCCATACAGAGATCACTATAATGTGAGGCTTACTACTTCTAGCCAGGTTGGTGATTTGCTGTTGTGTGTAGGGTGTATCAACCGAGGACGCTTTACATATCTGCCCTGCCTCATCTTATCTGCAAGATGGGATATGACTGTTTATCCTGTGAAAGGCATTATGAGGGTTGTTAAACCCATCCCTTTAGGGGACGGGCATCAGACTTTGGGCTTCCATCCAGCTACTCTTTTCTCTATTCCAACATTATCTTCTGGTTTCAGGGAGTTTGTTTACTAGAAAGCCCAGGCAGGTGACATGGGGATAGAGGCAGGGTTTCAGAGGCAGGGAGCCAGAGAGGCAGGGAGACAGAGAGGCAGGGGGAGGATAGTAGGAATGGGCCTGGTGACAGACAGAGGCCACCCAGGAGAACAACAGCCCTGTGTTTCTGTGTCAAGCCAACCCACCAATTGCCTCAGGGCTACCACCTAGGCTCCCGTTGTCACCTAGCAACAGCAGAACGCTTGACACAAAAGGTATTGGTCCTCCATAACAACAAACCTGTGTGTACACTGCACACGTGTGTGTGTGTCGTCAGTACGTTAGTATGCTTGACTGGAGAAGAAGCTCACCCTCGTTGGCATCTGGCTTAGAGTTCTTGATGAAGGCTGAAAACTTGGCAAAGATGTCCATCCCAGCAGTGTTAGACTCCGGGTGCCTGGCTCCAAGCTTGGTGAACCTACACACACACACACACACACACACACACACACACACACACACTAATGATACATCCACACAAACAGACTCACAGTGCTTAAGGGGAGGTTGAGGCGGGCAGTGAGGCGTGTCCTTATATGGGCGGGGTGCTCACTTAGGCGGGCTGAGGATGTCCTCGAGAAACTCCTCGATCTTGTTGACGTCCGTCTTGACCTCCCCATTGTAGGTGATGAAAGGAGGGTGTGTGCCCGGGGCCAGATTCTGCAGGTCTGCTGGCTTCCTGGGGACAGACGAGAGAGGAGGCTTCAGTCATCTTCCTACCAACACAAACTGAATGGGGCCTTCAGTCCTTTCAAAATAAAAGTCCATAGCCATCATTTCATTCATGACTTATGTTGAATGTTGGACGTTGTATGGGTTGACTTCTTTTTTTAGTACACTGGTGGTGGAGAGGGCTGGAGAACTCTGCAGTATCCTGTTCCTGCCTGGTTCATCTCTTCCCCTCAACATACATACAGACAGCTGAAACGGCTCCAGACGCATGCGTTGTGTGCGCATGTGTGTCTGCATTACTCTGTCGGCCCACAGCTCTCAGAGCCAGCATGCAGTGTTCCAGATGTCTCCGAAAGAAGAGATATGATGTGCCCACACATACACACAAGTGTGTGATAGAAGGGGGAACACAATACACTGAGTCATGTCTGACTCATTATCAACAGCAACTTAGGTCAATCCCAAAACACAACAGTCTTCATGAAGATTAGAGTCTTCGTAAAGATCACAACATCAAGGAGACCAAAACACTGGTGTTAATTCTCTTTGGTTGGGGAGATGAGCCAGTACAGCAGAGTGGAGGGACCAGTTACTCTGTCTCCACTGTCTCCCGTGAAGGCCATGGCACCACTGGGAGTGATAACATACAACATACAACATGGTAGGGACTAGGGGCACCAAAACAGGAAATGACTTCATCTGTTGGCACGAGCACAGGAAGCACACTCGTTCCTGAAGGAGTGGGAGGGAGGCGAGGAAAAAAAGCATACCCACGGGATAGCTTTTATCTAAAATAGCTTTCATCGTTGAAACAACAGCCCAACGTTTTTTTGATTAAAAAGTTCCCTCGAATGGGGACACTCAACAGTTCTCCCTCACCAAATTCTGCTTTGTGATTCAACAAGGACAAACTGTATTGGTGGCATGGAAAGTGCAGTTCTCGAATTCCAACCAACAATATGAAAACCCTTAATATAGAACAATCCCTCTGTTGTGCCATTACTCCTGTGTCTCTCTGTTGACTGAAGATCACAGTCTGTACTCCATGGAAATAAGTGCAGCCTACAGTACAAGGGCCCATCAGTCCTTTTAACGCACAGCAGTAGCCTATGAGGTCACCACAGCTGAACAAAGACGGTATTTGAGGAGCGAGCAGGAGAAACGGACACTGGTGGTAAGTGGGCTGATATCCTTCACTGCCTTTTACTGGACCTCTGGGAAGCTTGGTGTGTGTGTGTGTGTTGCACATCCCCGGGTGTGTGTGTGTGTTGCACATCCTCGGGTGTGTGTGTGTGTTGCACATCCTCGGGTGTGTGGGCTGCACATCCTCGGGTGTGTGTGTGTGTTGCACATCCTCGGATAAGTGTGTAATCGCACACTCAGTCATGATGCACAAAGTACGTGTGCACGAACACACACACCCCACTTGGAGCAGAGAGAGTACGAGAGGTTCCAGCTCGTTACCCCATCAGTAGTTCTGAGTTACAGTACGTCCTCAGGGGAGGAGGTGCGTGGTGAGGGAGAGAGAGAGAGCACACGGACGAACTACCGTCCTCAGCCGCCTCGTCAGCCGCCTCGTCAGCCTGCTCCATCTCAAGTCTGACTAGCTGAGATATGATGAAAGTAGGATCCCTTTGACCCTGCCTGGAAATGAAAATCCCACACGGGCCAAGCCTTGGCCTGGGAAGTGGAAAAAAAAAGAAAATCAGGAAGTATTTAGATGACGCTTAAACAGACATAATGGCAGTCGGGAGCTGGCAGGGGTTGGAGGACTGGTGGGGAGCTGTGTTTAAACCGCATTCCGAAACTAAACGGAGTAGGAGGAGCAAAGTCGGGAGATGACGATCCCTTTCCTGATTTCTGCCTTTGATTTCAGGGCCAGAGAAATAACATGTTTCTCCCCTCAAAATCGCAGGGAAGGAAGCGAGGAGCTCTCAACCTTAAATGGCCTCCTCTAGGCCTAACCCTCTAGGCCTAACCCTCCAGGCTGGAGACTGTTTGTTTTTCCCGGTCTCTCCTCTGGCCCAGGAGAGGTCATGGGAAAACCAAATAAGCAGCTGGGACATTGAGCACACGGGAGGTCGAAGCAGAGAGTCTGAGGAGACCAAGATCTCAGAGGCGAGGAACGGAGTAACTGTTGAAGGGGGGGAGAAATAACTGGGAGGACAGACACGGAGAGGAAAGGAGGCTGTCGACGGGGTAGGGGGACAAGTGGGAAGGTTAGGGTTAGAAAAGGAACTGAGAGTTTGCCCTCGGCTCTGCTCCCGTCTTTAAAGCAAAGGAGGAGGCCTTAACACCCTTGGGAAGAACAGTTGACATGCTGTGTGGGCGTGACACTGTGTGGGCGTGACACTGTGTGGGCGTGACACTGTGTGGGCGTGACACTGTGTGGGCGTGACACTGTGTGGGTGTGACACTGTGTGGGCGTGTGGCTGCCTCACCTCTTGAGGTCGACCGTGGTGACGTTGAAGACCACACCCTTCAGCCACAGGATCATGAAGAGCCTCTGGGAGAAGGGGCAGTTCCCAATGCTTTCACCATCGCTCCCCGCCTGAGAGAGAGAGAGAGAGAGAGAGAGAGGGAGAGAGGGAGAAAGAGATAATTTACATTACAAAGTGCGGAGGTCACCACCATAAAAGACTACAACTACGCCATTGGGTTCTGATCATTGACTCCATTCTTACACACCGTCCTAAAGAGGTGCGACACCCGCACACAATGCCAGGGTGGGCGCTGGTACTGTTCAGGTTTAGGCATCAATGATGGCTGAGGACCAGCTTTGAGGGCCTCGGAAAATAGCTTGAACACGCTGATCCTCTTTGAGCCCCAGTTGAGCCTTACATGGAAGCGGGCCCTGATACTGGGATGTTATCAGCACTCTGTTGTACCTCATGCCCACAGGGGCTTGGACTGCACTCACTCTGGGCAGAGCTATTTTGAGAAGACAATGATTCTTTCACAGAGTACAGCCCGTTCCTCAAGACCAGAGACAGAGAAACGAGAGACAGAAAACAGAGAGACAACAGACAGTGAAACAGAGAGACAAGAGAGACAAACAGAGAGAAATTTGGAGAGAGAGACTCAGAGACTTGCCGAGACAGAGAGAGAGAGATAGAGAGACTTGGATGAAGAGAGACTCAGATAGAGACTTGTAGACATAACCTCTCGGATGCTCAGAGGCTAAGATGAGAGAGACACAGAAAGACTTAGAGCTGACCCTTGATCCACGCTTCAGCACACATCCCCTGCTGCCTCCATTAATCCTGGGAGCCAGTGGCCAAGTGTAACAGAACCCTGGACACAGGCTGAGACCAAGGCTGCTTCTGGTTCCTCATTTAAAAATCATGACTGGGCAGATTCTTCCTTCCCTCACACAAAACCAGAGATAGGGATGATGGTGATACAGGGTATAGCGTTTGTCAAGTTAACACAGAGTCTTCATCCATCATGGTGTGTGTGTGTGTGTGTGTGTGGGGGGGGTCCTGGTGGGAGCAGTCTGGGATGTAGACTTCCAAACCTGCATCGAATTCCCAGGCTACGGGAGAGACCAGCCATGCCACACAACCATGAGCTATGAAACACCCCTCATATTAGCGACTGAGTCTTACCTTATGTAATGTCAATGTTTATATGTTTATGTGTAGTGCAATTAGCCTAGGCAAATGCAATATTGATGTGGAGAGAGATATTGCATGTGCAAGCAAATAGTGAGGCCAGAATAACCAGGCGTATTTGCTGACTTAGTTTGTGTTTTTCCACATAAGCTCTCTGGGATCTCTTAAGGTGCTGAATCCCAACATTAACCCCAATAGAAACAATATCAAATTCTGTTCCAAAGAAAGATTTAGATGACTGCCAATGGAGTCTTGGATGGGGATGGTGACTTCATGGAAGAATATGTCATACCCCAGGCCAGCCCAGTCCTACAGACTCCCCAGTATTCAGCCATTCACAAAGTCACACACTGAAGCAAATTATTTATTCCAACTGCATAGTTTATTGCTATATACTTGCCATTGCAAGTCCTCACTGAAAAGTTAGCTTTTTCCTCCCCCATCTCCCCCACAACCCTCTTCCTCTCCCCCTCTCCCAAGGAATTCCTCTCAGTGTTCCAAACAAGCACATTTTTAGTCTGAGCGGCATATGGACACCAATTACCGAGCAAAAGGCCCGTCCCCATGTTCTGAGGTAGGGAAGGCCCGCCTCCATGTTCTGAGGTAGGGACTGACAAACGTGTGCAGGATTAGGGAGAAGCTCACAAGATCCAGCCCGAGCAAACTGGTCCCCATGAAAGGTCTAATATGGGTGGAGCTGAGCTACACACAATCCAATAAACAACAGTAAACAAAGGGCAAATACATTCAGGGACATGTATAGAAATAAATAAAAGACCAAATACCAACATCAAATGTGCATTTTACTGTCAAGACCTTTCGTTCTCAAGCACAGGCCTGGCCTAATATAAAATGTTTGGGAAGAATAGGAGACTTTGTTCCAGAACCCCCCTCCCCCACCCCCCCACCCCCCTCTCGCCCTCCCCCACCCCCCTCTCTCCTTCTCTCCAGTGGCACCCTGCTGGTGTGTACAGCCTGCCTGCCATTCCTGGTGGATGGGGGGATGAATGGAGGGAGGGATGTGTTTGTTCTCAGTGTGTGCTCTCTCCTGGTTTGATCCCCCCCCCCAGCCCTCAAGCCAGGAGAGGAACTGATTGTCATTGGTTACCTTGAGTCCTGAGGTGGATATGAGACTGCGACAGACAGTCACTGCTCCCATGGAGATATCCCCATGTCATGCGTGTGGTCAACATGACGAAGAAAGCCTAGATTATCACTTCACAGTTACTCGTGAACAGCAAGCATCTCTATTCGACTGCATGGCGTATGAAAGACACAAATATCCATATGAAAAGAGCGTCCGTCTAACATTTCATGAAAAGGATCAAAGAGGAACAAAGTTGAAACTTGAACGCAGGAAATCTGTTGAGCTCATTCTCTCGGGCCCTTCTGGTCACAGTTCACATGTTCTGAGACAGACATTCTCCGTCAGGTTACTCTAAACCTCCCATCTTTCTTTCACTCTCTCCGCCCTCAAAGACCTGGCACAGATCCTGTCCAGCATTGGCTGCGGTGGACACAGCCCTCAGATGGGAGAGATGCAGAGATGGGAGGGGGGGGGGGAAGGAGAGAGGGCAAGCGACAGAGAGAATTAGAGAGCTGAGAGAGAGAGAGAACTCAGAGCCAAGCCCTCAAGTTCAGCTGCTTCTCAGACTGCTCGCTCCCTGCAGCTACTCTAAGAGAGAGAAAACAGAGGGGGGGGGGGGGGGGGGGGGGCGAGAGGAGAAAATGGTTACAAAAAAGGATTAACGGGTTGGTGGGGGGGGGGGGGGAGTTCTGAGGTGTCAACAGATAAGCCGGGGCCAGTAAAGAGGATGGTAATGGACAAGAGTGGGTGTAAGAGGGGATGAGGGAGAGCAAGAGAGACTGGTGATAAAAAGCAGAGCCACACAAGCCCCACCCTCCCTCCATGTTATTAGCTCCTGCAGCAGTGTGCTGTCTGCTTGGCGCTCGCCCTCTCTGTCCCTCCCTGCGTCTTCCCTCTCTCCCTCAATGTTCCCTCTCTCCCTCCCTCCTATCCAGGGCCCCTTCAGTAGAGGCGGGTGGGGGGGGAGGGGCCGAAAGTATTCCAGAAATGTCCCGCTAGCCGGGCCATGGAGGCCTCTTTGTTTAGTTTAAGTGAGGATGCTTGGAGCAGTGCATTTCCTGCTGTCTCCTCCACCACAGCTGTCGTTAACACACACGCCAAACACACCGTGAGCATGCCGTTGTACACTTTCCTGTTTGTTCACTAGCAAGGCTGTTCACATGATCTACAATACCACCATCTTGGCTGAGGTCTCCAGTACATACTGACATGACACCAACCCTAGCCATCCTGGGTTCAACAAGCCCTTAAACACAGTCCTCTGTCAAGAGCCCAGGGCTTTCAGCAGTCTCTGCAAGGCACAAGGCTAATAAAACCATAAACACACACAGGCAGACAGCACTCTGCTCTTTTGTCACGTGGCTCCACCTGCTCATGTCACTGGACCGAAAAAAAAACCCCAATACAATTGTGTCTGAGGTAAGAAATTATGACGGCCCCTTATAAGGGCTGATAAGTTCAGCTGAGGTTTGCTGTTCAGCTTTCAGAAAAACAAAACTGTCATCTGGGATTCAGCCATGATGGAAGTGGAGCCAGATCCCTGTTAGCAAGCATGTACCCTTCACAAGAACATCTAGCACACTGTCCAGCCTCTGCTCCCCTTCTCATGAATACGTTGCGGGCTGTTGCATCATACATCCCACATGGATTCTTCAGACACTGCACGCAGATGGAAAATGTTCCTTTGAATGCGTTTTTTAAATAACAGGCTTTCAAGCTACTTCAAAACAGCTGACTACTGCTAATGAACACTAACTTCCTGTTAGGAGACACTGTTGCACACTCACACGGTGAGTCATGCTTAGGTGGAGAGGGCGGTCTAGGCTGGCCTCACAGGCGTACAATGGGACCTTAGTTAGTCAGTCACTGTCCTACTCATCTACCAGAGACACACACTGCCATGTCACCAGAGATTAGGTCATGCTACATGATATCACTTTCGGTCATAGCCACCAGTGTAACAGTTATCGTGAGGAATGTTAAGGCCTGAGCCAGTTCTCAGCTAGCAAGCGCTGAGATGGGGTTTGACAAGGAACAAAAGGTGGTCGTCCTTGGTTATGCTAGTTAATGTTATGGGGTCCAGGAACACATCCCAGCCATTAAACTCAGAGCTGTCCCGCTGCACCTCTTCCTCTTTTTCTCTGAGCCAGCCTCTTTAACGGCCAAGCGGGTCAGAACATTAGGGGTTTTACAAGTCCTCGTCATTTGATCCACAGCCATTCACTCTGGCAGGGTGTTGGCTGATCAGGGCTGACGGTGGCATGTCTAGGCAATTGTTTCGGCTAACAGTTCACCGGTCCTTGTGCTCGAGGTCTAATTATAGCAACATGGCTGGTTGTACCGCCCCCTCCCCTCCCCTCACACCCACACTTCCATGTTCTAATTTGGGTGGGCTCCGTCCGTTTGGGCCACACTTTTACCGAATAAGGAGCTGGCTCCAAACAAGTGCTGCTTTCTCGCCCCGCAACACGGGAGGAATGTTCTTTAGGAAGGGCCGTCACGGTAACGTCATGGTAACAACCCCTCTCCCCTCCCTTGCAGGCTGTGTCAGAGTGAAAACTGGCCTGGGCTTCGACTGGACATCTACAACTGGAAGGGTAACTGGGGCTGTGCTGGTACAAGGTCAAGTATTCCGAGCCAAGTATGCTGGTCTCCGCTGAGGCTTTTTGGGCCTCGTTCTGGCTTGGGACCAGGTCACGTATCCAGAGCTGGTCTGAGAAGGGCCAATGCTTGGAGGGCCTAAGCTGGGCTGGGCGTATGACTGGAACTGTGGTCAGACACATGAACGTAAGTGGCGGAGTCCTACTGGAAATACTTCACACACGAGTGCGGCTCTGACTCGTGGAGCGTCACAGCGTGGAAACATCTCCCAGACAAGCACACAGTGTGCTGTCAGAGAGGGAGGGTCTGTTAACATCTCTGCTGTAGGCTGGGTGTAGGAACTTGGACGTAAGCTCGAGCCATGTGAGAGCTGGTAAGTTCGAAGAAAAGAGGAGAAATGATTGAGGCCACGTATATAGACCAAGGAGAAAGCAACCAGGACAGCAACAGATGTGCAGCAAAGACGTGAAGAGGAGACACTAACCACCCTCTGACTGTTCGTGTTCCAACACAAACACAAGGTTTGAGCCGGGCTGTGACTCCCCACCTCCTTTCACAATAACAGACCCCAGACAGATGACTCAGACCCACACACACACACACATTCTTAACCACCTCTGCGTCTCCCCTCACACACACACACACACACACTGACAGAGCGCCTCTGTAACGTTACGTGGCCGTCTTTGAAATTCTACCGTTGGCCTACTTGATCGGAGACAAAGAGGAACACAACGTCTGAGGCACCAGGAGGTGAAACTAGACAACTCTCAGCAGCTGTTGGGGCTTCATGTCACACGTTAAACTCGACATGGTGGCAGCCAATCGGGGCAACCATGGCCACACAAACAGTTTGTCAAACTACTAGTTTACATCAAACTGGAACAAGAAAACACAAACCCCCTCATCGTTCATTTCCAAGCCAGCAGGTGGTCCAGTGGGACAGACGGCCAAGCTCCTCACCTTTGGCCACACTGGAGCGTTTCTGGTCGGGGAGCTGAGGCGGCCACACGCATACAAGCGTGTGAGGCGCACGCCTGTCATAGAAGAAAGCATGCAAAGCGCCTGACAAAGGTTTCACAACAGGGTGTTTGTACATGCGAGTCCAGGTTGAACAATTCTAAGGCCTTGTGATCATAGCCTTGCAACCAATGCCTTGAACGAGGGTCTAAATGACTACATTTGAATTGACTACACCATCATCGAGGGATAGCGTGAAGGGTCAGGTTTGAAATCCTGCTAAAGTATCCTCCATGTTCAAGTAATATTTGGCTCATTAACACACCTACATTCGACTCGTTGGCCACTTAAAGAAGGAGGCAGCACGTGAAACCCAATCAGAGGGGATCGTGTTGAGATGGATAGGATTACCCTACCTGCCCCCACACACCCCACCCCCAGAGTCCTCCAAAGTCTCACTCTCCAGCTATGTCCATGTTGTTGCAAGTCTCATTTCCTGTGATTGGGTCAGACCAGGACCAATTAGCAGTGTGCTGGCAGGAGAAAAAAACTCTTCCTTTTCCTCTGCACAGGATGCCATCAGCACATACCATGCTGTTGTTCATACAGCAAACCGCAAAAGAGTAAGACTTCCAAAAATTGGCCTGTGGCCTACCTCTTTTCCAACTCATATTGTTTTGAGGAACAAGAAACGATGAAGAACAAGAATCCACGTGAAACATATCAATTCACACACTCATGACAGCATTCATAACAATAACTCTCCCAAACTATTGGTGTGGTTTAGAATTAGGCTGTTTGGCTGAGCCCCAGTTCAGGCAAGCTATCAATTGTTCTGATAGCACATTGTAGAGCACTGGTCTCACAGAGTACTCCTAGCAGCTCACAGCTAGAGCATAGTACAAAGTCAACAGACCATTCATCTTTGTCCTGTAACTCACGATGCTTACAAAAGCAATACAACAGTTGCAAGGAAATAAACTGCCTTATTGGTTTTCCTATGGAAAAAAACAGGAAACTTGATTGCTACAAATACCACTCGATGGAAAATGAATTATATCCATGCAAGAGGCAAATGCAGGATACAACACACACACCAGTCTGAGACCAAAGGGAAAAACGCAACAACCTAACACAACTTCTCTTTTATACAGGAATATCTTTCTACAACAGCCGTCATCATGTCCTGAAGTCCTTCTGACTTTTAACCCTCGTGCTGCCTTCGGGTCACATGACCCAAAGGTTCATAACGAACCATCGTTGTGTTTACCCGATTTTACCCAATACAAAAACAAATTAAAATAATTTTCTTTTAACCTTTGCAATGTGGGGGGTCTGAGACAGCCCAACGGTTAAAAGAATATGCTTCACTTTGTCTTTGTATGCGGTAAATCTGTCGCAATACGAAGGTGGGTCACAATGACTGATGGGTCAGAATGACCCGAAGATAACACAAGGGTTAAAGAAGTGCAGTCAGGAACGTTCAGCCTTGCATTAAGGAGCCCCAAGAAAGAACCAGAAGTTTTTGACCTTCAGGATGTTCTCCTCGGACATCCCTGCAGGGGTACTTTTTAAAACCCTAGTGACATTATGGGGATTTGTGTTGCCATGGTTTTCAACCAATGCATTCCAAGAGTACACAAACCGAGACGGAACGTCTTTTAAGATGGTTATTGGCCTGGGTCCCACTGGGTGGAGGTAGAGGTGTGTCTTTACAGCCTGTGTCATGGCTCTGGAACACAAGACCAGAGATAAACTGGTTGCATAAGGGAATGTTAAGAGTCATCATTTCCCTTATTCGACACAGTTGCTGACATGTCAGGTGGGAGAGATAGCAGTTTACATGCTATTGTGGATAACTATCGGTTAGGGTATGTTCTAGGGAAAAGTAGTGTCCCTTATTATGAATCCCAGGTCTAAGTCCATCCATTTGAAGCTTTCATCTGCCATCTCACAATGTCATATCTGGGTGTGGTGCACCATCCTCTGCAGTACAAAAGTGATAGTGTTTGTACTTCTACCATTCACCAATGCTTACAAGGCAAGCTGTGATAAGATAATGAACTCATAAACATAACTTCCACAGCATACAGGCAAACTACAACTACTAATCATGTGAGGAAAACAATGATTAATGTGCTAAATCGTTGGGGATCGGAGGTTAATCCACCATCAGATGACTTTACAGGTGACATCTGCAATAGCTAGCTGTCTGGCAATAAAACGCTTCAACAGGGAGACTTATCTCCACATTTACACAAACGCAAGGAAAACAATCCAAATCGTTGCCATAGCAATCTGGCCAAGTTTACAGTAAATATTGGTCGGTAGGTTTCGAGCTACCAAGATAACTGCACAACTCTGCACAATCTCGCCGAGTCAGCCGAACGGAGGTCCGTCCTCTGTCAAGACGGACAGAGGAAACCCAGGCTGCGGCGGGATAACGAGAGGGCTCCACGTACTGCGACACCGCGGCTGTTGTGGCACCGCTGAACACGGACTGTGTACACAGAAGGTGTTATCAGCTGTTCCCAGAGGTCGCGTTGCGCGGCGTGCCTATGGCAACACGCATGCCTGCCTCATTGTCTCCCAAGCCCATATTTAAAGCAGCGGAGGGCGGGAACAATGATGGACATCCAAGGGTATCAATAATGGATGTGGACGTGTCAGCCACTACAACAGGGTAAAGAGAGACCTGGGTGTGATGGAGTGTGGGGGGGGGGGGGGGCAGGTTTGCCATCCTGCATGTGCAAATACGGACAGACACACACAGGAACCCCATCAGGGATGCACACATACACAGAGGGTCATATACACGGGCCCATCCAGCAAACACAAACAGAGGCAGGGGGCGTGTAGGGGGAGGGGGTCAGCCGCATGTGGGGAGATGCCAGCCAAGGCCTGGTGATGACCCAACGGCGCCTCTAGCACGGTGAGGGGTGCTTCCCTGAGGTGGCTGCCTCTTACACATCCCCATCTGTTCTGCTGTAAAGTGGCCCCATGGCCAGAGGCAAACTGGCCAGCATTATCAGTGCTTAGCACTCATCGACACACATGGACGTTTCTACGGGATATGGGGATTGACCAGTGTGAGGAGAACCAAAGGATATACATTTCTAATACATAGGCTCATTAAGCCAGAAGACTTGAACAGCACACAAATGGGAAATCTCAAGGAGGTGGTATGAAAAATAGACACAAGACCAAACCGAATCTAGGTTTACAGGATATACAATCTGTTACAAGCAATTAGCATGAAGAATTCCTACAATAATAACATCTTTGTATGTCTTAAATGTCTTTTAGAAAACCTAATAAGAACAAAATAATGGGTGAGGACAGCTGTGTCAAAGTAGAAACCTGTTTCTAGCTAGTGAAGGTGGAGCCTATGGCACCACTATTGCCAGAGAAATACTGACTTTATGGTACACCACACAAAGTTGGGTTGCAGACTGATGTTTTTTAACCCCTTCTCCTAATTGAATTCAGGCCCACATAACCCCCTCCCACTCTACCACTTCCCTGGGGTCCTCCCCCCCTTCTTGTTTTCTCCTCTTTTCCCGCTCTGCAGAGCATTCTGGCAACAGGCTGAAGAAAGGGCAACACTGTTCCCTAATCACAAGCAGAGGATGACTATCACATCATATGTATGTTTGTAGATTGCAGACATTCTAGTGGAAATGAAAGACCAGTCTTGGTTTCTTATCTAAAAATGCTTGCAAAAAGGCCAAATTGGAAGTTAGAATAGGCTGCAATATAGTCATTTTGGTAGACTCGTAGTCATAACTGGAGAATTGTGTCTATGAATATTGTGATTCATTAGATATGTTATTCGATTTGTATGTAATGCAAATAGCAGCTCCATCACATGTTAAGGTTTTTTTTGGTGTTAGGTGTATTTGAACTACATACTGTATAATATCCTCAAATTAAATCCCTTTTCACAAATTGCTGTCTTTATCTTCCCAGGCCAATTGTCCTTCACCAGGGCGGAAATCCTGAGAATCTACACATATGGCCGCTAGGCTATCCGTCCCTGCACTTAATGTAACGTTTATCAAGTTAATTTAGCATGATGTTACAATGTTTTTAAAATGCTGTACATATTGCAAATCTAGTCTATAGTGCCAAGTTTCACCCCCAAAATTGTAACTGTAACGGCGTCCTTTGCACAATAGGAAAGCAGTGTCCGCCCTGCTTATCCTGTAACTGTCATGTGCAGCCTACAGCCCCCACATGGCCGGAGTTGATCTGCTCTTAGGCCATTACAAATCATAAGATATGTTCTAATCTAGACATATGGGTGGATACGCGACACATAGGACGTAGATAGCCTTTCAGCAAATGGTGCAGCAGTGATCGCAATGTGACCAAATATAGGTGGCTATTCCAGTGTTGCCTACTTCAAACTGTCTCACGCAATTGGAAGAAAACACTAATTATGAGTTTAAGTTAAGTGTTGGAATAGGCCTAGTATGAATATACCCTACTTGATATGTGCAACATCATATTGGTTAGTTAATGAAAAAGAAAATAAACTTTAACTGCGACAATTCAACAGCTTTATAATAATTAATGTCTTACCTTCACAAAGAGCTCGATAACGGGCTCGTCATCAGACTTCACTCCATTGGGTACCGAGAGAGACATTGCAAGTTTTTGAACTTTTCCAGATGAAAGAGGTCTTCAACCACACGCGACGGGAAGCTTTATTTCTGAGTAGTCTACTCTTCACCCACCCTTTCTGCGGAGTATTCGTACAACCGCTTTTCGAGGCAAGTGACCAGCTGGAAGATCGCTGTAATTCACACACTAAAAGGCTGGGAGAAAGTCGGATAGACAAAAGCTTACACGAATGCTATTAGCACAGGTATCCACCAAAGTAAATCGTTTCTTACGATGTCCCAAAAGCTCGACACAGTTACAAAACCATACTTGAACTCTGAATCTGGTTTTTATTACTTGTGTGGTGGTGATGGTAAGCATAGGAGGGAGGGAAGAAAAAGCAACGGGAATATTTAAAGCCGTGATGTCATCCGCAGTGCAAACAAAAATGTGGGCAGGGTTAGGAGTCTTCTATGGGAAAGCAGGATGTCTGCAGCGCTCCCTGTGTAGCATGAGAATAGTCTCATCAGCCGTCGGCCGAATAGGGCTGTTAGGATCTGCAATATTGGCTAAAATTGATTTCAGAGATTTTCCAGGTGGGGTTGTCCAACTCGCAGTGTCTCATTGTAGGTCATGACCTTACATGTTCTCAATCCTGTATGACTTGTATAGCATATTGATATTAGCAGTCATACAGCAGGGCATTGTTCTATCATTTTCGTTACACATCCCTGAGGGAGGGAAAAATTTGACTGTCAGCTGTTTGTGGCATGACATGTCTATGAAGCTTTGCCAGCAATAAAAGAAAAGATCCAGTCATCCAATAACTTCACCCTCCCATGTCAATTGAACCAGTGAATGTAGTCAGTAAAGCAGCATTGCCTACCAGTGCACATAACCACTCCGCATCTAGAGAGCAGCTGCCCCAAAATACCACCCCTAAACCCGTCATGTAATGAATGTATGTACCCCAAGAAGAAAACCAAGAAGACACCTGTCTCCACTGTGATCTGCTCTAGTCCAGTGCTCCGTTCAGATCACACACAAACCATTTTATAACAGCACACTCCAATGTATTTAAAAAATCTTTATTTGGAAAGAATGACAAGAGCAGGAGTTTTAAATACAGTCAAAAAGCACTCCCACAGAATAAATGACTTAATACAAGACCAATACAGCATGAAACTAACATAACTGCAGATAAACCAATTTCAGAAATGAAAGCCTAATTTTTCAGGCCAGGCCACAGACCATATCTTCATGTGAATTTCAGTGAATATTCTGGAGTCAAAAATGATAGCAAGGTGAAACAATGTCAAACACCTCTTGATACTTTACAAAAAGGTGGGGTAAACAGACTTACTACCACCATTTGACAGCGTTCACAGCATGGCAACGTACCATACAATGCTCACTGACAGAAGGGGAGCGGTGACAGCTTTTCTCTGTGTTTGTTTTGTAGTTCCCTCACACCGGAGACACACTCACTAAACATGCAATCATTAATTCCCCCAGTTGGAATCTTTTGTGTGTCTTGTGTGAAACTTTAGAATCTTGCACAAGGCAAATCCAAATAATTAAACCGTCCCTCAACCTGCTCTTTAAAATAAGGGGACAACAAATGGTTTTTACAGTTAGCATTCATAATACACAACTGGCAACAAAACTGAAACGGGGGAGATCTCGCTGTGACAAATCCAGCCCTTGATAAAACCCACCCTTTAGTACAAACCAAATTTGTAAAAAGAAAAAAAAAATCTAGAGAATTCATTTGTACATTCTAAAGCTGAACCAGGTTTAATGACAAAGTAAAAAAACAAACCAAGAGAAACTGGAAGATTTAGAGAGGGGGGTGGGGGGGTTGGGGGATAGGGACCAGGTTCCCTCATGACAGTGGGGGAGACATCTGTGCCTTCCTCATGGAGCGCAGTGCCTTCTCTCGCAGGTGCTTCTCCAGGTCGTCCAGACTGTCCTCTACTTCACTGTCTGATTCCTTAAAGAAAGGTAGCATTAATTATATCTCATTCGGGCTAGCTTACATGGTGACAGGCACGCTGCACTAAAGGTTCCGATCACTTGATGGCCAGTGGGTGACTTGGGAAAAGTTAGACTTCACCTTTTTTGAGTCTGCGTCTGCGTCTGCAGCAGGGTGGTCTCCCCCCGCCCCGGGCGCAGGGCCGGAGCTCTTCTCCTTCTTGTGTTTCTTGTGTTTCTTGTGCTTCTTGTCCTTCTTGTGTTTCTTCTCCTTCTTCTTCTTCTTCTTCTTCCCCGCAGCCTCAGGATCAGAGTTCTGGGAGGAAACACCACATAACATCAGCCCCGTTCATTAGCTGTCCTGACTAAAAACAAACGTCTGATCTCCTGACCGGAGGGTTAAGTGCTGCCAAGAGAAGGTCAAACCACAGAAAGGGTTTACCTCATTCGATTTACAAACTAAACAATGTATTCATTGTGATGGGGCTCAGAGTGTAATCCCAAATGAGATGTTGAGCCTGGTGTGTCAGAAGCGGTCAGCTCACCTTGTTGGGAGATGGACTGCCAGAGCCACTGCTGGGCTTCTTGGCCGGCGGGGCAGGAGACCCACTGGCAGAGCGGGATGGGGAGGGAGAGGCCGAGCCAGGGGCCGGCCGCTTCAAGCCTGCAGGTCTCGGGGACCTGGATCTGGACTTTGATGGCGCTCTCCTCACGCCCCGGGGACTCTGAGAGGCTCTGAGGAGCAGAGGTGTGGACAACAGGTTAGAAGCACATCTACTGATAGGTACAACACAGGCTCGGGTGCATCAAAGTCATGTTGAGTGTGGGTTTACAATGTCAAACTGTCAGTCCACCAGAAGGGTGTGTCATTCTGCTCACCGCTGGTTCTTGCGTGGCTCTGGGGTCCGGGACACCCTGCGGATGGGCCGGCCACCGCTGCCGTGTGTGGGTGACGGCTGACGCCTCTGATTGGTTGGAGAGTTAGCGGAGGTTTCGTAGCGTCCCTGGGGACTGGCGGATGCCCGCGGGGCGCGGCCGCGGGTGGCAGGGGAGGGAGAGCGGTGGCCACCGTGGGCAGGAGGAGGGGAGCGGCCCTCCCTGCCTGGCCGGTTGGTGGGGAGCATGGGGCTCCTCCTGTGTCTGGGGGGAGATATGGAGGGGGGAGGCGTGCGCCTCTTCTGGGTGGGGGAGCTCCTGCGTTTGGGGGACCTGGAGGGGCGACGCTTGGCGCCTGGAGACGGGCGCTTGGCAGGGGGGGACCCGGACGGACGCCTCTTCTGAGGGAGCATGGGGGTGGGGCTGTAGCGCCGCTGGATGGGGGGGGAGAAGCGCCTGGGGGAGGGAGAGCGTCTACGGGCCGGAGGTGAGGGAGACCTGGGGGGGGAACGCAGGGGAGCCAAGTCAGCTGAAGGTAGTCCCAATACTGCTTAGCTTTTAGATACAGACTTTAGATAAGTGAAATCCAGTGCTAATCAAATTGGATTTAAGTCAACTGAAACTGAATCCATTTAATGTGGCACTTGTGATGGTATTGTTACCTGCGTCTGGGTGGAGAGGGGGATCTGCGACGGCGTGGAGGAGAGGGCCTGCGTCCTCCAGGGGAAGGGCTCCGTCGTTTCCTGGGGGAGGACAACACAGCCGCACGTTCAAATACCCCTTGATGGTAACAAGTTTACAGTAGTAAACGGAGCATAATGTAATCAGAGGGAGCGGGGGTGGGGGGGCTAGGAGCCGTGCTCGCTGACAGACCTCGGGGAGGCGTCCCTGTGGCGTCTCCTGGGGGAGGAAGGAGAGTGGCTGCGTCTTCTGCGCACCTCTCCGTTCTTGGCCACCGGCCCTGCGCCCGGCCTCTTGGCCCGCTCGTCCTCGGAGGAGGAAGATGAACCTGTATCTGTAACCCACCAGAAACAGGACGGGAGCCTTAAAAAAAGGAAGCTGATGGGTTGTCTTGCATAAGATAATAGACCTAGAGGGGCATGGACTGAGTTAGAGATAGGAGGAGGGAGGAGGAGGACACATAAACCTGTCGCACCTGAAGATGACTGGCGGTTCTGTCTACGGTACTGACGTCGCTGCTGCACAGAGTCTGCTGTAGCTCCCTTCTCACCTTTCTCCTCCTCTGAAACACCAAGCAGGGAGTCTCCTTTCAGTCATCAGGAGAGATAGCCCCATACACCCACAGACAAGACACACCCACCAGACCAAAATGCTACAAGAAAACATCCCAGAAGTTATGCAGGGCTGGGGGCCCCGTTCTCCAGAGCTGCTGTAGGATGTCACAAACTCTCACCTGATTCAGATGCCTCTGATCTCCTTGCTTTGGGCCCATCGGATGGTGAACCATTCCTCCCTCCTGGTTTTCTCTTCACACCTGTGGGGTAGACAACGTCAGGGCTTCCTGCTACACCAACAGGTGCTGCCCCCCGAACCCCCTTAGATGTTGCCCTTCTAGGAGTCGAGCAACCCAGGGATCGAGAGGATGAAACGCAATACAATTTCCAGGTCAGAGTTCAACTAGGCCCACTCCTTGCAGAGTCAATAGCTATTCCTTGATAATCTTGCACCGGGGAGACATACCCAAGTCTGGGACCGAGCATGTAATGTGAGGAGGTCCTATAGGATCATCTTAGGGAGTCTGAGGCAGGAGATGGTGAGTGGGAACTGATGTGGGGCTCACATTACAGCCTGGGCCAAATCTAATATGACTATGCTCACCGTATGCAAGCATGTTTTAAATGATTTAATTTAGGCTCATATGATAAGTCAGTTTAGCAAAGGGAAGTAACTCATTGATTCTAGAAGATATATCAGAGTGAACTGAACATCTCTGTGCATATCAGTAGATTTATATAAAAAGGATTTGACACAGTAGTCCAACTGTATTCTCAGGAGTTTAAGTCTTATTGACATGCTGTTAAGAGTGGATAACAGAGAGGAGATGTGCATGTATGGGTGTATTGCTACAGAGGTAAAAGGTACCTGTGGATCTGGAAGGAGAGGCTGAGGCCAGGCCCTTCCTGGCCCGTGGGGAGGGGGAGCGGCGAGCCTCGAGGGAGGGGTCTCCGTGGCGGGGCAGTTTCCTGGGCGGGGTGGTGGAGGGCCGTCTCACAGCCTTCTTAGGGGAGGGAGAGGAGCTGCTGCCGGAGGAGGAGGGGGAGCGAGAGCGCCGCCTAGAGGATAGACACACCACATCAGTCACTGTGCTAGAAGGACAAAACCCTAGAGGATAGACACACCACATCAGTCACTGTGCTAGAAGGACAAAACCCTAGAGGATAGACACACCACATCAGTCACTGTGCTAGAAGGACAAAACCCTAGAGGATAGACACACCACATCAGTCACTGTGCTAGAAGGACAAAACCCTAGAGGATAGACACACCACATCAGTCACTGTGCTAGAAGGACAAAACCCCAGAGGATAGACACACCACATCAGTCACTGTGCTAGAAGGACAAAACCCTAGAGGATAGACACACCACATCAGTCACTGTGCTAGAAGGACAAAACCCCAGAGGATAGACACACCACATCAGTCACTGTGCTAGAAGGACAAAACCCCAGAGGATAGACACACCACATCAGTCACTTTGCTAGAAGGACAAAACCCCAGAGGATAGACACACCACATCAGTCACTGTGCTAGAAGGACAAAGCCCTCGCTAGTTCCACCTGGTGCTAGTGTTCCCTTACCTGCGGAGGGGTGAGCGACTGCGTCTGTGCCTGGGACCTGGTGGCCCACGTCTGGGCGGGCTCCTGCGGCGAGGAGACATCCTCCGCCTGGGGCTGGGCCTACGGCGGGGGGAGTAGGACCTGGGGGAGAGCACATCCATTTGTTACCATGGCAGCCCAAAACACCTGAGAAACGAGGCTGGGCAGCCCGTCTGGGGGGGGGGGGGGGGTCGGCGGGGGGCCGCTCAGGGAAGTGTCAGGTCTCACCTGGAGCGAGAGCGTGGTCGTCTGCGGGAGCGAGAGTGGGAGCGAGAGCGGTGCCGAGGCCTGTCCCTCCGGCCGTCCCTGTCCCTGTCCCGGGCCTTGGGGCGCTCCTCCTTCCTCACAGCCTTGTCTGGGGAGGGCTCCTTCACCTCAGTCACCGAGTCTGGCTGGGCTGCGTCTGACACGTGATCACTGGAACACCACAAATCAGAAGCGTATTTCAGACGTTACGAGTAACTGTACCGTGTTACAAGGCATGTACATGTAACATGACCTGGCATTCCAGTATGGGGCCCAAGTCCAGTAAACCAATGTTATCCTGTGATGGTGGTGCCAGTCTACCTGGTGGAGGAGGCCTCCTGGATGATGGGTTCGGGCAGGATGCTGTCTGAGGTGTCTGGCTCCATGTGGGGCTCCTCCGGCTTGCTGGGCAGCAGAGCTGCAGGGGGGGAGCTGCTGCTGGGGCTGGGTTTGCGGCGCGGGGAGCGCGAGTGGCTGCGCTTCTTCTCCCGCTTGGCTGGCGAACGCCTGCGTGGTGACGGTGACCTGGACTTCCTCCTGGGCCACAACAAAGGGAACGTTGAGGATACTGGACTACGCTATTTGTAGAAGGATATATATGTGTGTGTGTGTGTGTACTGGTGTCTCACCTTCTGTTGGGGCTCTTGGACTGAGCCCTCTCTCGGTTCTCTTTGTTTTCCTTCTCCTTCTTCTCATCGTCGATCTTTTTCAGAGAGGCGAGCTTCTCCTGCTCAATCTGCCACATAAAACATAGCCCTGTGCTTTAAAAATTTGTTTTAAACCCCCCTGGCAGTGCTGTGACAAGTCCAGGCCCGTGGGACAAGGCAGTGGCAGGGCGACAGGCTTGCTGCTCACCTGTCTCTGTTTAATCTCCTCCTTCTTCTGTTCCAGGAAGGCAGAGGGGATGCCTGCGATGTTCTCCTGGGCACTGAGCAGCAGGGGCCACAGGTCTTTCATGAACTCTCTGGCGTTCTTTCCGTTCAGGAAGCCTGTCAGGTTAATCTGCATCATCTTGCTGTCCGGGTGCTGCAACACACACACGAAGGGGGAGAAGAGAGTATGCACCACGTGAACATGGGGAGAGAACTTGTGGAGGAGGGGGGGGGGGGGGGGGTGAGGGAAGGTACTGTTTAGGTAGCTGCCTCCCCCCATGTTTCCTTACTAAGCTATGCCTGGTTGCTTATGGCAACCACATACCCAAATAATTTCAAGAGAAAATGGCTATAGCAATGCAGACCTTTGGGGCTCTGCCATACAACAAAAACAAAAAAGAAAGAAAGAAAAATCATTACTTTTTTTTTTTTACAAGTCCTGAGCTGAAGGGAGATACATCTACATCCCCACTGCATGCAATGTGACTGGAGCTTTACTCTCTGAGTGCCACTTTTTTATGAGCCCCCATGTATATCTAGGAGATATAAATGTTTTTAAGTACCACTAGTAAATGTTACTTTTGTCTACCCGTCCTCTTACCCTGTTACCCCACAGTCTACGCTAGCAGTGATGTACAGATATCCACAATACAGAGTGCTTCAAAACCCAACAATGCAAGTACAGTCCCGGTGTCTTCAGTGAGCCCCGCAGGATCAGTGGGTATGGAGTGCCCGAGTCTCTTGCAGAAAGAGACGCTCCATTGGCTTGCTTCCGCCTCCCTACTGCTTGAGACTCAACCACCTTGAGTTTAATGTTATACCATTTATCTAAATTGCAAGAGACGAACAAGCAATAATGAGTAAACAAGACATGGAAAAGGGGTTTTATTTCAACAGCTAAGACAAGAAATGATAGTAAGATACCATTGTTATCTGGCTCAGCCATTTCTTACCAATACATGTACCAATGAACGTAAACCTTTACCCAAACACATAATGGTAAATTATTTCAAATACAATTAGCTATGAATCTATAAAAAGAAATTTAAAGAAACCTTACTTTTCCAGAAACCTCTATAAATGAATAACAATCCTCCTTGGGTTGCGAGTTATAAATTCAGAGGAGCAGTTGACTGTCTAGTGTCTAGGACGCTACCAATACGAGTGTACGTTTTTTTTTTTTGCTCTGTGTATAATTTTCAACACCCCCATTTCATGTTTCGAAGCCCAACTAAGTAATAGTGGATGATGCAATTTGAAAACTAGGGCAGAACTCTAAAGAGTCTGGTATAAATGCATATCAAGATAATACAGGCCTATTCATAATAGGGAGCATGCACTCTGTAGTCTTATGAGAATCTCTGAGCTGGGCATCGATGGGTATCTTATGAACCATCTTTAAAAAAGGCATTGAGCCATAACGCAGGGAAATTATCTCAACCTTGGCTAACAAAGTGAGTACTTATCAGTACAAAATCCGCCAAGGACAACTTTCAACCCCGTTAATTCCAGTTAAGAATAAGGGGGAATGTTGAAAAGACTAATGGTGCATTTGAAATGCCTATGGAGAAAATGACATGGTACTGTTAAATCATGTCTAGCACTGGCATGATGAGGATCCCTGCACATAACTCACCTCAAACCACACACTGCATCATCAAGGGAGAGTTGGGCTCAGTGACTTTGGGCTCAGGAGAGAGCTAATTAGGTGTTGGTGCTATACTTCTGATGCAAGGTATAACATCCATATTGGTTCAGGCCTTTTAAATCATAAATCACATCATCATTAGAAAACTGCTGTACAAGGCACTGTCACACATCACAGCAACAACTTCTAATCATTCAAATGTTTTTGTATGCTTACACTGGATACCATTGGCATCTTTAACCATCCAAGCTCAAATTGTGATTTTACTTTTAAGTAGTTGTTTTGAACATCCTGCCGTAGCCTCATAACCCACATATACTGAGCAATAGATTATGAAGTACGTAACATGTGCAGCAATGGAAAAAAAACGAGCAGATTTGCAATCAATGGTATTACCTTCTCTTCCAGTTGGTTAAATATGAACTCTATGACGACGTCGTCTTCGAATCCCAAGATCTCCGTCACCCGCTGAGTAATCCAAGGCTTGATGACCTCCAAGTTGACCTTGGTCATGTCCACCTGTGGGTAAACAGCAATATCAATATACAATGCACACAATAAAATGCCATGAAGAAAACAGGGCGCCATTTCAAAACCACTTCCATTGGATGACCTGGGGGGCACTTCATCAGGGAAGTGAGACCTTATCAGCAATACTTCAGAGTTGGAGAAAATAAAAGTGGTGTCGCGTACCTTCTTCTCCAGGCATTCTGCAAATTTGAGCTGCTTCAGGAGTTTCTTCTGTTTGTTGCTGAAGCGATTATCTTGTTCTGCACTTGTTCCCTAGCAATGCAACAAGAGGCAAGTTAGACCAATGCTTCGACCATTTAAACGTTTTCTATTTCCGGACAATTATATTTATTACAGATATATTGAGATCAAAATTAGTTCTTCATGTTGGTAGGTGAGTGAATTGGCAAACTACATTGAAATTTCTTGTTGTGCGTCACCACGCCGTCGAACGTTGACTAGCTTGCCAACTAGCGGCTCTAGTTATACCAACCAACCATACTAACTAGGTACATCAGCAACATAGACACCAGATACAACGACAGGCCTACTCATGTTGGATGTGTTACTTAAGTAATTAATCCCAAGTTAATTCTTGCAACTAGCTAACTAATGACTATTTAACACATTTTAAGAAACACATAATTACCTCTAGCTAGCGAATAGCCACAACCTACCTTCCTAGCTAACGTTACAGTAGTTGGTATGTTAGCTGGTTAGTTTGATGTCTACTTGGTTAAATATACATCTTTTAACACGCCAGCATTAAGTTTGATTCTGGAAGGATAGAGATTAGCTTTCTAACGTCCCGAAGCATGCAGTACTGAACCGCCATTGCTAACCGCTAGCTAGCAAGTTTGGGCCTACGAGTGTGCAGCGGAATGGCGCACGAGCTCATCCGTGCGGACTTGCTGGCGGCACATTACCACATATTTAAAAGCGTAACGGACACAATTAATGTTGCTCATACTTCAAACAACATGAGTGAATTTGTAATTATGCTTACGCGGAAGAATCCCGCGTCCATTATTGACCGTGAAGGATACTTATCGGCGACAAGGAGAAAGACGTTCTGCCGGACTCCAGGTTACAGCGCGAGACAAACTACTCCGTCAGAGCAAATCCTCAACAACGAAAATCACTTCCGGTAGCGTAACTTGGGCTCTTCTTTCCGAGAATTTCAAAATACAGGTCACAAAACTATCCCCCAAATTCAAATAAATTCGGGATGGCATCAAGCCATCAAAAAATATATTAATACTGGTGTGCTTATAGACTGCGTAGCGGCGGTATACGAGATATGAAGTTGGGTAATTATCGATTAAATGATCGATTCCTCACTATTCAACTGTATTCATAAAATGTATAAAGGCTAAACGTTGCATCCACCTTCTCCCACTCACTCATCTCGCCCCCTCCCCTCCCTCCCCTCCCCCCTGACTCCGACACTCCTCATCGTCTAGCCATTAACACTTCCCTTGGCTGAACTAAAGCAGAATACGTTCTTTAGCCCTTTAAAGTCTTCCCTTATCTTACCAAATCATCTACTTTAGGTTAAATCATTTGTAAAACATTTTTTTACATAAATTGAGGTAGTCATCACTTCACTATCCATTTGTAAGTTGTTGTAATCGGACGGACACTCAGTGTTATTATAAGGAACGCATAATATTTTTATTAACTTTATCATAGGCAGTAAAGTGAGTGAATGACTAGTTCATTCGAGTGTCCACTAGGGGATGCCATCTCACAATTTCAGAAGTCTACAAGTGTCACAAGGGCTCATCAGGACTGCTGGCAGATCTTTCCAGCCTGATTAAACTGGCAACTCTTACAGAACTATAGTTGCATCATGTCTGGACTTGTAGTCTGCAGAGTAGAATAGGTGGTTGTTGAGGTGGAGCAAGCTAGGGTCAAGCTCCTCCCCCTCCTCCATACAGGAGTCCTAAGGAGACGCGACAAAATTATTTAAAAACAGAATTGAATTAATTACAAACATATCTGCAGATTACTGGCCTTATATGGATGTCTACTGACTAACAGCACTTCCTTCAGGCTTTCTAATCAGTCACTGGTCACATGCTGAGCTGGGCTGTCTGAGTTAAAAACAACAATGCGCTACACATTTCCATACGATCATCACATGATTATCATCGGAGGACAAGATGCATCATGTCAACAAAGACATGGGCCCTTTGAACATAAACATACCCGGTCAACAATTACACAATTCAGAATTGACTGGCTTGGTTGCCTTCTACAGGCAGAGGGTGCTATTGAGACAGGAAGCAGAGAGCAAGGGGAAGGAACATTGATTAGGATGATCTTCCCATAATTCTCTGTGATGGTCCAATGAGGGTGTAGGTAACCTGGCTCCTTGACAGAAGGGGATAGACCTCTTCAGAAGACCTAAATGCTGTACTCCCTCCGGTGTGTGCCCACCATGCCAGCTGGTGCCCTTGTCGGCTCCTTGTCGACAATGGCATGGAAACATTAGAGGCTCGTCCAAGGTTGGGGGGCACGATGGACGGCTCCAACATTGCAGCGCATATCTGCCCAGCGAGAGAGCGCTGGGGTTGTACTACACTAACAGTGTCCCCATTCATTCAACAGGCGAGTGAAGCAAATCGAATTTCCCCGCTAGCGTACAAAAACGCCTTTCAGACACTGCTCAGAAAAATGCTTTCCTAAATTGAATTAGGGCTGCAGTCATCCTTCACTTCACTCCTCTGCCTTGCACTGACACACTCAACACATAATTGTTGAGATTTTTCAATGATCCAAAACTTCTGCGGTGGTGTCCAATGTCAATCACAAGAGCAGAAACTGCATTCATGCATCCACCCGCGCACACCCACACCCAACGCACACAAGGTCATCACTTGGACCTGCTCATCATAGTTTTTTAACTCCGATTCAAGGTGGTGTTATTGGACCAGTTAATGTGGTGGATAAACAACAATGAAGCTAAACAGATATACTGTATAAGTAGTCTGTGTGTGTGTGTGTGTGTGTGTGTGTGTGCGTGTGTGTGTGTGTGTGTGTGTGTGTGTGTGTGTGTGTGTGTGTGTGTAGGTAGTTGAGGGCAGTGCTTTCCTGTCCATCAATTTTTTTTATACAGGCAGATGGCACAGAGTGGCTCACTATTAACAGGGAGACTATACGATTAGAGAAAGATGAACAAACTGATTAAAACAAACCAGGCCAGTCTCCCTCTGTCACTAGTTTAGTCATAGCAATAGCAGTACAACTACAGAGCCATTAAAAATTTCGAATTAGACCGAGGTCCTTAGTAGGAGCCAGTCTGTTGGAACAAAGCAGTCTAAATCTTGCATGAGTGTGCTCCTCTCAGTGGGCTGTGTCACACTGAGCCTGGAGGGAGAGGCCTCACAGTGACCTTCCAGCCTCCTCCCTCCCCTTTTTACCTCCTGATCATGTGTTCTACCCCAATCCTGGAAAACAAAAACGTGGGAATATCGCAAAAAAAGGCTTACTTCATAAATGTTCTCCCAATCACCTCATCGTTCCAGGAACAGAGTTTGTGTTTGGTCTTACACCTTTCCTTTTCCTTGTGGTCTGAGTGCAGGAGACAATGAAAGCCAGATTCTCCATAGTATTGAGACCATGGCTGCTATAGTCTATATACATTTACATTGTCATTTAGCAGACACTCTTATCCAGAGCGACTTACAGTAAGTACAGGGACATACCCCCCGAGGCAAGTAGGGTGAAGTGCCTTGCCCAAGGACACAACGTAATTTGTCACGACCGGGAATCGAACTGGCAACCTTCTGATTACTAGCCCGCTTCCCTAACCACTCAGCCACCTGACTCCCTCCTATATAGGCTGCTATATAGTCAGGGAGTGTGGGTGGGTGGCTCGTGGGTCTGCTGCTTTGGCTTCCTCACCAACAGTGGGAGAACTGCGAGTCATAGCCATCTCATTACGCACAAGAGCTCCCATGAAAGTGAATGCCTCCGCCGCAAGATCATTCAGCTCCATTCATTTTCCAACCAGTGTTCTTGAATAAGCGACAGGGTGAGAGCTGCTTCTGTATCTACCCTCAGTTCATTGTTATTCTAATGAGTTTTACATTTCCAGGCAGCACAAAAGAATAAAAAAGCCGTGGGCTTCGTATAATAGACTCTTAATCTAACCAGTGTACCACAAGTTCGTAGATGAAAGGCATTTATTAATGTAAAGCTGTAAATTCTGAGAACAAGATAACACCCACCAAATGCCTCCTCCTACTATCCTCCTCTTCCCTTTCTACCTTTGACATTCGAGCCGCATAACATCACCTCTAGCACTGCTCACTCCTACACGCACTTCTGCAAACACAAACAGAAGCTCTCTCTGGAGTACACACACACACACAATCTTAAAATTTCTACTGCCGCATACCAATAACAGCTACAACAGGCGAGAACTTAAAGTTTCCAAATTACCTGAAAGGAAAGCAAGTCAAAGACTGTAACCAAGGGCCTCTTGGGAACAGAAGGAACAAGGTTGCACTTACTGGCAATAATGCAAAGCTCTGGTCATGGAATGACTGCATTTGTGTTAGGGATACAATTGGCTCTTCACTGTTAGGTCCTTGGAATGAAGCATAGTCACCATCCCAAAATAATATTCTCTCTCATTAATATTTGAAAGGTTTCAACCAACCAGGCTTCATTTTGAGAGCTTGAATTGAGGTGCCTCGCCTCAGTCAGGGGCAACCTTAAGAGCCAGCAATCACTTCCAGGAAACAGGCTACTTAATAGATGAAATGATGTGTATGCACCATTTCCAACAACATTCTCAATTCTGAGGCAGTACATAAAATGTGCTAACCAAAAAAATGTAAATGAGCTTCTGGCTATTTTACAGCTGGTATTATTGTTCCACGTTACATGAAAGAGTAATTAAATTGAACATAGATTTTTCAGAAAAATCAATCAGTAAAAAAAGAAATCAGATGTTACTTGGTTTATAAAATGTTGTTTTTATTCATGTTACATAGCTGATACATAGGGCATTAAACATTTCCACAAGGCTTTTGGGGACTACAATCGATGATTAGCAAAAACACAATAGTGGTCCAAATCTCTAATGACAATCACTGGACTAACCAAACACCCTCTTACATGTGCACAAACCTGCATTGAAAAGTACTAAAATTTAACATTTGGACTGTGTGTATACAGCATTGGGTCCCATTCCAGTGTACTATTAAATGGCATGCATGACTGAATTATTTTTGTATTTTTTCATCTTTCCATTAACATGTTCCTATATTTGGTCTTTAGAAAGCCCCACTGTTTTCTCCTCAACTAGACATGCTTGACTGTGAATACATAACCAAGGGGAGGGGACTTTAAACCAATGGAAATCACCTGGCTGTGAAACTGTCAATGTCAGCATCTGTACTGGAGCTCCCTGCAGTAAGGGTTGATAGTATGGTGTCAGCATCTGGAACCGTACCACATAACCGTTTAAAGAGACAAGAGTGAGGAGGGGAGGGTACTATTTTGCAAATCTATTCCGACAAATATTTTCCACCTTGACGAATAATCCAAACTCCTTCATCTGCTGGGACTAGGGATGTCTGTCGCTCAACAGTAGGCCCTAAAACTTTGTTTTTCATCTCTAATTTGAACTATGTCGATACAAAGTGAAGCTATTAATACTTTTCTACAGCAGAAACTGCACATATGAAAGGCCAGGATGAACACAAACCATGGAATGGAGGATTCTTTTTTTTTTTTTTTTTTTTTCATTTTTTGACCAAGAGCAGCGGTGTGAAAAGACTATATGATTTTGAATTTTCATACACAGCTCTTTCAGTAAATGGGTTTCATTACTAGAATAAATCTTAAGTGGAGCAATAAGGAATGGAGACGTGTAAAAAGGTTTTTCTTTTTTTTTTTTCAGGGGGAGGAGACCCGAGGAAGCTTCAGTTCTCGTTCTCGCCAGCCTCTCCTGCTTCCCCGCCCTCACCTTCCTCAGCCGCGTTGTCGGACGTCCATAACTAGAGAGAAAGAGAGAGAGGGACAGAGAAAGAGAGATAGGAAGGATGAAAAAAAGACGAAGGGAAGGAAAAATATTATTCCAGAGAAACACATGCATTCCCTGGGAAAGGTGCCACAAATGCGTTGGCAAATTCCCCGATAAGTCAAATGACACAGACCAAAGATGTGGTTATTAATTCAGGGAGCACGATCTTCCTGTGGTCATTGTGACAGACAGAGGGACACTTACTGTCAGGTTGTCTCTGAGGAGCTGCATGATGAGAGTGCTGTCTTTGTACGACTCCTCGTTCAGCTTGTCAAGCTCTGCAATGGCATCATCGAACGCCTGCCAACATGACAAAAGCAAAACCCTTGATGTTCACAGCAACAACAAAAAACAAAAACAACCCTGAATCTACACAGTGACATCTAAGCAGCACTCAGTTGTCATTTCAGGAAGTGACAGTAATGTACAGTATTGAGATCCATGTCCTACACAGCCAGAGGCCAGTCCAGCTGTTTGAGGGTTGGCTGACCTGTTTGGCCAGTGAGCAGGCCTTCTCTGGGGAGTTGAGGATCTCGTAGTAGAAGACGGAGAAGTTGAGGGCCAGGCCCAGGCGGATGGGGTGTGTGGGGTCCATCTTCTCCTTGCTGATGTCAAACGCCTGCTGGTAAGCCTCCTGAGAGTTGTCGATGGTTGCTAGGGAGACCAGAGGAGACCTACATTTAGGCCATGTGTTCCTAAATAGGCCTTTTCCAAGAAAGGCAGCAGTTGATACACAATACAATTCCTATTTTTCCATGTAGTACATTTTAACAACAAAAAAGAGACAATTTCACAAAAGTCCCATCACTAAACATAGTGGGTAATAAAAAAAAAAAAAAAAAAAAAAAGATAAAAGGCGAGTCCATGATTCGGTTATGACTGCACATTCATATCACAGCAGTGGGGCCAGAGCCATGAACCTGCAGGGAAACAGTGCCATCTATTAGCACATCGATTTCCTTTTTGTCAAGACAGCAAGCACACGAGGGGAAAAGAGAAAATGTGAAATGCAGGGCATTTCACATTTTCACATTTCTGCCCCTTCTCCTCACAGGAGAAGGGGCAGACAGACTGAGGTCTCTTTAGTGTAGATTACACAATGCCTCCTCGTGAAAGAAGAGAGGAGAGAGAGAAATGAGGCCCATAGCGCCGACAGACACCCCTCCCCTTTTTGTTCCCCTTCCTATGAGATGAGGCACGATGGTCACGTGAGTGTGACGCACCAGTCCCTGCTTGACACCATTTCCAGCTCCCTGACAAAATGTGCCGTTCTATTTTGGCTCGTTAAGGGGCCCCTGAGTTCAAAGCAGGAGGGAGGCCTAGTTTGAACCGAGGCAGACTAGAACAATGGCATGCGACAGAATGTGCCTTGAAAAATGGCTCGGTAATGAAGTTTGGGAGTGTGTGTGTATGTGTGTGGGGAGGGGGGCTGGGCTTTTATGTACTGAGACTTCCGAGGGGGGAAGGATGAATCTCCTGCTGTTAGTTACACAATCAACAGGAGATTTTGGCGGGTTTAGGAGTCATCTCTGCCACAGCGACTGACAACTGCTGGGACGCAAATCTGCCCAGAATGTTTCTTTTTATGTCTACAACCAGCCAGACACATTCTAGAAGAATAGAACAGGGATTAACGAAGTTCAGACACGTTTGTTTTTGTTAAGTAGGCTGCTAAGACTCAGCTCAGGGACAGTACATTTGCAACATTAGGTTTTCAGTTTCATCCCATACCTGTCCTGTCGGCTCCAGAGGCGACTTCAGCAAGGTATCTATAGTAGTCCCCCTTCATCTTTAGGTAGAAGACTTTGCTTTCAGGGTTTGTGGAGTTCTCAATTAAATATTTCGTCAGCAGTTCCTGTGGAAAAAAGACAGACATATTGATCACTTTGTCTACACTAGCCAAGACATCATACATGCATGGAATGTTTAGTCCTGTTGTGGCCAGATTACTGCTAATCTGTGTCTGGGAGACCACTAGGTTTAAAAAGTCATGTTAATGGTTTTAAAAACCAGATAAACCATTTCTCTGAGGATGGGATAGGTTCCATCCTGAGACGCACATAGAGGAAAGGCTGACTCAGGATTAGAGAGGGGTACAGCGGCTGACAGGTCAGGGCAGATCACAGCACCTAAATCACTGGGGCCAGCCAGCATGCCAGCCCTCGGCCACACCCATCTATTAACTGTCAGATAATAGGAGATTAGGTGAAAGAAGTGCATGTCTCAAGTGCCAGGCATTCCAGCCCAATTCATTCCCTAAAACAGAATGGCCTAGCTTGCTTGAAATGAATTCACACAGTGCTTAAATTTCTGTCTCACTAACGTACAGGCACACCTCTCTCCATAATAAAAAAAAAAAAAAAAAAAAGTGAAATTCTCTACATTGTGACAGGAATACACACACAATTAGCGGCGGTGGTCAAAGTGGCTCACTGCTATGTAGACAAGAGTACAACTGTGAATAGCCAATCACTTTTGAGTATAAATCTGGCTGGGTAGCATTGCGGACAATGTGGGCCATCACCATGACAACCTAGAACCAGTCTGACTTTGAGAAATGCGTCTTGCCAAGGTTAGCCTATATCCAGGAGGCAAGTAAACCCAGCCTACATTACTGTCTAAGTGGGCCTGCTTTGCCTTTACCTTTGACTAAAAGTGGGACAATACAATGCAGATAGAACTTAACTTCTGTACTCCACAACATAAATGAATGCATCGAAAGGTGTGTGTGCTTGTGCACACCACCATCTATTTAGCTGAGGCACCTTGCTGTGTTTGGGTGAAGCCTTAAACCAAGCTGGGGCAAAGGATGAAAGGCACCAGCCTGCATGTTCAGTCTGGCATGTGCTGGTGGGGGAGTGGGGGCATTCTCCCTGCCAGCTGAGGAGAGGCTCACCTGCTCTGGGTCACCAGGAGGAGCCCATCTAAGCGGGGGGACGAGTTGGGGCACGAGGTGTGATCCACACCCTCGGCCCACCACGCCCTCAGCCCACCACGCCCTCAGCCCACCACGCCCTCAGCCCACCATGCCCTCAGCCAACAAGCTCTGGCTGAGACAGGAACGTGCACAACACGTCTGCTCGCTCTATCGCACACACACACACACAGGAAGTGGAACGGCAGCAAGGTGTGGTCTGAGGGTGGGTTTATTGTAGTCGAGATGTTGTGCCGCATTTACGCAAACATGACTCAGGAGAACAATGGGTTCACATCTGTTGCAATGTGTCTGCTGGATAAGCAGGGAGCCTCTTATTAGAACATGAAATGATGGTCCACTTTTGCCAGATCACAATGAGACTATTCATAATGTAGGCTATACCATCAAACTGCATATGATGGATCATGTAAGTAAACATGTTTCAAGCTGTACCAGTCATATTTCAATTGGTGGATGTAGTGTTTTGGAATTAAACCCTTGCAACACGCATCCTTCATTCCTCGTTGTCACACTAGCGGAAGGGATCAGTCAGTCAGGACTAAGACTGAACAGCAGACGTGACATTTCCAACTCATCCTCATGAATCACCTAATACTTCTGGATCACAGCTTGTGATGAGGCAAACTGCTTCCCAAGGAAGCTGCCCCATCTCCAGCCCCACGAGGCCCACATGAACACCTAGTGTTTAGAAGGCCAGTGGCTCAGGGAAATGATTACTGCCTGCCGGCTAAGCTTCCTCCTCGATCTCCCTTAATCCACTTCAAGACAGGATAGGAATAATGGGAAGAGCCATTCCCCGCTGTCTTAGATTTAACAAGTGAAAACATATCTCTCTAAGTAAGATAGGTTGCAACAGACCCTGACGATACTAGACAAATGTATAGTTGGACCTGACTGACATCAAATAAAGACCATTGGAGTATGTCGCAAGAGTCCTCGTTTAGAAATTTAACTTCAGTTATTCCTTGCTTCCATATAGTCTGAATCTGATCAATATTTGTCCCCCAATGGGAGTTCTCATCAGAGACCTATTGAGCAAACTGGGTTATGGCAGCCCTGTTACACAATTCTAAATGAACTCTTTCACTTGGCCAACCACATTACAAGTTACGTTTGTGCACCAGATGAGACTGGGGTAGTATCACACACTTTGTATTACACTGGCTCGGCTAGGCTACTACTGGTCCTGTCTGTTCCACCCACTGACTGGCACACCTTGCTGTATAGAGCAGTCATTCATGAACTTTGTCAGTTCACACCCTCGCATAGTTCAAGCAGCCATTGTTTCAGATTCCCACAAGGAAGGAATCGGGGATGACAATAAAATACTTCCTTTTCTCTTGTGCTGGGTGGAGGTACCATTTATAGAAAAGGGGGAATCACAGGATGTCAAATTATGTTTGATCCAAATAGGACTCAAAACAATAAGTTGATTACATGCCCTGACCCTCCAAAAATGTATACAGGTGCCTTTTTACATGCACTAGGCCTACCTCTTCGATAGTGTCAATGAGAGTTTAAACTGGATCTGGCTGCAGTTACACTGATCTGCTTTTAGAAAGCAAACTAAAGCCAAGCACCAACTACACTGCTACCCTAGTCTTCACAGGGAAGCTACATCCAAGTGAGAAATGCCTCCTTTCTCTCCCCCTCCCCCCAATCTTCCCAGGCAGCAAAGAGACACCAGATTCCTGCGGCACCGCTGGAGTTGGGTGAATAACTGATGTCTCGTGCTTACACTCAGACGCCTTGGGAAGAAGGCGGAGAAAAGCGACTGCCATGAGATGGCAACCAAACGCGTGTAACCTTCAGTGATCATGACACATATTGACCAATGGGAAAAGCGTAACGGCAAACGTGGACCCAATTCCAAGAATGTGTCGTTTGTGCACTGATTCAGCAACACATTATTGAACATGGCTAATTGAACTTGGCTATTTATACCCATCTGTGAGCCTACGTTTGCCCTGCAATCTTCCATAGTTTTATCTCACAATTCCCCCAGAAATTGTACCCTCTCCAGTTTTACAGTAGAAAGCCGATTCACAGCATCCTATAAACTAAACACACGCCTTGTGCTGAAATTAATTAAACTACAGTAATTACCAGAACGTCATTGCAGATATCGCGCAACTCGGATTCCACCTTCTCCCGATATTCGTTGACCATTTGGAGTTTCTTGTCGCTTCCCTCGGTCTTCTGTCCGATGCTGGAGATGACTCTCCATGCCGATCGCCGAGCCCCGACCACGTTCTTGTAAGCGACAGATAGCAGGTTCCTCTCCTCGTTTGACAACTCGCCTCCTTTCTCCGTTACCTCCTTCATGGATGCGGCCATATCGTCGTAACGCTCGGCTTGCTCAGCCAACTTGGCCTTCTGAATCAGCTCCGTTTTATCCATTGTTTTTTTTTTTTTTTTTTAACCTTAGGTTAATTCGTCAAAAGTCTGGTTCAAAAATAGTCCAGGAATGCAACAGGGAATGGATAGAGGGGAAGTTAAAGGTCGAAAGGTGGAGATGCAGAGTATTCCACAGTCAAAACCTGCAGGTGAAAAGGGTGTAACGTTAGATCATGATGACAGGAAAAGATTTAAGTTAAAGTCGTTAGCCTTCATCCATTCACAAATCAACGATCCTGCAGCAAGCTTGCTTCCCATTAGTAAGCCGTTGCCAGCTGGTGAACGCTCCGCTCTCCCTGCCTCAGGGCCTGAGGGTGCAAGTCCCTGGCCTGAACCTAGCCCTGGACCGGAGAACGACACACGGATGTCAGACTAAAAGCAATTGTACCGTTACTGTAGACTAGCTACAGTAACCAATTCATAGTTTTCGACATCAGTTCCTGAAAGCTGAAGACAAAACCCGGCTTGATCCCGAACGTATTGAGCTTGTGGTTTACTGGTACTAGTTAGCTATTCACCAACCAAGTAGCCTACAGTAGATGACGATGGCCAGCTAACAACGCGTTAGCTTGCTAGCTAGTAGTAGGTGCTTGACTAAACTATCCGAACAAGACGAATATCTGCCATGTTAACTAGCATGTGAATATATTTGCTAGCTAAACCTTCAAGCATATGTTGGCTACCTCTCGGTTACTGTACCAGCAACCAGGCTTGGTCCAGACTAGCTAGTCTATCGTCCAAACTAACGTTTGTCAATTATTACAAGATAAGGCTCTGCCACAAGAATGCATAAAGCTGCCGATTGAAAGCTAGCGTAGCTAGCTATCAAGGCAGCTAGGCTAGCTTACATACAGGATAGCAGCTAAGCTCGTTTTTGCTAGCTATTCTCGGGCTCGGCGTTGGGCCACTCCTTCCATACAGGCATGCATTGCTAACAAAAAAAAACCTTGTCAAATCATTGCTACATTATCACATCTTACAAAATATGAATGAGAGAAAAGAAAGAAACAAGCTTCGCCCATTTTCTAACCTTCTAAGATGCCAATATGCTCCTTCGAATTGATCCGATTTGAGATTGGTGTGAAGCAAAGCGAAAAACAGCACAGTAGCCGTGAAGTTCAACTCAACGTATTAGTTCAGGGCGTTACAAAAAAAAAATGCTGTCCAATCACAAATAGAGTTTTCTGCTGATCGACAGTAATTTCCAAATATTTTGACCAATGGTTGTTTTGAGTTAAGAAAAGGGGAGGGTATTTAGCGCAAGTTAGACCGACTTGTAGGCTGCGGCTGGGGCCACGGGGTTTCCTCCAATTAGAGCAAGGGAGAAGACGTCACCGTTACCATAGTGATGCTCTTCCAGCCCCCTTCACACGTTGTAGCAGTAACAGCTTCGGAGGGGCCCGGAGGCGGGCGTGGCACCCAGTTCTCTTAAGTGACGGTGATTTAGATATTTTTTCTTTCATATTTGTTTATCTTGGAATTAGCATAACTATGTCCACCAGCATACCATGCGTTTGATTGTTCAGATGAGAATAAGACCACGAAGCTAAAGTTGAAGGATTCTATTCAGGAGGTAATAGAGCTTATGACAGAATCATGACAGAAATAGACCTGGCTACCGACCGCCAGCAACTTCCTTTTTATCCCTGGGCTCAGTCACAGACACCAGATATCCAGCCACCTGTCCTCTCAGTTTGCTACAAATCTCTGGTGATATCCTCTGATGGCAGATGTTCACTGCTGGAAGCCATTGATTAATATTCAATCATATTGATCAAGATTGGAGACTAAATAAATCTAGAAACTTTTCTATTCTGATTTAGAACCACTTTGATTTAGTCATCATTATACATTGATCACATCATATGTTTTCTTCCAATAAGACTTACAAATTGATTTCTGAAGTGTTCTCAGTGTTCTCTCTTTAGATAATTTCCTTTCCTTCCTTTCTCTTTAGGCAACTACTTTGTGTTAGTTTTTTTACCTCCCTGACTTGAAGCATTGCGGCAGCGAGAGAGAAACAACACCATTCCTGTTGTTCCCTGTTAGGCACATTTCTAAGCCATTTTTTGCCTTCCATTTAGTGTGCCCTGTGGGTTTACTGTTAGATAATTGGCAGGGTGCATTAGCTGAAGTGAAAGGCATCCAGACTCTTATCGACAGACCTTCCATGCTGCCATACAGAATAATGTTTCTACATTGCAAAGCAAACAAGACAGCACTACCATGTCCTTCCAATCCAACATACTGATGTTTAGGGAGAACAGTGAAACAGAGAAGTCTGTATTTGAGTACTGTGTCTCATGAGACATAAAAGAGAGAGCAACTGTGAACTAGAGAGGGTACAATTTCTGGGGAAATTGTAGGGTGTGCTTGCTTGTGTCGGTTGCACAGGGGTCTGTATATTTTATATAAAAATGCATAGGGCATACTTATTATTTATAAAGATTACATAGATTTAAAAGCATATTTTTTTCTGTTTATTTACAACTTAAAATACGAGTGAAGTGTAGAATGAAATATGATGTCTTCTCATTTCCCCTGCAAGAGGCAGCCTCATAGCTGAATCAAAACGAATACATTTGGCAGACCGGTGTAAAAATGGACCTAATCTCTATGACTTAAACGTCCTTTTAAGTTTTCCCTTCTCGTGATATTTTCAGGCATTTAGCCTACTCATATTGCATTCATTCATTAATAAAGAACCCCTTTGAAGATTATTCTACGACGTTACCGGCAGAAGATAGACTCGCGATTCAAACAGTACCATCTGCTAACTGAAAATATGCCCCCAAAAACGTAAATAAGCTTGACATTTATTTAGTGGAAAATCGCTCATTCATAAAAAGCTCACTGGTAGCGATCATTGTCAGTAACAACGCAAAATGCGATATAGCCCTGTGTGGAGAAGCTGCCCCGGTAAATTCTACTACAGTACAGTACTAGACTACTGCTGTGTTCGTCTTGGTAGTGATTGCGTTGGTTGAATTCGATTTGACGTTCCGTTGTACGGGTTAGGCTGAAATGAATGATTTTCATGAACAGATTGACAAAGTTTAGGCTGTGGCAATGAAGTTCAGGTTAGTAGTCAGATAGTTTCACCTATTGAAAGACTTTTGATTTAAGTAAGGGGAGTGCCAAACATGTTCTGTCGCCGTTTGACTTCCTAAACAGCTGTGTAGCTTAGATGTTTTTGTAGTGTCTCGCGTAGGCTACAGCGTTGCAGTGAGCAACACTGGTTTGAAACCACAGGTAATGATAATTTCACCAACAAATCGTTTACTTGTAATGTCATAATACATCCTACAACGAAAATGTATTTGTGAGGAATGTTTATTTTAATGATTGAAAACAGATGCATCGTAGACCACTGTAGTATGTGTTGCCCGGGTAACAGAGGCTAATGTCATGCTAATGCCTCAGTGAAATAGTAGACTACCGTTTCCGAAAGTAGATGTGGGCCTACTTCCTTAATAATATCAGCTAATATTGTACATTACATTTTACAATTGTGTTTCACATCACAAAGTAAAATAAGTAAATAGTTATCACCCTGGCCTCTTTGCTTGGGCGTTTCTGCAGCTGCCTTGCAGTAAAGCTATAGTTAGCCTAGCTATCCCCCAAGTTAACAGATGCGAAACGAATGTTCTGATACAGGTAGTCACGCGTGTTTTCGTGACGTTAGTGACGTAAGTAACGTCAGTGACTGTGGCTAGCAAATTAGCCACCGTTAGCTTCACTTTTCGCCACAAAAACTTAACTTGAGCCTAAACCATGCAACGGAACGTAAATCCCAATAGAAGCAACTCAATCGCTACCAAGACGAAACTTTTGACACCTAGGTTGTCTATGTAGGCCAAATATTGACTGAGTTTTAGGGGGGCAAAAAGAATAATAATAATATATATGTGAGAGAACAAAGGTTGTGCTCTCGCCGAAGGCTTGAGCACACCCAATGACCCAAAATGTTCATTGAGTCACATTCTCCTTCATGCTCTACCCAGTCTTGACAATGCTGTCCGGATGCATTCTACAGTCTTTAAGTATCTATGGCATGAGAGTTGAAGGGACAATGGTCTATGTGGATCAGAATGACTCTGCAGTTGCCTCTCATGGGATCTGTTTCAGTTCTGGAATGTTTCCTCACAATTTTGTAATTCTAGAAGTTTCCTGTCATGGATGAGTAGAGGTTCAAACCCACAGCTACTGGATTCCTGGTTATCATTGATTTATTTTCCCAGATACAGAGATGGCTGTGTGTCCCAATCCCATTGTGACGGACTGCATTTCTTCATGAATTCAGCAGGGAAGGATACATAAAAGGACACAAACAGTTGTGATGCATGACCTCGAGAAACTGGGCGACAGGTAGCCAACAAACACTGCTTTGAAAGGAACTTTGTTTTCTCTCCAAGAAATCCCCAAATCTTGTTTCCTGCAGACATAGCTTACCATCACTCCACTCACCAGTTTGACAGCCACCTTTGGATCCCACAGGCTGCTGCGTAACTGAACAGGCGTGGGCTTATGTAACACCCAGAGGCCCTTGGGTGTTGTTGGTCTCCACTGAAACCTGTCTGCCTGGCAACAGCTCTCTCTTACTGTTCTCTCTCTCTCCCCTGCACAGACAGAAAGAGAGACACTATTAGCGTTTTGATACGTACGTTCCTTGAGTCAAGCTGTCATGTTTCCAAGGTACATGACAATAAGTACACTCCAAGCACCAATCCCATTAATTAATTAATTTATTGTCATCACCCCAGTGCTCTACATGTTGTCATGACTGTCAACCGAGAAAGAGAGAGAGGCAACATACTGAATATATACAAACCTGAAATGTATTAGAATATTATTATTGTTATTTGTCCTGTTGAAATAGTTTGACTACTAGTAAGCAAAATTTGAAGGATGATTCGAGAACTGTAAAATTAAAAAGAGAATGGTTGAAATAAAGATAGACTTTGTTCTCACGCTGCTCAATTTGGAATTTTTTCTTGTCCACGGTAGTCAGCCTTTTGGCTATGTGAGAAGACTGGTGTCAGGAGACAGAAGCTCAAACAAGACATGAACCTTACATAGTTTATGAAACTATATTCCTAATCCTTGTATGAATTTTTATCCTGAGCAATGACAACATTGTATACATTGCTGCAAGAAAGAATGGCTTTGGAGTGGGCTACCTGGAGAAGGCTGTGTGGGAGGAGGCTTAAGCTTCCAAACCCTAGCTGTACTTGAACACTCTATGCAGCATGGTCATGTGGCGTTATTAGATCATGATTTAATACATTGTTCCAAGACTGAAACCAGATCTGAAAAGACAGATGAGTCAACAGGAGTATAGGTGCGGTACTCTAATGTGTTTACATAGCACCACTGGTCAAAACATGAGATGTTCCAGTACAAGTTCCTAGTAAGGATCAGTCAAGGAAGGGAAGTTAAATAGGACTAAAGTCAAGTGTATAGTATCATCGGAAGAATTATCTATCTACTTAACAGTGGGTGACTGGATGTGTGTGGTATGGTGTATAGCACAAAGATGACAAGTCCACTAGAGATAGACCAATAACCAATAGTATAAGTTAGTCAAATAAAGTCTTAAACAGTATTACACAGACTGCTGTTAATGTAGTTGAAATCAGATGTACGGTAAAGGCTACAGAGTGGTTTTTCTGCTAAACATAAGTTTATGATATATTTTCAATCAAAGATCCAGATGCATGATGATTTCACTCAAAAGATTGTTCTTGGCTAGATTTTGACATGTGAGTTAATGTACTTACATTCTAAACTCAGTATGGCCCACCCAGAGACAATGTCCATTTCTTTTTAAACCTGACATTCTGAGACAGTTGAGAGTCTCCAGTCCACAGCAGTGCTGCTGGTTATAAATAGAGTCTTTTAATAGGTTGGGAAATCCCAGGGCTTCAGTTCCAGTTTAGAGCTCTTGATCTGGATATCAGCCAACAGGACAGCAGTTCGTATGGAAGAACTACCCAGGTTCACTGTCATTGTCAAGTCAACAGATGAGAAGATTCAATCAACACAGGACAGGTTGAAAGTGGTGACAGGTGGATGACAGGCTGACTTAAAGCAATACATCAAAGCCACACAAGAGGCAGCCCTCAAACTCTGATGTGATGTAGCTGACAGTCAACAGGTTAGAAAGATTGGACACCTTTTTTTCTTATAGGCTGTAATATTGTTGTTGTCTGTTCTACCATCCAGCAAGGGAGAGCTAATGGAAGCAGTTATTTCCGAGGCGGACCAACTGATGTACAGTCCATGTCCATGAGTGGATAATTTCAATGATGAATGCAATTAGATATTTGCCAACACAGGGAACAACACTATCCAGTATTATGAACAACAGCCATCAATATAATGTTCTTGTTGGCTCCGTAGCTGTATTGCTGCATTATTGCAAATGGTAATTAAAGTGTTAACATGTAGTGAACTGATGTAGAAGATCAACTAAATCATGTGACTTGGGCCATGTTGTACAAATCCCCACCAACTCACAAGTCTGGAATCCCAAGGCTCTGCTAGGTGCATGTATGGTACTAAAATATACACCTTTGTCATATTCTCTACCTCCAAAATGTGCTCAAGCAACCTTTGAGATCACGGTGAGAAAGGAGTTACCATATGTAATGTTTACCAAAAGATTGAGTGGTGTGTGTGTATGAATGTGTGAATATGTGCAAGTGTGTGTCTATTAACTGGCAGGTTGGTTAGTTGACAAGAACAGGGGGTGGCCCCGGCTTCTTCTTGAGGGGGCGTGCGTGGGGGGCGCTTGGTTGGCATGGCAATTAGGCCTCTATACTCCAGTTCACAGCCTCTCTCCCTGCTGTAATTAAAGGCAATTAAAACGCCAAGCTCTCTATGTGTCTCCTAGTCCTACTCAGCCTGCCGCTGAGGACGTAGTTATTATTTCTATTACATTCCCCTCTGTTACTGCTGCCACTGTTGCACTGGGAGCTTATTAGAGCCGATAACACAACAGTAGAGTCTAAATGGTTGCGTACCCTCCCTTTCCTTTTGTGGGGGGCTCTTGACGTGACAGACCTTTTTCCACTCGTGCTTCATTCCGGTTCTGTTTCGCGTCAACATGTTAATGGGGGAACGGCAATTACTCGGCAGATATGCGACGGAATCCGAGCACTGACTGTTAACTGCTACTAACTGCTAACATTCCGTGCACACAGGAAGTGAAGCATGTGCAGTCCTTACTGAGAGCCCTCGGCTCTCAGTAAGGACTGCTGTACAGCGCTGTGTGAGAGCCGAGCTCTGCTTGGTATGCAGGGACGATGCAGCCCAGCAGCACGCTGTCTTGCTTTCTCTGATATTCTTTGACTGTCTCTATGAATAATGCAGTCCCTGTGCTTACTAAGTGCATGATGCAGTTTCCCCTCTGCGTTGGAACACAGCTCTGATGCATCCTGCTCCATGTGTTTGTGTCTGTGTGTTTCTACTGTGTGTGTGTGTGTGTGTGTCTGGTCAGGTGTGCAAGCATGCCTGCATTCCCATATCTGTTTGGAAGCATTGTATCATGCACGTGCATGGGACTGTGGTTGCGTGACCTTCACCAAGGTGAGCTACTTGATTCCTCCATGCCCTCTTCTCTCCTCTGCAGTAAAATGGGAGCTTAGGTTGAGCTTGTGTGAGATTTAAAGGTGGATCGCTCTGTTACAGTGTCTTTAGACCTTGTCTACATATAAATGTGTTTATGAGCACAGTGCGGCACCTTGCTGTAAACTGACTTGGCTAGGGACAGCACCACACTGTCTTTCATCCAAGCAATGCGCATGACACTGACACCAGACAACCAGTCCGAACCGGTCCTTGTCATTGAGATGTGTGCGTGTGTGAAGGGTGGGGTTGGGTGGGGGAGAAAGAGGGGTTGTCAGCTCAGGGTGTTGCAAGGTTATTACCATAACACACACAGTGACTCAGGCAGTGTCTCCGTTTGGAGCGGGGGCAGATGTGGACTGGTCCGTGGCAGGTTTGAACCTGCAGCATCAATCACACGGCTCCTGCCGACAATGACAGGAAGTCAGCTGTTGTTTCAGGCTGCTCTGCTCCCCTGACGATGTGTTTTAATTGGCCTGTCCTTGATAGCTGTCACCATACAGATGACAGGTCAATATGCTACAGGTCAGAACCTAGGGCTATGAGGGTGTATGGCACAGTATGGCCCTGCATGCATTAGCCAAGGTGCTACTAGTGCAATAGCAAGTCAGGACTGGGCTACATTGTGAGTAACTTATCATCTTGTGGATGCAGTCTTTTGCTGTGAATGCTGACTCTTTTCCTGTAGGTTTTAGAGTCTAACCATGCTTGAATTCATGGTGTTCTAATTGTGGTCTGGTTGTGCTGTTAAAAGATTAATCGGTCTTAGTGAATTTAGGGAATCAGTTCTCCTGGGTCCAAGATTCATCATGGCCTCTGATTGGTGCATCCTACATTCCATTCAAAATACATTATTTTGGTTGCCCTTATGACTTGAGTTTTCTCAATGCCAACAGGATTGTGATTTTCCAGACATTGGGAGGAGAGCCTGTCCCTCTCACAGCTCTAGAGGGTCACGAGACAAGATGCTCTTTCAACACTCCCTAGCCCTTGCAGTGGTCTCTTCTTCTGCTTGCTTTGGCCGTCCCTTCCCCCACACCCGCAGGGCATGGGGGGGTTCTGAATCTGTCTCTCTCACTCTTACTCTCTCTCTCGTCGGCTCGACTGACTCAGCATCTCTCCCCTCCCCCTATCTCGCTCTCCGTCACATTCAGCCATGTTAGCCATGATGCACATATGTACTCCATCATAGACCCACAATCATGCAAGGGTACACGTGCTGTCCCTTTCTGTCAGGCGTGTGCATCCTGACATCAACACGACACACGCAAACAACACATACGAGACCCTCTGCGCTTGCCCTCCCCCCCCATCCCAAACGGATTTGCGCATTTCATATAGGCCCAGATACACTCCAGGGCTCACAGCAATGGTTGCCAAGCTTCATTCCACATCAGTGGGAAATGCAATAGCTGTTCCGCTGAAGCCCTGAGCTGTTTGTGGTGGCACACTCCGCCGGAAGTGGGTCTCCTTCCCTGTCAATCTGCTCCACTCTGCTGGGAGCCACCGACACAGAACGAGAGGGAGAAAGAGGTTGGTTCGATGAACATTTGATTTGCTTGCAATGACAGTAACCCCAGTGTGGGAATCAGTGTAAAGAGCTTTTTGTTGCTCTGTGCTAAATTATACAATATCGGCTTTGAGTGTGCTCGCGTGGTAGTGTGGTGGTAATTACTTTTCATCCAGCCTTCTCACCAAATTATCAACTGCTTTTGAGGATGGTACAATTTACATAAAATTACAGCTCTCCACTTTCCTTCTAATAACTATTTTGACTAATTCACTGCTTACACCAAATGCGTTTTGCACTTCTTTGTTGGATTATTTCCCGATGAATTCAATGCTTTTGACACTGTGCTGATGCTGTGTTAATTTAAGTTAGAACATTCTTCTCTGTCTGCTGTTTGTGTCTCACTTAGCTTTTCCTTCTCCTATGGGGATTGGTGGACAGTGGTCATGCAGGGAGTATGTATCCAAGCAGAGCATGTGTACAGCACCACTGTAGACACTGGTTACAGTCAGAATCACGTCCCAACACTAATGTCGGCATATCAATACCATGTGAGGGGGATGCAGATGTTATTGGTGTTGTGGGCACTCCTCAACCTTTTACTCACAAACACACGTAAAGAGTAAACATCAGTGTTATGGGTTCCAAAATATGTACGGCTTCCCAAAAGCACGGTTGCCCACTGTTCTTCAATGAGAACGAACACGATGAACGCTACATATGCAGTGAAACATTGACACAAACTGTCCCTACTGGAAGAGCTGGATCTTACTGTGGGATCTTACTGTGTACATGAAAGGTTGCGACGACCACACAGGAGAAATGAAGCCAGGGAGAATAGCAGCCCTCGTACAGCTCTGTGTTCTCCTCACTGTGGAGGAGGGAAACACTGTTACGCAATAAGCAGGCATCCTCACACCCACCCAGGGTGCTGCTGTACATTCAGAGGCACACAGGGCCGCTGTGTGTGTAGGTTGAAGTGGCTCTCTCTCTCTTTTCCGCTCTTTCTCTCATTTTTCTCTTTTCCCCTTTCTCCCTTGCATACTGCGTGCACACACGCGCTCACACACACACACAAGCATACAAGGGCTTACAGTAAATGACATTTGTCTGTACTGCGCTAGCATGGGCTAAAGGGCACTCTCTGTACACACCCAAATACTGTAGAGGAATCTGTCAGAAGATCAAACAGCAAACCATCTTCCTGCAATAACCTGCACACATGGATGGGTAACAGCATCTAGAGCAGGAATGTAGCCTGACCGGTTGCCATCTATGTCACAAGTCTTCAGGCAAATGAGGATGTCTTGAGAAGTCTGTTTTGGAGGGAACCACATAACTTGTCAGGAAGAAATTCACGGTATGAATGGGTGTGGATGAACTTTCTGCCATTTCAAGCTAAATGTCATCAAAGTTATGTTAACTACAGAAAATTTTGAAAGGTCACATTGAATGGACCACCAGAGTAGGTTCCAACATGTCATGTTAGGCGTCAACGAATGAGTGACTGGGCCTGAGTGACTCTCCCTGCGTGGACTGTTCTCTTCCAATCAGAGAGGAGTGTGGAGAGCCTGTCCCATGGTGAACCTTGGGCATGTCAAGGCATAGATAGGGCAGCTCCTGCTGTCCCATTGGCTGGATGGCTGAGAGAGGCAACGCCCTCCTGCTGATTCACTATGGCAATGAGTCATCATGTATTCGAAAGAATAGAAGTCAGCAAAGTATTACAAATTAACTCAAAGTGCAAGAACATTCACTCTAAGCTGTCAAAACCTCTGTTGGAGTGAGGGGAACACTGTTGCAGCTTAGCATACGTTTCTGGGACTAGAAAATATGTATATTTCTGACGCTGAAGGAATTTCTGCCCTCTCTGTTTCCGCCTGGTCTGGAGTCATGAGTCTGAGGGCCGCACCCTGTCATTGGGAGAACATTACAGAGCGGGTTCGTTACAGACTAGAATGCCAGTGAGTTCACCACAGGTAGACCACAGGGCGGGGTGCTGTGAGATGTGGTTACAAGTAACTTTAGTAACTTTCCATCTCAGCTTACTGCCCTACTGGGCCAGCTACTGGGATTTACAAGCAGAGAAAAGCCTGTCTGGCGGCTAAGCCTGCCTTCCTTAGTGAAAATCCTTTTGTCATTTTCTGTGATAACGGCTGAAATGAACGCTCTTTCATGGTATATTTCTATGGGAGACGGACCTAGAGTGGACGTTAGTGTGTTCTGGGAACCCTGCAGTCCAAGAAGGCTCACAGCAAACCATATCCATCTCTACAGACTGAGGTCAGAAGCCTTTTCAGCTCACCCTCATAGCCGTGCACCCTGGTAGGTTGGGTAATACCCCTATGGCTGCCACATTCCTGAAAACTAGGTTAGGGGTAGTCAGAAGAGGAGCTAGCTGGTGGCGGCTGTGCACACAGGCACGCACACGGGCTTGTCTAAGACCCTCCTGGAGCCCCTGTGAGGGACAACATGTCATGCCAGCCCTTTGACAATGCCCAGAAACATGCCATGGACACAGCTCTTAACACTGTCACCTTGTAAAGGGATCCACTACTCTATAGAGTAGGGGGGGGGCTTTTCCATTACAGGCAGTCGGGTCTCCAGGCAGGCGCGATGATGTCAGCCTATAGATAGATATATAGGTCACAACCTCTGTGTTATCCAGGAAAAGGCTTCATCTGTTTAACCAAAGATCAATAAATGCATATTGGTTTAATGCTTTTTTCTAGTCCATCAATACTGATATGTACGCCTACTCCAGAGATTTAGACAGAACTAGTCACATGGGCTCAGTTTTTAGGCATCTATCAAAATAGAAACTTCTCTAAGGATTCTTAGATCTCCTTAAGGATTCAGTCCATAGTTATCTATGCATCAGTGTGCATGCCAGGTCATTGCTGTTGCCGTAGAAGCTATCTAGTGAGGCTAACGGGAGACTAGCATCCATGCTACAGCTTGCTCTGGTACAGGGTCTCTCAGTCTATCTGTATGGTAAACATCATCATTGTTATTGTCACACTGTGACAACAGCTGTATTAGTATGGGACAAATGAAATGGTTTGGGTCTAGGTGTTAATTGCTAGATATATGAGTCATTAGCTGGGCATCTGAGATGAAGAGGAGTGGGGGTAGGGTGGGGAAAAGCAACACAACCCTGCACAAAACAACACCAATGCACAAACAAACAGAACACTGTACACAGCACAACAGCAAAGCAGACCATGGGCCATGGTGATTTAACTTAAGTAGTAATATTGTCTGGTTGTTTTGCTAGAATGTGGGTGCTAATGCTATCTACTTCTGCAACTGTTTGAAATGGTTTCACAGAGAGATGAGATCTAGGGAGAGCAAATCAAAAAGGGAAAGTGAAAGAGTGAACGTAAAGACATTTACAAAGAATGCATTTACTGTGCTTGAGAGGGTTTTTTTTTCGAGGAAAGAATTGTTCTCGTGTTTGTAGGTCAAAGATGGTTGTTTTGGGGTTAGCCAAGCAAGTGTATGTTCTCTGAGACCCACAAGCATGTATTTAGTGGCTTAGAGGGTTCGATTGCAGCTGTCACACACTCGCCCGCACGCGCGCGCACGCACATACTTTCATAACTGTCTTCTCTCCCCCATCCCTTAGTGTATCACAATAGGCCTTGTAGAACAGGCCTAAGCCAGCCCCCCCCCCTCCCCCCTCCCCCCTCCCCCCTCCCCCCTCCCCCCTCCCCCCTCCCCCCTCCCCCCTCCCCCCTCCCTCTTGCCTGCTAGCTGTGACAGGGAGCTCTGTCTTTTCTGGGTTGCTGCTGCTGTGTGTGTGCCTGGGGGGCAACGATCGGCCCAGTGATAAACTTAGCAGCCGGGCGGAGCAGAGCGGAGCACGACACAGCTCCACCACTACAGTGGAGAGCCCTCCCTGATGCATGTAGGCACAGCTCATTACATAAAAAGTACATGGTCAGCATCCCGGTGACCTCGAAAAACTGGTCTTGTGTTGGCTGCGTTCCCGTTCGATCACCGATTGGTGAGAAAGATGGGTAGGACTGACGCACTTTCATGCCAAGCAGCTGTTTAGGTCAGGGGTGAGTAGGAAGATGTAGAGAGAGAGAGGACGACTATTCGTTTAAACCTGTCACTGTTGAATGTTTGCTCTTGCACGCAAATAACGTATTCTCTTCCCGTAAAACGATGTCTGAGAGTACAAGCAGGAAAAACAGGAAATTGGACCAGCATTCTAAGCCCTCTTATGAAAGGTTCATGCAAGTTTACCAGCCCCTAACGCCTCCCTGATCAGCCCACAGACCTCCTGTGTTGAACCCACGGCTTAATGCAGACAACCCACTTAGTGATCTTGGTCTGACACGACCAGCAGGGGAGGCCCAGGCACGTACGTAAGCGGAGCAGTTTGAATGCAAAGCTAAGTCAGTCTTTTTACAAAGTGGTTGTCATCCATGCCATTGTCCATCTGATAGACTGTCAATTTAAAAAGCCATTCAGTGTATGAGGAGGTGGCCCCTTAATCTACCTTCTCTCTTTCTCTCTTTCTCCCTCTTTCACGCTTTTGCTCCCTCTCTCCCGCCTGCTCCCTTTTCTCCCTCTCTCTTTGTGTCTTTGAGCAAGAGGCTGCGTTCTTGTTGCCATGGTGATGATAGGAGCTAGCCCACGCCTCCTTTTGTCAGGGCATGGACTGGTTGGTTTCGAAACTGTACAGACCTCACCAGAGTGTTATGTCCAACCCACTCACACTACTGTAAATTTACGAATGTCCATGTTCTCCTCCATCTTAAATACGCATACACAAGTATCTTTAAGGACTACAAATTGCTAATGCTGTGAAAACAAAAGCATCAACAACAGACCTTTCATGTTAATATTTCCGATTCTTGGCTTAAACATCAAGCCAACCTCACATCATGACAAGCATGCAAAGGTTAACTTAGGAGGAAGTGTGCTCTTCCTGGAAACAGTTTGGCTACAGGAAGTGGTACAAATCTGCAACCTTAATGGCAACTGTGATGAGAAGATATGAGGTCAGGATACTTCTGAATATGGCTTCATGTGTTCTACTTTCAAATCTGTCTCCACACAATGGGCGAGACACTGTGGGTGTTCTCTTAAGGGTGTGTCGACACACACTTGCCCACAAAACACTGGATGTGCTCTGATTCATTATATACAGATCTGTTCAGGTGTGGTATCTTGAGCATGACACCTTTGCATGCACCTGTTGGCTTTGGTTGGGTCTGACTGGAGTATGAAAATGTCAGGCTGGCCAGAGATAGATGAGGCAGATGGAAAATGGCTGTGAGGCTGAGAGGCTGAGAGGCTGTGAGGCTGAGAGGCTGTGAGGCTGTGAGGCTGTGAGGCTGAGAGGCTGTGAGGCTGAGAGGCTGAGAGGCTGAGAGGCTGTGAGGCTGAGAGGCTGAGAGGCTGTGAGGCTGAGAGGCTGTGAGGCTGTGAGGCTGAGAGGCTGTGAGGCTGAGAGGCTGAGAGGCTGAGAGGCTGAGAGGCTGTGAGGCTGAGAGGCTGAAAGGGTGTGAGGCTGAGAGGCTGAGAGGCTGTGAGGCTGAGAGGCTGTGAGGCTGAGAGGCAGAGAGGCTGAGAGGCTGAGAGGCTGTGAGGCTGAGAGGCTGAGAGGCTGAGAGGCTGTGAGGCTGAGAGGCTGAGAGGCTGTGAGGCTGAGAGGCTGTGAGGCTGAGAGGCTGAGAGGCTGAGAGGCTGTGAGGCTGAGAGGCTGAGAGGCTGAGAGGCTGTGAGGCTGAGAGGCTGTGAGACTAAGAGGCTGCCGCATAGAGCAATGACTCAAAATCTGTGTCTTGTCCTGAGGCTAGGTTTTGCTCTGATGACCATGAGTTAACTTCTCCTCTTTTCTCTTCTCTTCTCTTTTCTTCTTTTCTCTCCTTTTCATTCCTCTCTTTCCCTCTCTTCTCCTCTCCAAGGTGACCCTCCAAGATGAAACCATAACTCAGATATTTCCCATGTCCTAATTTTGTCCCACTTGAGACATCTGAGTCTGTATTTTGCAAACGACCTCCATATCCCTGTGTGCAAGATTGCATTATGAAGCTTGAGTCTCAGGTCATACTAAACGCTCTGTACATGGCAAATATGATATATACTGCATGTCTTATGTAGAACATATCCTTCTGTACATCTTGACGCCAGACAAAAAACACGGTGCCCTTTTCATCACTGTCATTCTGTCACCTCAGAATTGTCAACATTAAAAAGTCAACATGACCCTCAGCAATTATACATTATTATCATTCCCCATTAATAACTTGTATGAACCTGCACCAATCTCACCTTTTAGCACTGCAGCATCAACTGTATCTCTGTGTTTGTGAAGAGGAGCACTGGCTGTTGCCATGGAGACAGTGGGCCAGTAAGACGTGACGGGCTGACGTGCTGACTGGCATCCCGGAGGTCATGTGTTCCGTGGAGAGACAGACAGAGATGGAGGACCAATAGACGTCTGGACTGCTGACTGGTCTCTGCTGTGGCCAGCACTAGTGACTAGCACACACGTACACAAACACACTCACACACACACATACACACACTCTAGACTGGGTGGGGTTTGGAGGAAGTAAACGACTCTTAGTTTTAGATGTTTGTCTAAGATTGGATTCCAAGTAATGAGTAATGATGTCACAGTGCTCAGAGACAGCTGGGACATGGCCCAGGGCTTGGTCCTCAGGACGGGACACTGCTGACAACAAACTGTTTCATGTTGGCCGTGTGCACAAGGGTGATGCACACACACGCACGCATGCACACACTCAAACACACACACAGAAAGAAGATGGGTGGAGACAGAGAGATTTGCACAGCCCACAAATACAGGAATACAAACATACCGTACATAGTATGGGATCAAATCAGACCAACCATGTTTTGTTGTAGCAGATTGAACAAATATTTTACAGAAGATACATCGAAGAAGAGATCCATAGCACTCAGATTGATATTCTCATTCACACCCAAATGTCAGCGTCCACCACAGAGCTGAACAAAGCTGTGAATACATTTCAATAGCAATACACAGCCCTGGGGTTTCCATGGATACTGGCAGCACGCTGCTGTTACAAGTGGGCAGAAATCTGCAGAGGAGGGGAATAAAAGAGCAACATCTGTGTGCCTGTGTGTGTGTTTATGTATGTATGTGTGTGCGCGCGCGTGTGTGTGTGCAAGCCAGTGGCCTAAACAGCAGTGGTCAGAGGGCGGAGAGGCGGAACAATATGGAAGAAGTGATGTAGTTACTTGACTTCCTGCCCACGTATCCTGTTTCCTGCTTCCTTCCTTTGTTTTCCCCACTGTCTGTCCATCTGTTTGTCTGTCTGTCTGTCTGTGTGCGTGTGTGTGTCTATTGACCTAGACGTCTGTCTATTTACTGCCAGTCAGTTGGCATGTCAGTTGGTCAGTCAGGCAGTCAGTCAAACACTCAGTTAGTCAACGTGAACAATGTTTGTCCTGGAACCTCTCTCAACCACTGGCTGGGTTCCAGACTCCTCAGGCTATGACTGCACCCTGCCACGCCCCTCCACACGCACTGCACTGACCAGCCACATCACGTCGAGATCTGCCTCTGCTTCCTGCCTGTCTTCAGTCTGTACCTGTCTGCTTCTGTCTATCTCTTTACTCATCTCTGCCTGGGTCTGTCTGCCCCTGAGTCTGTGTCTATGTGTCTATAAAGCAAGGATCCCTCACTCAGCCCAGTATGCTGTCGGTTATGAGTCATGACTAATAAGGAGAGATGAGGGGGGGGGGCATCCCAGTAGATACGGACAGAATCCTTTAGCCACTAAACAGCAGAATACAGACATCTAATGGGGTTGGGGTTGATTTTTTCTATGCACTGGACGGAAGCCACAACAGAACACCACACTGGGGTGAGTCAAACTAGCGCCCCTGGGTGTCATACTGGCTAATTACCAAGCTAGCACCACCTCTGCGCTCCTGTTCAGGGCTGTGAGAGGCACGATGAATCCTGCTTTCTCTCCTGACTGGGCCTGTGGAGATGGGATCAGACCAATACCCTCCCTCCTCTCCAAATATGAAAGAAAGAGGATGCAGGGATGGAAAGAGGACTGATATTTGATAGGAGAAGCCCAGTCCGAATCAGCAGCACATTAGCATCGAACAGGAAGACACTACGCAACAGGGGTAATCAAAAGGGTAAAATATTCATGAGTGTGTGTGTTTGTGTGTGTGCCCTCTGATTTCCCCCTACCCCTCTTCTCCTCTCTCTCAGTGAAATGAGTGGCAATGAGGAAGCCGTTGACCAGACAAGAGTCCTTGCATTAAACAGTGTGTCTTTCATGAAGACCGATGCGTCAGTTGCACCCTGTTACGTATTTCCATACACAAGTGGCCTTAACAGGAGAACTTTGCATAAAAATACAAGGGTCAGACCAGGGTTAGTATACATAACACATGTTTTGTGTTCCTGTGTTTGTGTGTTTCCGTACGTGTGTGTCAGTGGGTGCGTGTATGTGGGCATGCATGCATGTCTGCTATGCTGTGCTGCTTTACCAATGGGTCATCGTCTCACTAATATACTTAAAATGATTAAAACATATATTAACAGTTCTGAAAGAATACACTGCTTAAGGGAATTCGGTTTAGACTGTGTGCGATGCAGACCCCCAGTGACAGATAAAGTGATTCTGTACTGCTCTCTGCTGGCCATAGTAGTGGATTGCTATTTGAACTGGGTTGCATCCCATACTCCCAAAATATTTAGTAGAGACGGATGTCCAGTACACCAAAAATACCAGGATGTCCTACCACATCCGATAGTATTTTGCAGTATATGAGCCAGCATACTACATCTGGTTATTCAGACCCACAACCCTTTGTTCAGCAAAAGTATAAAAGGCACGTTATTCTGGTCGCAGCACTTTGTGTGTTTTAGGCTTATAAGGTTGAGCTCTGCTCCCATGAGTGTAACCATGTCAGGGCTCTTGAACAAGGCCCAGATGAGTTACTAGAGTAGAGAGAGGCAGAGAAAGATATTCACCCCACAGCTTTGAAAGAATTGACTCATCTTTTATTGTTTTTGTGTCCTTCTCTTCACTTGCCTCTTTTGAAAAACTTGAGTGTCACTTGCACAACACATCTTTCCCTCCCTTAAATGAAAAGTTTGGTTTCGCCTCTTTTGTGCTTGTGTTCCAAGTCTGCTGTGTTCAGATGGGTTCTATCAGTTGAGAACCCTATTGAGATCTGGGTTAGTAATATCCCTATCACAAGCTTTGAATATTGAAATCGTGTGTTCCTCTGCAAAGTCTCCCCAATTCAAGGGACGTAATTCTAATGTGTCTTTAGGTGTCCTCAACTTAAACAAAAACACTGACTATGGCCAATTGGGCATACTTCGTACTCTTCTCAGCGTGGAACAAGATGACAGTTGGATTTATCCTATGGCCTTGTGGGGAGCAATGATTTCTGTCAGCTCCACCCAGGCCAGGACAGTAGACAAGGGCTGATTTGATTGGTGGAGCTCTGAGAACAAAAGACTCTCAACCAAGAAGTAATTCCTCAGACTAAGTTGAGTTACAGTAACAGACTTCAGTGTGAGTTGCGTGGATGCCATGGTTGATGAGAGTATAATGTAAACAACCAGAAATCAGGTCCAAGCTGTTTTAGCTGCAGAGCGTTCTGCATAAAAGCTACAGTGACAGGAAGAACAGGAGGAAACCGGTTTTCTACCCAGTTTCCAGCATGCCACCAGATGAATTGGACGGCTGAAATCTGTGATTCTATGTCCTAGTCTGTTAGTGTTTGATCCTAATACACAATCTTTATTGTGATGAACGAAGCAAGGAAAATTCACCGAGCTGCCTGGAGCATCCAGTGCATAATGGCAGTCATTTACATTTACATTTAGTCATTTAGCAGACGCTCTTATCCAGAGCGACTTACAGTAAGTACAGGGACATTCCCCCGAGGCAAGTAGGGTGAAGTGTCTTGCCCAAGGACACAGCGTCAGTTGGCATGACCGGGAATCGAACTGGCAACCTTCGGATTACTAGCCCGATTCCCTCACCACTCAGCCACCTGACTCCCCCCACCAGTCATGCCCCTCAGGCCTAAGGCCTTGGCTCGGGTTCAAGTGAAACTCCTCAGGTTCTCTCTGCCTATTAACGTCCCTTTGGTTGCCGTGATATCTTCCAGTAAATCTGTCTCTCAGATTAGATGAGCTGTAAAGCAGTTGTGCTGGTTGATGTTAAGGTGTCATGGACCACATGACCTGTTAGACCAGAAGACCTACTACTTAGATATGGGCTTAGACCAGAAGACCCACTGGTTAGACATGAGATTAGACCAGATTACCTATTGGTTAAGAGAGTGTGCTGACACAAGCCAAAGCATGTTGAGTGATGTACAGTATATATACAATGCACTGACAGTGCTGTATACACCTGCACTATCCACCTGACAGGACTCAATTTTTCTCCTATGAATCAGGTGACACCTTGACTGCCCTCTGTCTAAGCCTCGCCTTTGCGATAGTGGATGAGCGGTTGACTGCTCTTCATAAAAGCTCTTTATGAAATGTGATATAGCTCTGGGCCTTTCTGACAGTTTCTTTCTTTCCAAGACAACACACCCACTTCCACGGCAATGTTAGAATGAGAAGGGAAGGAGGAATGATTCTGCGATGGTGACTGTGGTTCCTGTCTATGTTCAGATGACGTTCATCTGCCTGCAACAGTCAATTTGGCTGGCGTACAACAGAAACTCCAGCTTGTTCCTACCTGCCCAGGGATCTGACTGGCGGGATCAGGGCGAACATAGGCACACACATGTAAACACGCACAAAACCTTAGTGCGCGCGTACGCACACACAAATGCATGCACACTTGAGCACAGAGGGTATGTGGTTGATGGGATCACGGGAGATATCGTGGGACAGGGGACAGCTAAAATGCCACCCTCCTCTTTCACACCCTCTCAGTGAAATGAATCTAAGGACTGCTGGCGAAACCGAGAGATATTTTTCCAAAGTCCCTGACAGCTTCTGCCGTTGCTGCCTTTAATTAACCTCAGGCTTAGACTAACATTAGGTGAAGGAACTGCTCAGCACTTTATCAGTTTAGAGCGACAAGTGAGAATCCAGGAATGACATTGCGGGATGCACGAAATGAGGTGTTGATATACAGTAAATCTGCTTTCAGATAGAAGATCACAGTTCTTGTTACGTAACAAGGGTGGATAGCTGTCCCTGAATGTTCAAAATTAATGTGGTTTCTCCATTGTCATTCATCCATAGTCAAACACAAACGGATATCTTCAAATGAGCCTTTTTTTTCTTGTATTTATTATGTTCAAATGGTTTCAATGATTCCAAATGTGGTTTCAGAATCTCACCTCTCTGAACACAGGGACGTATCTGCTTCTGCAGGTGGCACTGGCCCCAACACCACCACCAACAGTACGAAAGAAGAACTGCAGGGCTTCAAATAGCCATGCACTGCTCTAAACAGCAAATAGGCAAACTTCTGACAACAACACGTCACTTGCCAAACAACATATTTTTCCCGCCATTATAGCTTTGTGTTAAGAAGAGTACATTCACTTACAGTTACATGTCTCTACTCGCATGACAAATGGTGACAAATCTGTTCAAAAAGCACTGCTACTTTACTTGTGTGACTTGTGTGTGTGTGGGTGTGTGTGTGTGTGTGTGTGTGTGTGTGAGCGTCTGTGTGTCAACGTCTGTGTGTGCTGTGCACAATGTACAATGTACAATGAGTGTCATTAATCTGTGCCATGAACAGAACCAGATTGGGCTGAAAGAGAAGCCTAGCCTGATGAGAACAGGACAAGTGTGGTTAGTGTTTGGCGTCGTGTGAACGCCCATGCTTCCACGCTTTCACTTGGTCACCCAGGCTGTCCTCCTCGTTACCTAGAACCAACCGATCTGTGAACTCCGTCAACATACATGTCAACTCCCTGCTAATTATTGTCATCTGTGAGCAAGGTGTCAATAGCCCTTTATGTGAGTGCAAGACCGCAAGAGAGTGACTGGTGTTCATTTCCTCACCATCCTAACTCAAATGAGTCAGAGTGAGAATGATGAAATGAGTTTGGGGGATTTTTGGTCTGGACCATTAGGATGGTGAGGAAATGAACACCAGTCACTCTCTTGCGGACTTTAACAACACTGTATAAACCAGTGCTTATTCAGATATGCAGACAGAGGGGATGGGGAGCGGAGTATCCTGTCTTCTCATTTCAAACAGAATCACTGAAACCTGTTTCTCTCTGTCTAAAACAGCCTGCTGCCTCTGTTATAAGGACAAGCCAATGCCATTGTTATGGTACCGATCGCAACAATCCAAAGGCAGATTTAGTTGGGACTCTCAGTGCAAACATTGCACCAAATACAGGTATATTTACTACAGGCAGTTTAAAATGCAAAGAAGATTGCTAACACTGGTCAAATATAGAGAAGGAACAGACAGATCACACTGCCCCAAAGACAAGCACTGAAGAACATTGAAATCAATCAAGGCTTCAATTTAAAGTAATATAATAGTGGAATTTAGAAGCACATGACAAACACAATGTGTATGAATAACAGATGTAAAAGTCAGAGAAGACTACCCCAACAAGTAGCACTTACTCTGTTATAAGGACAAGCCAATGCCATTGTTAGGGTACCGATCGCAACAATCCAAAGACAGATTTAGTTGGGACTCTCAGTGCAAACATTGCACCTAAATGCAGGTATATTTACTACAGGCAGTGTAAAATGCAAAGAAGATTGCTAACACTGGTCAAATATAGAGAAGTAACAGACAGATCACACTGCCCCAAAGACAAGCACTGAAGAACTTTGGAGAATGGATGTGATTACTGCAGCAAACTGCATCTCTGTTAGTCAATTAAACTGGTATTGCAAAACCAAGAGCATCTCACAAAAACGTGGTTAACAAAAGACCTGTGTAAACGGAGGTCTGAGAAGGGGGCTTTGAGTGTCCCCTCAGCAGAAACTTTAGACCAAGTTGTAAGCCACTGGACTGGCGTCTCACAAACCATGGCCCTTTTTCCGGAGGCCTGGTGTGGGGATCGGAGCTCTCTAACAGATGAGATCTCATCTCACGTTGCGTGTGGTTGGTCCTTTGCTGTGGAGTCGAGGCTATGGAGCCTGTCCCTCACTCAACAGTCTGAGACACTCCCCTGGGAACGCCATTTGAAGGTGGGGAGCGCTTGTTTCGTAACACCATGATTCATACTGTACGTATGGCAGACGTCAGGGAACATAGTGTCAAGTTCACTGTCCATAACAGACATTGTAAAGAACGTAAGGATTTTGTTCAGATCATATTCTGATGAATTATTTAATGCATAATAATCTCTAAATGTTGATTAATTAAGCAGGTTCTAGTCTGTCATGTCATTCATTTCTAGATTCCCTTTATTCAGATGGCTGTGTTTCATTCACACAGGTATAGACGATTAAACGTTTTTGGCAAGTGTACAAAATATTGGAAGATGCACCTGTTACCTAAATTTAAGAGCATGATCATTACTTTAACAACACATCACTGTGCACTGGGTATTGGTTTTTCAGAAAACATGTTCACACACTCGGAGATGGAACTGGAATGCTGTTTGTTCTGTTTGCCTGCATTCCGAAGGAAGGCATATCTCTAAACACCTAACCTCTTTTTTCTCTCAACTCTATTCCTTACTTACCACTGGTGGTAACATTAACTAATGCTAATATATGAATATAATATACATTTACATTTACATTTATTCATTTAGCAGACGCTTTTATCCAAAGCGACTTCCAAGAGAGAGCTTTACAAAGTGCATAGGTCACTGATCATAACAACGAGATAGCCACAAAACATTGCGAGTAGCCAAAACATGAAGCACACATTGTGAACAACCAAAATAAGTGCCAAAGGGAAGAACCATAAGAGCATGTAGTTAAACAAGTTACAATTAAACAACATGAACTGCTATAAGTGCAAGTGTACCTGTGGAAAAAAGCAAGCCACATACATAATCATTGTGAATCTTTTCATAAAGTTAACCAGTTAAATTTGAGAGAAAGAACGACGGAAAGAAAAAATGAAAGGGAGGAAAAATCAAAAAAGAACATGCGGCATGCTTTAGGTGCAAACATTTATAAGAAGGCAGCCCATTGTTGTGTTGGTCTTCTCCTGGTAATTTACATTTACATTTAGTCATTTAGCAGACGCTCTTATCCAGAGAGAATGAGCAGAGTGGAGAGGTGGATTAGGAATGATTGATGAGAGGGAGACTTGGATGTGTTTGTGACACCTCATTTGCTCATGTAAATGTCTGGGCCTGTAGCAGTTTACCCTACAGGTTACTTTCCTGCTGTCATTTTTTCTGTATCTCACCCAAACGGTTCAGATGCCATGCTCTCCTTTCATTGTGAATAAAAATGGGTTTGTGGTTTACCTGCTGGGTTGAGTGAAAGTAATTACAGTTTTTCTCAATTGTTTACACACAAATACTGGTACTTGAGACACAATGACCACAACATGTAACTCATGCACCAACCCCATGAACCAATTGTGCTAAACTACAAGCACAATTCCTGCTTTACACTCAAATTGCAGTTCTAACACACACTTTTTTCAAAACACTACACACAATTCTCTGCATTTGGCACAATTTTCATGAAGAAAAATCTTTTGTTTTCACAAGGAACACACTGCCATTCAAATATGCACACTGACTCATCGCTTGGAAAAACACCTGTCACACAGTTTTACAATTAGCAATCAGAGCTTTAGCATAAAAGGGCAACAGGTGACCTCTTCTGTTTTTGAGCAATGGATGCCAACATTGGAAACAGAGGCAGAGGAGTAAGAGGAGGAGGACGGGGAGGACGAGGATGAGGAAGGCCAAGGACAATAATCTCTGAGGAGATCCGAGCCGCTTTGGTTGACCATGTAGTCAACCATGGTCTAACAATGAGGGAGGCTGGGCAAAGAGTACAGACAAATTTGAGCAGGTACACTGTAGCATCCATCATCCGGGCTTTCTGAAATGAGAATAGGTAAGAAATATACTCTCACTACAAAATTGCAGTAGGCCTACTGCATATCAATACAGTACTCAATGAGTACAGTAGTACAGTATTGCCTGTGGACTGTTCTGTAGGACTGTAAAAATAAAGTATGTTTCAAGTATTTGGAAAATGTATTCCTACTTTGTTTTCCTACACAGTATTTACAGTATTTTACTATTTGTTTGGCAGAACTGAAAGATTACCAACACAAGGTGGTTGGGAACGTCTTCTGTCTCCTGAACAGGAAACTGAAATAATGAACATGGTCCTAGAAAATAACACCATAACATTACGGCAAATACAAAGAAAAATAATAATAATGTAACTGTATACACTATACAGTAAATTATTCTGTTGTTTTGTATGTAGACCACTGTATGTGCAACTTTGTGTTGGTTGGGATGTACACTGTGTACATATATGTAAAATATTTGTTACCGTGTATTTCTGTGTTCTGAGTATAAAAACAATATTCTCAAATATTTCACAACACACTTATGTATGTACTGTCTGTAGTAAATGTAACACTGAACAAAAAAAGGCCTAAATCACTATGATGATAGTGGTTTACATTGAGCACATCAGTGTTCAAATGGTTCTTATAAATGTCGATTCATATGATGGGTTGTGTGTGTCATTTGAAGACAAAATACCATTTTGAGAAGAAATAACATTGTTTTGAATGTAAAGTTTAATTTTGCAGGAGAAGTGAGGGTTTTTTCCCATTGTGTGTGTGTGTGTGTGATTTGTGTGTAGAGTTCTGAGAGTATGAGGTATGCATTCAGAAAATGTGTGTAACCAATCGAGAAAAACTGTAAAATGGTCTCAGCAACAGCAGTGTTAGGGTAGAGAAAGACAAATATGTTTACAAAGAATAATAAACACAATATGCATAGCCTGACAGCAAACGTGGACTATATTTTACATGTTACTGTAGTTCAATACTCAAGTTTTGAGACACAGAGAGAGACAGAGAGCGAAAGAGAGACAGAGAGAGAGAGAGAGAGAGAGAGAGAGAGAGAGAGAGAGAGAGAGAGAGAGAGAGAGAGAGAGAGAGAGAGAGAGAGAGAGAGAGAGAGAGAGAGAGAGAGAGAGAGAGAGAGAGAGAACAGTGTAAGACAGAGACAGACAGAGAGGCAGAGACATAGAGAGACTGGGGGGAGCCCCATACGGGTCAGCCTTGCCATCGCTGTATCAGGGTGTTTGTAGTGTAAGCATTAAGAGAGCAGTGTGATAACATCTACACCAAGCCTCAGCAAAACACCGTCAAATCTCTCACCTCTGGTCATCCTGCCGGCGTGTTCCATGACTGCACACATTTCCACACATGTACAAGTCTGTAGCCTTGACACCCCAAAAAAAAAGCAAAGTCACAGAGCACATATAATTACATTGTTCACATCAAATTCAAATCAAGACCTGAAGGGTTTTTATTACAGATATTTTACATGACTGTTATCCCCATACAACTAGCACACGGCTGAAAGCCTTGTTTACCTAACATCCAGAGGCTCACTGCCAACACTTTGGTATATTTACATAGATCTTCCACTAACAGCAGTCAGGCAACACAAGGCTTGAGACGGGACACCGTCCTGATCCCAACCTGATGTACACACTCCAACATGAATCACTCATCAACACTGTTAGACAAGTGCTCACAAGCCTGGAGAAGAGGGCTGGATTTGCATCTCATTTCCATGGTATCCTGGTTAAACAGACAATACCTGGAGTGAGGTGGAGAGGAACAGGACGACAGCCCAAACTGTCAGTAACTCCAGGATGAGCGGGATCCGAAAGTGGGGACGGGGATGGTGATGGGGGGGGGGTATTTTTCCCACCTCAGAAAGTAACCGTACACTACTAATCCATGAGAACAAAGCACACATCCTGGAGGAGCTGTGAACTTATGGACAGCTGAACATTAGAACAGGGTTGCTTACTCATCTATCTTGGAAGACTGTAAGATATCTGTTCTGGTTGAGTACTGTCCACCAATGTAATTACTAAGGAACTTGACCTGCATCTGAAGTTTGGTAAAACATCCCCATTCTCTCACCGCTCTCGGCATCACTGTCTCATCTCAAAACAAAATGACATCATCTTGACTTTTTGTCTAAGGGTACAGAGCAGCGGATATCTTGTTTCATCACGCTGGTGGAACTCTGGTTGTGAGAGTTCTGTTGCTGAGAATCTGTATCACGGTTATACCAATGCCTGGAGCACTTGTAATTTAAAAAAAGTCTGTTCGTTGAAGCCTTCGTATGAATCGGAAAAATAAATTAAGATGTTATCATGTCCACCTTTAAAACTCTTATTTGTATGGCATTGGATTTAGAAATCTATCAATTGCACATTTCTCAAGGTTATAATGTCAAATGGATCTGTGTACAAATATTGTAGCTGATGTTGACCCCTTGAGTAATGTATGTTAAAATGTGTCTCTCTTCCTCTGTCTCTCTCTGTCTTTCTTTTTCTCTCCCCTCCCTCTCTATCCTTTTGGCCTCTCTCTTCAGACCTCCCCCCTCTCTCTTTCTCCTTTATCTCAGGTCTATGACTGTATTCCCAGCCCCAGGCTTCATCCCAGTTCCTGCCTGTATCCCTACCTGGTTCTGTCTCATGTCCTTAGTGCAAACACAAACAAGCTCCTAGCAGCCCAGGAGAAGCAGGTGCCCCTTCAGTAGGATAAATAAACAGTTGACTAGGATGCCGGATCAGGGTCGTTTGTTTGCTTCTCCATTGGTCCTATGCTGCCGAGTGTTGGGATAAACATGAAATATTGCTGATAGCATCGTCAAAGCCCCCTATCAAGCTCCTGGGTGACCTGGAGAAGCAGAAACCCCTCCAGTGGGATAAATAAACAGTTAGTCAGCACCCAGGATCACAGACGTTTGTTTGCTGCACAGTGCCTCTGTTGTGGCATGTAGGGATACAGTTTGACTTTGAATATCACTGATAGCATCTCTAAAGCTCCCTAACTAAGGAGAACTGCTGTTTGTTTTCCCTTGGAGTGTTTCTTTTCAGCCTCTGATCGGCCTAAAACTGTTTGCCGTGGATTTAAGGCTGAGCTTAGAGGGAGATGTGATCACTGTGTGCTACAACAAACAGATGAAATCCTTCTGCTCCTCACCTATTGCTTTTTTCAAGTCACTACACTCTGTTTTTATTAAATCTATATTTGTCATTTTTGTTAATGACGTCTTATACTTCTCTTTCAATTGTTGTTGTTGCAATTCTTTGTAATTCTTCTACTTTCTATAGTACTTCTGTAACTGTGAAAACAAAGTTTACCTGAACATGTATAGGCCTATACTAGATAGTCTGATACTAAAGATAGTCTGATTTCCTTGCTGTTTGCATGTAGTTACCAACTGATAAAGATCCTTAATTGCAGTGGGTTTAAATAATGATGTCCTTGACTCGATTGTAAACTCTGGTAAAATGCATACTTTACATATCGTATACATGTATGAGTATGAGTTTGGCTAGAAAAGGTTTGTATCACGGATGACAATTTATTAAAAAATATTGGACTAATAAAATTGGCGGATCAATTTATTTGCATATTCCAATCAGTTCATTGCCTCCTAACCGAGCCTACTGGTGGACCAATGAAAAGTACAAACAAATGTTATTGACTATTAGGCCCCTCCCTTCAGACCGTTGTAATCCAATCCGATGCCCTGTCACAGGTAAAACCGGCCTCAGATTGTCGGTATATCCCAAAAAGCGAGAAAAGCCGACAAAACCCGTTCTTTCACAGACACTTTTGCCGTATCCCTCATCCTGCGTCGTGATTGAGTTTTTCAGGGCAAAGAAGACGGATCGGATTTACAGTACCAACTAGAAAGTCCAGTTCGACCAACCGAGATGTCACAGGAGCATGACAAGTAAGTGTTTTCATTCACCTCTGGAAGTCCAGAAGAATCAACTGTAGCCTATTATAATCAGGTCTGGTGCAAAATGCCCGACCGATTTCTTTTTGCAAGGTTTTGAGGGATTTGTCTACGTTCAGGTGGATTGTTGTCCCACAACCGTGGCAGAGTTTACTTTTACCAGCCTGCCAAAAGGAGTAGGCTTTTGTCTTTCAACATCTTCACACGGTGTTGGGATCCGTTTATGGGAGAAGCGTTTGAGGTTTATCGCAGTTTCACCTGTCATGTTCCTGCCTGCATGGCGCACAGGTGTATCCACCTGTCGTGCGAGTCGGAGCGCTAGTTCCAAGTAGCCTAGTCTAACGATTCACCGTCCTGTGAAATTGCTGGGTGGATCACTATTTGATTTCGCTTACAGTTATGTGGTTAGCCTTACTTTTGTTTGTTCAGGAACTGCAAGCGTTAGAAAAATTTTTGGATTTAAGGTTTTTCTTGTCAGATTAATAAATGTTGGTTTACGTTGGTCTACTTGCTTTTGGATTAATGTTTTTTTTTTTTAGGTTATAGCCTTTATAGCCCATCAAATTGTATTATAATAAATGTATCACTGAAACAAATAAAATATTCCAGTATTTATTTAATATTCTTTCAAAGAATGATTATATGTATTTTGTCAATTTGAGGGCATTTGCAAGGAGACTGTTGACACCAGTGAAATCGTACACCTGTTAGGCGTTGGCCCCTATAGTAAGAAAGACAATGTAAGCAAGCTTTCTCTTGTCTGACGAACAAGGATGACATTTAAACTTCTAATTTCTAAATTTATACTTCTAAAAAATCTGTTTAATTTACCTAATTCATTGAGATTGATCTAATTAAAAACGTAAGAGTTAATTTGTTTTATTTTTAGTTTAGTTAGATCAGAAAATAAAAAAAATACAAATAAAGGATAATTGGTTTTGCATAAATAGGTTTTGTAATTGGCGAGGCCGATTTTTCCTCAACAATAGGACTATTACATTTCTGTGAGGGACATGTATTCTCTTAACCAAGTTTGCATGTCATCAAATTGTTATTGCCAATGAATAACGGATCTATCGGGTTGCAAATCCCTAACACCTCCACACTCGACATTTTGTCAAAGAAACAATTAGATATTGGATTACTAATTGCCAGTTTACATTGACCATTCAGAGAATAAGTATTTGCTTCCTTAGAGACCACAATCTTTGATCGTTTTCTAGTGGCAATCGTAGACTTGCTTTGTGTCTTATGGATGGGTAAAATGTTTTGGTTGATTGTCCCCATTGAAGGCTTTAGCCATTTGGAACATTTTAATTGTTATAATTTATATAGAGTAATTCGCAAAACGTTGTCTTACTATGACAGTAGAAACTTAAAATGTATTATCTTTTTTACATAGAGTTATGTTGTATATCTTACTCTACCCGCTTTAAAAAATCCCTAAATCCTGCTGGCTTTCTCTACGTAATCACTTCGTGACAAGTACGTTCTGTAAAAAGAAAAAGACTAAAAAAAGACAGTTCCTCCTGCTCCGTCCACCTGACTATTTGATTTATCTAGAGACATGACAAGTTGACCTTAGGAATGTTTACAGTTGAGTTTGATAGGGCTATGCGGAGGTGGAGGAAGAGGAGGATGAGAAGGTAAATAGCACCAGGAAGAGAAAGAGAAGGAAGATGACACTTGAGTTAGTTTTTCTACAACAGGTTTCCTTGTGAACAACAATGGTCACACTGACAGGAATGTTCCAGGTAAGATCGCTCTGTGTAGATATGTCAGGTTAACTGATTAAAGCAGTCACACTGGAAGAGCCAGTAGAGCATCTCTCTGAATGCTGTCATTTGTCAGGTGTTGAGATTTCTAGCATAATCACAGTGTCACTACAAGTTAAGCAGGTTCAGAACAGAGAGAACACTGCCTTGTTGATCTCTACAACCCGTTGATCACTTAGAAACAAGGCTTGATTGATTGTACAGGCCTTTGCTCTGTGGATTTTAGGTTTAAGTCCTTGCTCAATATTTAGATCGCTTTTTTAACTGAAAAAGGTACTGTAGAAAACGAGGGCCATATCCGCCAATACATGTATGATGTCACCCCCCTAAGTTCTGCATTACAATACATCATTCCATTGGTGCTAAAAGTCTAAATCAATACCAGGACCACTTCATCGACCTCCCCGACCCCCTTTCTCCCTATCTGCCTCAGTAAGCGTGCGGTCCTGGTACTGCAGAATGAGCCGGGCTATGGTCAGCGCCGGAACTTCACCACAGAGGACGAAGCCTGGAAGTCCTTTCTGGAGAACCCGCTGACCGCCGCCACGAAGGCCATGATGAGCATCAATGGAGATGAGGACAGCGCCGCTGCTCTGGGCCTGCTCTATGACTACTATAAGGTAACGGGACAAGAACCCACAAGGTTGGAATGTAATTATAACAAGTTCAAATTTTCGAGTCTTAATGTCCCGGATCCGGCTTTACGTCGGCTTTGGAATTTAGGAATAGAGTCTGGAAAGTTAGGAACTGTATTGAGAATGTGTAGGCCCTAGGACTATAACTATGAGAGTATGAAAGTACAGTGCATCAAAATCATAGCTGAGGGTGGCGTGGGGGCCCAATTCCTGCATGTGACCCCCCTCCCCCTCCCTCCCTCCCTCCCTCCCCTGCCTTTCCTGTTTCTGTCAAAATAAATGAGGCAAAAAATCCCCCCTTTTCAAAATAAGAGATCAGAGATTGCATGGCTGAACTACAATAAAATCATGTGCAGTCTGTGCCAGGGCTACCCAGCTTCATATGTGTAAACACTGAACTGCCCATTTAGACAGCAGGCTTTTGCCACTGCTGCTGTGCTGTGGTCAGACTGACAGTGAGCGGCTGTGTTTACCTTCCCCAGGTGCCCCGGGAGAAGAGAACAATATCCCAGACCAAGACCGATGTGATGGGCTCTGATGTGGATCCTAACAAAAGGTAGCATCCCTTTTCAACAACAACCTCCATGGTCATAGCAAGGGAGAGGTATTTCGGGGGCTAGTGTTTGTGTGTGTGTGTGTGTGTGTGTGTGTGTGTGTGGGGGGGGGGGGGTGTATGTGTTGAGTTGGACAACATTTGAATAAAAAGATTTTTGGTCTGATATTCATCTTTCATCTCACCCCCAAACCGTGTGGCTTGAGTTCTCCTGTTGTGGTTGTTCATATTGACACTGTGTTCCAGACACACGATGCTTCCTCTCCAGGAGTCCTCCATGGCCTCAGACAGCAGGATCCAGGTCTTGAAGGGCCCCTTCAACATCCTCCTCCCCAACCAGCTGGCCCAGGACAAGAGGTTATCCTTTGCCCCTCCCGACACCACAGTGACCGTCTCCATAGCAGCCATGCAAAACTACCAGGTGAAGACCGAGGTGCCCTCCCACGGCTTCTCCGTGACAGTGCCCAACCACTGTGGAGGTGAGCAGGACGGCCATGCTTCCATGTTCGAGCGGCAGCTCGCCCAGAGCGGATCTCACCCCCACAGCCACAGCCAGTTCAGCCCCAACACCCAGCCACACACGCCCGACTCCACCTTCACCGAGGGCTTCAAGGACGGTTCCCAGGAGGTTGGTTATACATGGGGGATCTAATACCCCTTCCTCCAACCCCCACCATCCCTTCACTCTGCATTACCCCCCCTCACCTCCACCTCCACCCCCACCACCCCTCTTTCAGATCTCTCCCTCCAAGACAATGGCTCTTTCACCTGATCCCATGCAGCCAGAGGTGGGCTCAGGCCTCCCTGGTTTTATTTGAACATGCCAAAATAGCGGCCAGCATGTTATTATGCCATTGTCTGGCCAACACAATAAAGTGCTGTACTTTTCTCCTACAATAGCCAAAGCCTTTTCTCTCTCCCCTTTCTCTATCTAACCTGGAGGGGGATTACCTTAGAAAGGGATAACCCAACAAAACCCCCTTACACTGGGAGAGGAGGAGGGAGGGACAGAAAGGAGGGATGGTGGGAGGGGAGCGAAGGGAAGTGGTTTGTTTCCTTGTTTCCCCTTCAGTGGGCGAGAGCGAGACAGTGAGAACTAGAGAAGAGGAAGAGCAGAGAGCGAAGACCATGTAGAACTTCATACCTGTCATCCCATGAATGCTCTGCAATAAGAACATATACTAAAGCTACTGCACTGTACTTGTGTCATTATTTGTAAGAAAGAGTCAGAAAGTAAAGGAATTGGCAGGGTTTCCAGACAGACCAAGAGACAGACAGACAGACAGACAGACAGACAGACCATTACTCAGTGATAACTCAGAGTAGTATGCAGTAGCAGCCATCTGACATTGGTTTCTCTTTCTCTCTATCTTCCTCTCTCTCTCTTTGTGTGTCACAGGTGTTCCCGTTCCCAGGGGATCTCCAGTTACGCATGGCCTCCATCACGCCCGAGGAATACAGTGCGTTTGACACCGTGCAGGGGTAAGCCCACCGCTCGCCCGCCCGCCTTCTCACTCGGCCATTCAGACCCTGATACGAGACTCCCGAGAATGGCCTCATTCAGCAGCGCCACTGGGGAGACACCAGATCAGCCCTAGTGTGAAAGTCACAATGCCACCACAATAGCACAACAATGTTATCGTAGCCAATGTGACACTAGTCAGATTTGGGGTCATGATTTAGCACTATTCAAATGTGTAGCCCCACAAGCAGTGCAATGGCGATTCTTGGTTCAAAGTGGGTGATGCGTGGAAAAAAGGTGAGGTGTTGAAGGGACAAAGACTTAAAAAGGGTACTGTTTTTGGACCAGGGATAACTTTGAGTACACTCTGGAGGCGTCCAAGTCTCTGCGTCAGAAGACGGATGACGGAACCATGACCTACCTCAACAAGGGACAGTTCTACCCCATCACACTCAGAGAGATTCAAAACAGCAAAGGCCTGCACAACCCCATCACTAAAGTCAGGGTAAGAGAGATGTGCGAGCGTGTCTACCCGACTGTTCCTCTGCATTGCGTGTGTATTAATCGATCAAAATCAAATCCAATTGTATTCGTACGGCCCTTTTTCCAAGCAACATCACAGAGGGCTTCACGTACACCCATAGAACTGCCCCTCAACCAACCTAAACCCTCAAGGGTTAATGTTTACTGTATATATTTGAGATTCCTTGTGTGTCTTGGGTTTTCCAGAGTGTGGTGATGGTTGTGTTTGGGGAGGAGAAGTGCAGAGACGACCAGCTCAAACACTGGAAGTACTGGCACTCCCGACAGCACACGGCCAAACAGAGGTGTCTGGACATTGGTAAGTAGCCTTGACGAAGCCGTCATGGACCAACTGAGAATCGTCTCTTTATCGGCCCGGACGTCTGCCGGCTGCACCTCGCACTCCACCCTTGTCCCTCATTTGGTTTCGTCCTGGCGTGATTCACTGTTGATTGCTGGCTTGTTGTGCAACCGTTACCCTCCATTTCTTTCTGCCGTGTCACATGCTCCCTCTGTCCCAGGTGAAGCTGCATGCCCCAGCTAGCTACACACCAGGAAGACAGCCAGCAAAAGAGGCTTGCTCACACACACACACACACTCACACATTGACACATACATACTTTTTTAGTTAAAGCACATCCACAATTGGTAATACTCTAATAAACCCATTTAGACCCATATACCTGATTGGATGGTTGAGAGAAGGGTTGAGATAATGACCTTGTTTGTTGACCCTGTGTAAACCAGGCTGGGTGCTGTCTAGAGCCAAGACAATAGAGCAGCTTAAAGCCGTGTATGTAGACTGATCAATCTCTCTCTGTATGCGCTCTAGCTGGAGTGAAAGAAGAGCTTAGTTCTGCTTGGGAGATAAAAGTATATTGTCTGATAGGTATGGTGGACCTGTAGGTGAGCGGGCACTGCTGGTGTGTCTACCTGCTTCACTGGGAGGAACATCACCCCCTGAGGAGCCCCAGTTGAAATCAATTGTGTTCCTAAACCCGCTTCTCATTCCTCACACCACCCAAGCTTTCTTCTGACTGTTTAGACACCTTGGACATCCTCAACTAAGGCCGCAGACAGTTCTTGAATTCCGTTTTGGTCTTTGTCATTCTCAGCAGACTACAAGGAGAGCTTCAACACCATCAGCAACATTGAGGAGATCTCCTACAATGCCATCTCCTTCACTTGGGACATGAACGAGGAGGCCAAGGTGAGGCTGCAGAACACACCCTGCCATGTGGACTGTGTTGAGATTTTTGCAATGGATTACCTGGCAGTGAATACTATGAGCAGAAGAGGAGGTTTGGGTTCTCAAATTATCTTTTTTCCAAGAATTTATAGATGGTGAAAATCTCCATATAGTGTTACACCTACTGTTAGTCTGGTAACTCCACAACCCAACACAGCTGACGACAATTCCAAAAGATAACATTTGTTGTGCGGTAGAAACGGTGTCAGGTGATGTTCCAACCAATTTGTCTGAAATCGCCTGCTCCCTTTCTATCGCTTTGTTTGGAAAGTGGTTTGGAAGATCACGAAGGAGTCTTACCAGTCTTTTCTGGGGCTGACCCGTTGCGTAGAGACGCGCAGGCGTATGTTTCCAGACATACGTGTGTTTGTCTACTGTCGAGGGACGACGTTCTTAACCCGATACCCGTCACCCCTATTGTGGCTTAAAGTGACGTGAGTGCGGGGCGTGTTGCAGGCAAGCCGTGTTCAACAATACAAGCTGGAATGAGGAAACCCAGCAGGGGGTAAAGGGCTGGAAGTAACTGCCAGGGATGAAAGCCTGTCCGACAAGAAGAGACTAAAAGAGAGACATGATTAATAGTTAATTCAGGAGGAAATAAACAGATGAGGGGTCGTCTACACTCCAGACCAGTTGGTTGGGTTTTGTTAGTCAGAACCTCGACTGTGCAACTTTCCATGTTTCTCTGCTGAGCTTGGGCTGTTGACGTGTCTATTGTTACCTGTGAACCATGATGGCTAAGACAAGCAGGCTAGGATAGGCTAACAAAGAGTGAAGCAGACAAGTTGGTGCCACAGGGTGAGCTTGTGTGTGTGTGTCCCTGAAACACACACACACACACAGGCTCATATGAAGGACCGTACACACACACATACACACACACTACCAGGATGTGGATCTGCTTTACTTGGTGTCTCGTGGCCTGGGGCCTGTGTCTATAGGATGTTCATCCTTGTATTTTTTCATCTGGTGTATGTACACACACACACACACATACACAGCAGCTGTCTATTTGAGCCCCAGTCCCGCCAGGTGTAGGATGACACTGAGAGGGATGTGGAAGACTGATGGGACTACTCTGTCATAGAGCGCGTGCTGCTGAGTGTAAATAGATGCTCTCTCTGCTGTCGTTGGGCCCTCTGGCGATTTGAAACCTAAACGCAGGAGCCGTTTGTTTAACGGACATTCAAAGAGGGAACAGCCTTTACTAAATGTTTACACTCTTCAGGCCTCTACCTGACTGTAAACACACTTGCAGTTAGACTGAACATGTGGTGTGTGACCATACGGTTCATATCCAGCTAGTTTTAATTTGATCACAATGTCAAAAGTCCAAGAAGGCAAAGGGATATGACCTTACTAGGTATGAGATGTGTAGATATTTTGGGCTTGTTTGGCCTTCCCTCAATAGAAGGGAGTCAACCTGTGATGACCAGCTTCACCCACAAGAGGGAGACAAACACTGAGGTCTGGGGAGCAAGCTTGACAGGTGCCACAATTGCACAACACTTAGCCTATTGTTGTGTCGAGTCTTACCAGGGACAGTGTTCTCATTGTTCAGTAAAGGATGTCAAAGGCAGCATCAAGTAGACACACATTGATCGAATCAGAATGGTAAAATGTAAGTTTTTTTCTACTCTACTGATGAAGCTTGTTATCCCAATGGTATTAAACTCTCTCCTCTCTTCTCTTCCTCAGATCTTCATCTCAGTGAACTGCCTGAGCACAGACTTCTCGTCCCAGAAGGGTGTGAAGGGTTTGCCTCTGAATCTGCAGATTGACACCTACAGCTACAACACCCGCAGTAACAAGCCCATCCACCGGGCCTACTGCCAGATCAAGGTGTTCTGTGACAAGGGAGCCGAGAGGAAGATCAGGGACGAGGAGCGCAAGCAGTCCCGCCGGAAGGGCAAGGCCACGGACCTCAACGCCACCCTGGGCAACTGTGAGTGACCACGGAGTCCTCCGGAAGCACATCCAAGCATACACACACACACAGACTTATCGGTTTCTCATTGGTTCCAATAGTTGTGGACGTCAAAGTGCCCCTCCTACAGAAGCGTAATGATGTCACAGTCTTCAAGATGATGACGGACTTTGAGACCCAGCCAGTTCTGTTCATCCCGGACATGCACTTCTCCAACTTCCAGCGCCATGTGAGTACCCCCCCAAAAAAGGCAGAACCTTACTCGACCCCATTCAGAAGGCACATAGACTACTCCAACGCCACCCTCATCAGTGTCACAGATGTCACTGTGTCAATATCGGTTCCTCTTTAACTTGCCTTAAGCAAGGGTTGGATGTTGGTTCCTCTGACACACACGCGCAACTGATCTCCCCTCATAAACAGCCATTAGCCAGCTAATGCTAGCCAGGACATGCTAGCAGTTCAATGGCGCAGGTGGGTGGTGTTTACACTGAGGAACAACTTTAAACTATCAAACTCATTTCACACAAGCCCCTTTCAGCAAACACAAACCCAAGCTATTTGACACATCTTTCCTAGAATCTATTAATCTACGTATATATAGATAGTTACCAATGGGTTCAGTTTGTTTGGTTTGGTTTGTTATGCTTGTGGGCAACGTCCCGTGTAGCTCTGGACTGCAGTTACACAACTACCTGAGGGAGGAGGTGTGGGGGGGAGGGGGAGCAAGGAGCAGGTCAAGGCGACCAAACAGTCTCCTCTGCCAGATGACTGGAACAGTGTGATCCAGAGAAGTGCTACAGTCCCTGCCTTTATGGCCAGGGTGGGTCCACAAGCCTCTGATAGGAGAGACAGAGATGGCCTTGGCAAGTGTTCCCTGAAGGAAGGATATGACAGGAGGCTGCTGGACCATTTCAATGTAGATTGAATCAAAACAAATGCAGGGATTTGTACCGGCTGCAATTTGTTTTTCTAAATCTCAGTGCAGAAGAACTCAGTGGAGTTGGGAGGGAGGGTGGTGGGAGAGAGAGGTAAGAGGGCGAGAGAGAGGGGATGAGGGAGAAGGGTGAGGAGGTTGGGGGGAGTGGGGGGTCAGGGCTGTAGACACCTGCATCTGAGGCATGCTGTGCCTGCATGTCTTGTCAGGTGTCATCATCTCTATGATCATCCCTCCCCCCCAAGTGCCAACCGCACCTCCACCTCCGGACTCTGAGTCCTTACACTGACCTCTTCCTGGAATGTTATGCATACACATTTCTGCTATACAAGATGTTGCAGGGTCACCAGGTAGACTGGTTGAGTAGTCTGTGCAGCGCGTCTGTGTGGAAAGCAGTCTGTGGTTGCCCCCTGTTGGTTGAGGGCAGCGCTGTGGTTTTGCCCTGGCTCAATGATTTCACTGATTCCACAGAGCCACGAGGCGTTTGACCTGCATAAACAAACTGAGCTCAGCTGAAAATAACCCTTGACTGTTTACCTTTCTCTGCTTCTTCTCACTGTGTTGAGGTAAAATTGAGGTTGAGGGGGGAAATAATGTGTTTTGGTGCATGGTGAAAGACGGCTGAACCCAGAATGACAACCCAGTGAACTCCTGGTTGGCCAACAGCCAGTCAGTTATTATTAGGAGGTGAACGGGTTTCCTGTGGGAGAGAGCTGTATTGATTCTAGACCGGTTCCTGCATTATAGAAGTAATTTACAGATTAGGGCTGTTACATACCTGTAAAAGTGGTTAGTATTGACCAGGATTTGGGGATAAAGGTTGGGAGGTGGATCAGACTGAGAAAGCTATGAGATTGACCCTGAAAACTGTTTTCATTGATTTGGGAGAAACATTTCTCTGTTTCGCACTGCTACAATAAACGTGTAGAGGAAGGGAATGAACAGTGATAAAAATGTCACACAAAAAAACTGAACCATACTGCAGTGCATGTGTGTGTAGTCTGTGGCTACAAGCCTGGATATTTCAGACTCTCACTTTTGTACATAAGATTATAGTGTATTTTTATGAAAATGTTAACATCTGTTGTGTTTGATGTATTATTCTAATATCTCCCTCTGAAAATTAGGTGATAATGATGCATAAATTAGGAAATAATTAATTCATAAGATTGCATGTACCCATCTGTGGGTTTTCCTGCAGCTTAACTTGATCAATAACTTAATAACGCATGTCATTGTGCCCTTTGTCCCTGCAGCCTTTCTCTTCAGAAGATGGTGAGGACAGGTGAGTTCCTGGAAACATTGATTTCATGCACATTTTGTGTGTAGTGAGATTGTATTGGTACTAGAGAAGCAGGGACTGGGGTAAGTGCATGGGCAATTAAAGAGAGACCAAATCCAGCCCCTCTAGGGAGAAGACCCCACTCTGCAGGAAGCTTCTGGGAAAGTGCGTGTGTGTGTCACAAGGCCTTTTAGCTGGTTGTTTTGGTCTTGGCTACTAGAAATGCTTGGACAATCATAGCTAACACTGAAAACAGAGAATGATGGTGCATTAATGTGTGTTTGTGTCTCCATCAAGCTCTGGAATGAAGAGGCCATACACAGAGGAGGAGTTTGGGTCCGCTCCTAACAAGCTGGCCAGACTAGATGAGCCAAAGAAAGGTAAGTGTGTGTGTGTGTGTGTGTGTATTGCATCATTCTATTTATGTTATTGTTACACGTGCCTATCAGGGATTTACCCTCCTTGTACGGTGTCTTTGTGTGTGTGTGTGTGTTGGTGTATGAGACTAGAAAACACGTCCCACTGCCCCTGGGAGGGAAGGCAAGCAACCTGGCCTTCAGGGAGAAAGCCATAACAACCGCCCTAGACAAGCACACACACACACACATACACACACACACACGCACACACACACAGAGGCATGGTGCCCCCCTCCAATAGCTTCCCTGACACAACTAAATACACATCCACACACCCCCTCCTCCTATCTTTCCCTTAAACACACACACACACACACACACACACACACAAGGACATGCTCTTTAGCTTAAATCCAAATATGAACACACACTCTATTCTTTGGGACACACAGAATAACACACACGTTATAATTTGTATAGTTTCCTGTGTCACTAATGTAAAAAAACATGAAGTCAGCAATAACACAAAGGCATGCTTTTTATGCATTCTTACCTCACTGAAAGGTCACTTTTGCCTCTTCCAAAAATAACTGCAAAGGTCTTGAAAAACATTCTTACGAAACAATGAATTTAGTTCCTTTTCAGTCAGTTTTTAGGGTTTTTTTGCTTGAAAGATAATCTTTTTCTGGAGTGGTAAAATTGTGTGTGTGTGTTTGTGTGAGAGTGTAGCTGGCCCTCTCTGTGTTGTGCAGAGCCTGGCCCTTGTTCCCACATTGGGTCTGTGCTGGACCAGGCCTGCCGCCAGAGAAAACACAGTCTGGGTTCAGGTCAGGTGAGGCCCACAAACCCAACCTAGACCTGGACATGTGTATGTTTGTATGCCTGTATGTGTGCGTGTGTGTGTATACTGCCCCTCACAGTGTTTCTGCTCTCCCTCGTAGTCCTGTTGTACGTGCGTAAGGAGACGGAGGAAGTGTTTGACGCTGTCATGTTGAAGAACCCAACCCTGAAAGGCTTGGTGGAAGCTGTAAGTCCAGTAGCATCAAACCCCCAACTTGCGTCAGCCACACCAATCCTTGAATCCCTCAAGGTTTGGTGGTTGCTTCTCCATGCAGGGTTAGATCGGGCTCAAGGCATGCAGGGTTAGACTCAATGGGTGTGGTGTTACTTGAGGACACGGATGGGAGTCTGACCACATCCTCTAGTGTCTCCACACCAGGGTGGGAGGGCCTGTTTGTGGCAAAACCTCCCTTTGCAAATCCCCCTGCCTGTTCCTTTCTATCTCTGTCTCTCTCCCTCCCTCCCCTTGCTTCTCTTTTTCCTCCCCCTCTCCCCTTACACCTCTCCATCTATCCCTTTTCCTACCTCTCTCCCTCGACCCCTCGTTTTCTCACAGTCTACGGTCCCTTCTAACCAGGGGGGTCTGTCTGTGTCTTCGGGGAGGGCCTCTTAGACAAAGTGGGGTGCCCTCTGCTCTGGGGGAACTCTCCAGGGTCCCCAACCGCCTTGACCACAAGCCAAATTAGTTGTGACAGGATGAGGCCTGGCCTCTGGGTGTTCTGGGGCGGGAAGAGGGGGTTGCCGTGGGGCTCTGCAGGGTGGACCGGCGAGAGGGGTTAGGAAGGTCACATACAGTAGGACCCTCAGACAGGATGTCCAGCGGAGTCTTGCGGAGCTTAGCAGTGGGGGCCGGGGGGTTGGGCTGGAGGAGACCAGGCTGGAAGTGTCCCTCCTCTCGACAGTGATATAACCGTCAGAGCAACCAGACGTCAACAGCAACTTGCATCATGTCCACCACTCATTACACAACAAAAACAATTTTAAATGGTGTACCCGAAGAGTGAGAGGGGATGATTGCTTCAACTCATTGCACGTCTACCATTTGTTGATAGTGTCCCACTGGTATTGATGGCACTGATCTGCTATAACCTCTTTTTTGGGGGGGGAATTTTGCTAAAAGGATTTTGTTTCCTCTAGATTTCAGAAAAATATGAATTGCCATTGGATAAAGTGGGGAAGGTCTACAAGAAATGCAAGAAAGGGTAAACATCACACAGATAAATGTGATTATGAAGAAGATGTATCCAAACAAGCACACACTTAATAACACATGTTACTGAAAGCTCTATCTGTCTCTGTGCCAGGATTCTGGTCAACATGGATGACAACATTATCAGGCACTACTCCAATGAAGACACCTTTCAGATCTCCATGGAGGAACTGGGGGGAACGTTCAAGCTCACCCTCACAGAGATCTAATTGGCCCAGAGGTGAAGACATGTGACTCTCCTTAGTCCAATTAGATGAAGGTATTGGAGAGGTGGGCATCCAATCAGTGAAGACTTGTGGTTTACATACCTAGCTACTATGCCATAAGCCCACACAACAAAAATAGACAGGACTTTGTCAAGACAGTTTATAATCATTAATACAATGTGATAGCGAATGCTATTCAATAACATCACTCACACCAAGAACATTTGCTGTGGATACAGTATGTACAGGATTGACATTGATTCAATTTTTGTTGTTGGTACTTTTGTAAAGATTTTGTGATAGTTTTGTTTTATATACGTAACGCATGTTAGTTCTTTTGTTCTGTACAGAATGTTGTGTGGCTATACCTCATGCTATGCAAACACTTTCTCATTGTCTTTGTATTGTAAGCCATAGCACTGACAATGTCATTCTTATAATTAATGGGATACTTAGCACACAAATCGACACGCTACACACAGGTATTGTATTGAACCTTAAGCAGCCTGTGTGAACTCCCTAAGTTAAGTGTAATGGTTTTACTATAAACATGAGTGTTTAGTGTGTAAACTGACTGGCAATCTGGCTGTTGGGACCATGTACTACATGTTCCATGTTTTTGTTGTGTTAAAACCAAGATTATTCTATAGGTGGATTTGGGATTGATGTGGGAGCAGTCATTTTGCTAAGAACCATTTAGAACATGGCCTTGATGTAAGTATTAAGAGAAAGTTTGTATCTACCACTAACTCACATACAGATAATGTTCTAGAGATCTACTCCTCTTGGTCTGCGATTTAAGTGCAATATGATATTTAAGCTCAGACAACTAGATCGACAGTTTTCTTTTTCATGTTTGAGCCTTTTAAATACATATCAAATGTTGTTTTTTCACAGGTTTCTTTTTGTATTAAAGTACTTAATGTGTTTATATTTATTAAGCCATGGGGGTGGGTTCTTTTTTTATTCTTTTTTTACAGTATATAAAGATATATATTACTATTATTCTTAATATAATCTTTTTATATGACATTTTCCAACAATTCAAGCATAGTATTTACAGCAAGTGCTGAGAGAGAAATGTTACTTGTATGCGTGCGTTACTGAACACGTGTTTTTAGCAGAGAAGATTAAAGAGGTGTCTCCTGTATGTAATCTAAAGTGTCCAATAAAAGCTGCAATAGCTTGTCTGGTTGGTAGTGCGTGTGGGGCCTTAGCAGAATAGCCTTCAGCTCCAGAGTACACAACGGATGCAGCCTTGCATGATACACACGACCCCAGATGTCTGGGCAGCAAACACGACGAATCAGGTATGACATCACATCCTGGCCACACACTCGCTAGCTAAAAACTCTCAGACTTTGTGTCCTCACCCCCTGAGTTTTCATCCCAACACGACCAGATATGGTAGCCCTGGACATTTTGGGGGCGCGTCCACACCTCTCGTTTTCAAGGAAGATTACAGAGCCGTTGAAGAGGCATTTCAAATCGAATTCTGCCACAAAGCCACTGCTTTTTCTGTCTCACATTTAGTTTGTCCCTTACATAAAGATTATTTGCGTTTTGGAAACTAACCTCCAACCAAGCTTCAAGCTACAGTTGACTGGAAGCACATCAGACTAAGTGATACGAGTCAACAACAATCTGAGTACAGCAGATTGCTGCTGTAGTTATCTGCACCACATAGACAGCCCTGAGGAATGCCAAGTGCAAGTGTCAATGACGTCTGTGGTCATTTTTGGGGTAATAACCCAAGCACGAGGATAATATCCACGAAAGCAATCTAGGTGCGGTGGGTGGGTGGATCGAGGTGTGTAAAACCATGACTGTCAGAAAGGGTTTCTGGGTAGGGAGATAAGGCCTGAGATGGACAGATGTAGTTGTACTTTAACCAGCAGGCCGGGAAAAGCCATGCAACTGGCACAGCATTCGAGCACGCAACCATCTGGTGCTTTGGCCCTATCTCTCCTTCTCCCTCATGGCGTGGCCCTCTGTCCTGGCTCGAATGCCGGTTAGGCAAACCAAAGGGGCCAAGATTTTGATAATGTTGTCCCTCTTTTTCCTCAGTATTCCGTCTCTATTCTCTCTGTCCTCTTTATCTCTCTGTATTTCATCTCAGGGAATATAAATAATATGATAGCTTATATAATAGCTTATATATACGGTAAGCTATTATATCATAAGATATGTATATATGTATTTTTTTTATATTTCTTTCTCTCTAACCCTTCTTTTGTTTATCCTTTGTTTGGCTGGATGTTGGTTTGCTGGACCCAAATGATGTTCTCCATCACAGCTCCAGTTGGTTGCTGTCTAGCTAAGTTGTCTGTCAGGTGTCCAAGTGAGCTCTGCTCCAGACCTCTCCGCTCGCCCACTGAGGGGGTTGGGAAGGGGGGTGAGATGGTTGCATGGCAACCCTAATGGCATTTTTTTTATCCCCCTCCCTCCACTCCTTCCTATTGCTATATTTTCCTTCAGAAGCCACCGCCCTTCACCTGTGACCACACACAGGCTCAATGTGACTCGACCTGGTCAAGGGATTTGGGGTCTCTGTTTTCTTAATGTTGAGTTCATGCTTGTCGCTCCACTGGACAAAGTTCTGAATCACAGGTTTGCACACAGCTGTATCTGTTGTGTCTGACGTGAGACCCTGGATAGCTGTGTCATCAGTACAGGTAATCAAGTCATTGTTAGCAGTGGTGCATGCACATTCGTTGGTGAACAGGGTGAACAGAACTGTGGAACTAACGTACCCCTGGGGGGCGCCAGTGCTGAGGGTCAAGGGTTCAAACGGGGTGGTGTTTAACCTGACCTGCTGGGTGCGGTTGGCCCTAGGATTCTCAAGGTGTTTAGTCACTTTTGGCACTGTGCTGTTGGTTGCATCATCAGTCCCTCTCTGGTGTTTGTGTGCGAACTGCCTGGAATCAAGTTGTGGGACTACATACAGCTGTAGATTGCTCACCATTGTTGGTTAGTTGTCAGTATTTGGGCTTGTCGAACAAAGGTTTGACAAGATTACCAGCCTGTTACAGGATCTTAGCCAATGGTCGGTCCCTCAGAAAACACCTGGTTCTGATCTGGCTGTGGATGGTGTGCAAACCCAGTTCATGTTGCTGGTTGTAATAATATGACCACATGTCATAGTATAACTTTGGTCAGTGTTACATTATAGTCAATACAGTCATTTTTATCACTTCACACAAACTAATTTTAATGACCCACTTCTAGGACATGCCTTTCGTGGGGAATGATAGTAGTTTCCCCTGTGCAGATCCATTACTAAGAGACTACAGGTGCTTAAACATTGAAACCTGGATGCAGATATATTTAGCGCGCGCACACACACACACACACACAGCGTGATCCATATTCGTTGCCAAAACTAAACTGTAAAAAGTTAGACTGTCAGGTTAAATATATATATATATATATAGTATATATATCATGTCACTTACAGTATGAACACTGCAGACAGCAAACAGGAACAAGCTTATACCTACTGAATAAGCTTTAAATGGGACTTAAAGTGGTGAAATTATCTGCTTATGGGCAGGAATTACACACAGACAAGAATCACTGCACAAGCAACATAGTGAAAGCAGTCTCTCCCTACAAAAACTGTCATGAATAATATGTTTTGGTTCTTCATGAAGCAGTAAACCCCTACCCTTAATTTACAGACCAGATAAAACACAAAGGAAGATCCATTAAAAAATATATAATATTCTAGAGATCATCAGCCAGCCCAGTGCAAATGCTCAGACCAGCTCAACAATTTTATCAGGAAGCCGTTACGAAAAGCTCTCAGAAACCTGCCTCCCTTTTCTCCATTGCCAGGGCAACAGACGGCAAATCAGCAGCTTCTCTCACATGCTTGTGTGTCATAGTAACAGATTGGCTTTGGCAAACCAATATCCACCAATCCCCAGGCCTGTAGGGAGGCAACTACTGTTGCCATTGTGATTCATCGCTGTGCTTTAAGGGGGTGTTCTTGTGCTATACATGTCAGGCTACTCAAACAATAGGCAACAGCTGACTTAAATACACATATGGGTTTGATTTGGGGCTGAAGGACTGTGAATGGAGGATTTTTTTATTACACGTCTACCGGATGAAGCTGCATGCAGCTAATCGACCCCACTAGACAAAACCAGGTCAGCGGAATAAACCCAAGAAATGAAACAAAGTTGTTCAAGAGAAATTCCTGAAATCTAATCTACAAAATGCCGTAACTGTAAACCATACCAATCCTTCAGTAAACTGCTGACAGGATTTTGATTGTGGTCCAGTGTGGACCAGATAGAGTAAAGGCTAACCACCTGCTAGAAAGAGACCTGAGAAAAGAGGGAGGCTAATCTTCTATCTATTCCAGTAATGCCAACCTGTCAGAAGTGAGCGCAGGCTGCCATGCTGCTGTTTATGAAAGTGGCACTGGAATACGTCAGGGGACATGTGCCACTGTGGGTAAAATGACTACTGTCAGCAGGCACCCAGTATGTATTATGTTGTGTATCCTTTCACCTAAATACCAAACTCCCTGTCATTAGATAGCTACTGCAAGAGTATTTCAGTCTCTTTGAAGTCCTTGCATAACATCTCAGAGGAGTGCCTTCAAAAGGAGTGAGAAAGGCTCAGTCCAATATTCCTACTAACACCCCCAAAAAGCTGGAAGCAAGGAAGGGACCATGAACCTCTAATGTTTTCTCCTTTCACCCACATGGATCTCATGGAGGTTTCCACTATGGAATCAATCTCAGTCTGTTGTCACCTGACTGAGTAGAAATATGACAATGCAGTACAAGCAAATGTTCAAACTCATGGAAACGATGCATATCTTAGAATATACTTCAGCAGATATATACGAATATCTGCTGTTTTACAAGAACTGCATGTGAGCAATGAGGAGAACTTTCTGGTTCAGTGAGATGTTTATAACATTTAAACAAAATGTTTGTTTACCTGAACCTGAATGGCCACATACGTTTGCTGGTTGTGATTATTATCAAGACTGGAGGAGGCCTCTTTCAACAATGCTTTATGTGACTTTCTCTGCATGTAGGTGAAAGTTCATGTCACTTTGTGTGCACCTAAAATGTAAAACCTGTTGACATACGTATGAAACGGTGAGTCATTTGTGATATTTTGATGTTGCAATAAAAACAAAATACCAGATGATTGTGCCAAACCAGCTGATTATACTGTTGAACACTGACTTGGGAAGGCCTGGCTTGTGAGGCCTGAAGAAAACTGTTGTTTTTGATGAAATCTCCAGTCTTATACTTACAGACACAGACAGAAAGATAGATAAATAGAGAGAGAGAGAGAGAGAGAGAGAGAGAGAGAGGGATAGAGAGATTAATATAACACATACTTTATCAAGGCACTCCTCTTGTGGGAGTAACTACTTGACACCCTTTCCTGAAGCCATGTAAGATGTCAGACTGTGGACCCGACAGTGAAATATAGGCTCCGGGGTGGTATATTTAACCCCGCCTGGGCCACTCCCCCTTTCCTGTGTCCTCTCCAGGAGTTTCTGAGGGGGTGGAGTGCGGGGGAGGGTGCAGGATCCGGGAGAGGTGGTTAGAGTGGAGGTCTGGTTAGGACAAGCGTAACCTTTACTCCAGTTCCTCTGGACGGGTTCATTCTGTCTGCCCCACTTATAACACATACAGGCTGCTCCAGCTCCTCTTGTCCTGTCCTCCCTCTCTCCTACCCTTCCAAACTCTCACTTCTCCCCAGTTGCTGGTTCTGTGCTGCATTGCACAACCCTCCTGTTTTGCCTGGCCTGCTGCTACAGCACCCTGAGGTCATAGTGAGTCACAAAGAAGTAGGGCACTCCCTTACCAGGCCTGCCATGCCATGCCATGCCATGCCATGCCCTGCCCTGCCAGGGCATACCTGCCACCCTCCCAACAGCTCCCACTTGCCCACCAACAGCGTGGCCCACTTCAGACTGGGGACAAACATATCAAGAAGGGGTGGGTGGGGACTGGAGACAGTGGGTTGGTTGAACAGATTACTTCATTAGTTTCAGCTACATTTTACTTTGCTTTGCGTTTGTTTTTGTTATTTGAGTGAAACGATGTTGCACTTTTACAAAGTAGGTCATGTTGACAAGGGGCTTTTATTTTATTGGAATAAGTATGGTGATGTAACAGTAACATTTTTGTCAAAGTAGCCTGGAATAGAACTAATTTGAATTCCCTGACATGCACTGAGAGACACTTGATGGCTTTATTCAATTTGAATTCTTTGACATAGTGAGTGTGGTACATATATTGTGGTAAAACATTTATAACACAATGTGTTTTGCCTGTCTTGGGGAAGTCATGTGTGTTTCTATATTTGAACAGATAGCTCTGAAAGAACAAAGAATGATTTAGTCTAAGACATCTAAAATTCAGTAGGTGAGGTTATCCAGAAACTCCACCCTGAAGTTCCTTGAAGGAATTGTTTACAACTTCAGCCAAAAATTCTGGCCCGCCAAATGGTGATGAAAAATGAGCTACACAAGACAGCTCTACACCCTGATCTATGCCTAGAAGCACTCAGATCTCATTGCAATCCAACAACATTAATACAAATGCAATTATAACAACGTTTTAGTTATTGTTATATTAGCCAAATAATCAACAATAGATGATCTATCTCAAGAGGCTATGTTTACCTACTGTTTAACAGGGTCCAAAACGTTTACCCATTGGCCTTTCGTGTTTCATTGTGTTTAGTGTCACTAATGTAAACATTTTGATTTATAAAAATTATACTATGAATATATTATTGATACAATGTTGAATCTGTTAGACAATTTGCCAATCTGTATGGATACTGCTATCTAATGACTGGTGTAAACGTTTTAGATGTGAAACACATTTTTATATCAACAGCATAGTGTTTCATTATTGGAAAACAGATGAACACAAATCAGTGAAATTTCATCAACTAACTTTGCAGTGAAGCAATCACGGGCCAGGCACACGAGGGGAACTCACGGTTCCCCTTATTCTGCACTGGGGCGACCTTTTGCCTAGTTTTCAGACTAGCAGTTCATCGGGTTTACCCTGACACTGCTGACTCCCCCTGCGCGCCCACCAACAGCCACGCACCCTATTTCCTCCAATCGCATGGCTACCATGCACTGTTCACGCGTCGTCTCATTTGCCATTGGATAAGGTCTCACACACATTTGTTTTTCATTGGTGGCATGTTGCCACCCGCTTGTGTGTTGTGAATTTTGTTTTCCTTTTTTTCCCCTCATGTTCTACGCTCAGCTGAGAAAGGACCCAGTGAGAAACGACTTCGAGCGCACCCAGGCTACATTGTGAAGGCGGAGCGCAACCGCTTCTTTGTTTCATATTGGCTTGACAATATTGAGTGAAAGATTTATTTAGTGATGCCATCACGTACATTTGCAGAGATGGAAGAATCATGTGGGGTAAGTAGCATGATACTTATATATAGGACCATGATAATTCGTTTCATGGTATTTATAAACATCTCATTTAGTGACAATTACGTTTTGCGGCAAGTAGCCTAATCTAATGCCTAGCTTTATTTACGCGATTTCTGATGTATTAACATCTTTTAAATAAAAAATTCAACTGAAAATGCGGAGGGATTTTGTCAGCTAATATTTTGGATGAACAATGTCTATTTCGCCGGCTCATTGGGATGGACTCACTTTAGAAGTTCCCGAAGAAAAACAACAACACGCCAACTGTAAGAGTGTGCCTCTGAAATAGTCTTCATGTAATTTAATTACCTCCAGAAATACTCTCAATTTACCCGGGCCCCAGGTGGTCTACTATGTTTGTGTGTGTAACTAAACATATACATGCATTATATATTACACACATTCCGTTGTTTGTCTGAACAGTTCACATGTTTTGTTAGGGAGTGGACATAGGGTCACCACTCTCACATCACCATTAGATAAGGAAAAGGGAGCATTTCCTGATGCAGCCCACTGACTAACGTCTCCTGTGCATGGGGGTTTCACATGGCTAGTCATGGGAGCACGTCACTCTGTGCTCTATATTTGGCAGTGGGAGGTGCCTTGGCTGCTTGCCTGGGGCAAGTCTAGATGGGGTGTTGTCTCTTATACCCCTGCCCCTCAGCCCTGGCCTGGTCACTGTGATGAGTCTTAGCAAGAGACACTGAAACTCAGAGCAAAGGACTGGTGAGGAAAGGCACTGTTTAGGGTTAACTCATCTCTCATCTTAATGCATCTCTAAGTCAGGTCTGGGTTTATTATCGAGGTTCAGTCCTCCACAACGAATGTTCTCAGTTTGAGTAATATGGGCTGGTAGTGCTACAGTGTTGTTACCTGTTGTCATCAGTATCACATACTACTTTGTATGACATAGACATATGATTCGGTCTAACTTTCCACCTTCCTTTGTCTCTCTGGTCCCCCAGGCAGAACGTATGGACCAGAGTGTCTCCTTCCAGAAGAGGAGGAGGTACGACAGTGAGCTGTGTGGTGCTGCAGCCTCGGCCAGTCTGGAGTACACAGACCTGGAAGCTGCTGAGGCCCTGGTCTGCATGAGCTCTTGGGGCCAGACCTTCAACAGCAGTAAATCCAGCTCCTGCAAGCCCAGGCCCCTCACCCCTGCATCGGACTCCTGCGACTCCCTTCTCCCCCCGGAACCTCCGGAGACTCCCAAGGACTTTGTTTCCCTTTCCTCCCTGGTAAGAGAGTAAACAATGTAATGCCACAGATGTTTTTTTTTATCTCTTTATTAGCGGGTGTAATGGCAGTAAATACACAGAGGCATATCAAGTTACATAAGCAGTGCTTAATGCTGCCAACACGTAAATCTTTATTCAACAACACATTGAACACATTGAAACACTTTTTTTTGTCTGCATGGGAGCCACCGAGGTTTGGGGGGGTAGGTTGTGTGGAGGCTGAGCCTGCCTTAGTGATAGGTGAGCGAAACAGCGGGTCAGTGTAAACAAATACGAAGATAAGGATCTGTGTTTGGTTGGTAAACAGATACTTGGGGCCTTGGTTTAGCTGTGTAAACCTCTGGGTCTCGGGCCTCTCGACAGCTGATAACCCCATCCCAAGTCTCCAGGTTATGCATATACTGAAAACTTAGGGATGGGTGGGGGTGGAGGGCGGGGGGGGGGGGGGGGGGGGGCCTCCCAGGTGGCACGTAGGTGGATCAGAGATAAGCACCAGGTGGGTGTTGAACTTCACCCACTTGCTCATCCTCTTGACTGCACGCCGGTCATAAAAGTCAGTTTACAGCTCTAAATGGTCATTAGACCTTCTGTGTCATGCTTCTCGGGACACGAATATCTCCTAACAGCAGCATCCCACCTACTACTTGAAACAGGGGACACCCAGTACAGTTTCTGTGTCCAGTATTGTTATACTGCCAGCACTTTGCTGCTCCTGTTGTTTTTTCTTTACAGCTGTGTTAATATGTTTCTTTTGCCTCTTCCTCTTCTGTCTCTAGTGTATGACTCCCCCTCACAGTCCCAGCTTCGCTGAGACCTCCAGTAGCAGCACTGCAATCCACACCAGTACCTCTTCTCTGACCCGGCCAGGCCCCAGCACCTGTGGGACCCGGCTCCAGGGTCACGTCCAGGGCATGGCCTCCTTGGCTGTAACTCCCCCAGCACCTGCTCCTTGCAAAGCCATGGCAACCAGCGTGATCCGCCACACTGCAGACAGCTCCCCCTGCCAGCACATTCCATTTCCCTCCTTCTCTGCCACACGTGGAGCCTCACAGACACCTGGATGCGTGCAGCTCGCTGTCAAGACAGAAGAGAATAACTCCCCACTTCCACCCCACTCTCCATCTTCCCCCTTCACACCCACACCCTCCCACTGCAAGACAGAGCCACAGGCCATTCACAGAGGACTCTGTAAGGACAGCCACACCCCCATGCCAGCAATCTGCCAACCACATGTCAGCCCTCCCACTACTATGCCCCTCTCCCCACTCCCTGTGACTAGCTCTCCAATCATCTGCCAGATGTTCCCAGTGAGCAACCAACAAGGCATGATCTCTGCTTTCATCAATGGTACAGTCCAGACTTCGAGTTGCGGGATGAGAACCACCACCTCCATCCTCCCTAGCCCCCCTGCTGGCACCCCGTCCCTGCAGCAGCCCCTCCTCATGGGCTCACCCATGCCCCAGGGCACAGTGATGCTGGTCCTGCCCCAGTCCTCCATCTCTCAGGCTCCCAACTGCCCCCAGACTGTCATGACACTGGGCAACACCAAGCTGCTACCTCTGGCCCCAGCCCCCGTCTATGTTCCCGCTGGACCCTGCAGCGCCGCCAAGATGGACTTCTCCCGCCGCCGGAACTACGTCTGCAACTTCCCGGGCTGCAGGAAGACCTACTTCAAGAGCTCCCACCTCAAGGCTCACCTCAGAACACACACAGGTGAGACTGAACACACACACACAGAGCCTTTTTGAAGTGAATGAGTCATTAGTGATGCAGTTGAATCGTAGTCATTGTCTATTGGAGATATACCATCTCTTCCTCTGTCTCCTCTTGCACCCCGAAGAGAATGAACTCATTGTATTGACTCAACTTGACTAAACATGTGCAAATTAGCTTGTGACTATGTAGCAATGACTCATTCACTTACTCACACCCTAAAACATGTTCTCCCTTTGTTTTTATCTGTGCTAGGTGAGAAGCCCTTCAGCTGCAGCTGGGAAGGTTGTGAGAAGAAGTTTGCTCGCTCCGATGAGCTCTCACGTCATCGGCGGACACACACAGGAGAGAAGAAGTTTGTCTGCCCTGTGTGTGACCGGCGCTTCATGCGCAGCGACCACCTGACCAAACATGCCCGCCGTCACATGACCACCAAGAAGATTCCTTCCTGGCAGGCGGAGGTCCGCACCCTCAACAAGATGGCCACATCCAAGACCGCTCCCACCCTCTCTCCCACCCCCATCGCCACACTTGGTATGCTGGTCCCTTCCTCTAACTAGACTGGTGACCCCTCCCCCCCACCAAAACCCTCCATCATGACCTATGACCTATAACCCCGTCCCCACCACAGGCATAGGGGGCAGCCAAGCACTCAGGACTCCCAAATATCTCATGGAAAAACTCTCTCAAACATGCACTGGACTTTCTCTACTGCTCATTTGTACGTTTTCTTTTGCGAAAGGAATTATATTTGTTTACTTTCATATATTCTATAAAAACATGTATGCACTCTTTTGCCAAAGCCTATGAAGTTTGTCTTACACATTTCACTCGATTTTTGTATATTTGTAAATGTCTATATCTTTGTATTTGTGTTGTATTAAGAACTACATTTATGTGTCAAATTTGGGAAAATGTTGTTGTAATGTTGTAAAAACAATCGAGTGGACAGTAATTATCAATACTGGGATTGTTCCTTACTCTGTTAACTTTTTCATATTATTTAATACGCATTTGTAATAAAGGGATACAAAAGAACAGTCATGTTGCCTCCATCGTTTACTTCACTTTCCTCAATCCTCCTCGCTCATACAAATGTATCAGTCATCTGATTGAGAAAAACATGATTTATCATCTATTTCCAGGATGCTGATTCAGTCAGCACTTATGTCCAGTCATTTCAGATGGGAAGGAGTAATAGCTATTGCCACTTCCTGTGTGTGTCATGGTGTGAGACCGCTTGCCCCGCTCCTTCTTCCTTCAACAGCCAAGTGGAACACACGTCCTGCTGAATGTGCAGACCACTACTCTGGGCCTCCTGTGGGCTTAGCTCAACCACAAGAGACTTTCTGTCCTGTTCATCTGTGGGTGTGGGGAGTGGAGTAACTGTCAATTATATCAATCTGTATAATCTTGATTCCAGACATTGCGTTTCATTGTTAAGTTCAACATTTCTTTTTTTTTCTGGGTGATTTAAGATTGCATGCTATACTGTTGGGCAACATCCTCACTCCACTGTGAATTTATGATGGGGAGGTACTCTGCAAATGTTAAATAACACCCTTTTAATTGTCGCATATACTATTTGTTTATACCTTTTTTTATGTATTCATTAGATGTACACACATTCACAGACACCAACTTAAACTGTTAAACAGTTAATATATACAGTTGTACCACACCTGGTAACAACTGTCCAATCAGAGTGTAAGAACTGTGAAGTGTTAGTGGGTGCGACCAATCAACAAGCTTGTTGGACACCCTCCCCTCTGCCTTACTGACCGACTTACACACGGAAAGAACATCTAACTGCCTGTGTTGAACAGGAACATCTGGTGGACAACTTGAATGAGTTCAAACATGAGAAATAACTAGGTTTAAACAAGAATAACATTTATTATTTGTGTACAATAAAAAATAAGTACAAAACATTGTTGCACGTATTTGCACTGTACATCTAACCACCTTTAAGTAAACAAATGGAATAGAATACTTGGGACTAGCCAATGGCATAATGGAGTTTGTGTGACAGAATGGATGATTGTCTATGTTACTTGCCTGAACTGGCTAACATGTGATGTGCTTGTGAGTTCATGTGTGTGTGTGTGTGTGCTGTTGTGCTTGCATCCATGGGTGGGGTCAAAAACCTTTTTACACCACAGCTATGTTCCTTTTTTTTTGTACAATTGCAATATCTCACCACTAGGTGGCAGTGAGATCCTATGCACGGAAACATCTAGAATCAGCAGAATACAAGCGGCCACAGAAGGGGCCACTCTGAGCCCCTTCTAAACCCTCTCCACAAACATACACCAACATCCTTCTACGGAAGGGTGGGGAGACCACAGGGACTGTGGTCAGGAAATGAACCTTAAACGCACAATCCCTGCACATACCTCTCCAGAGCAGTTGAAGAGAGGGCCGGACTTACAACTTGCTGAAAAACTGATGACTAGCAAAATAAGTGTAGCTCATATATTTATGGTCAGACCATACCAGTTTAACCATCCACCACTTTTAAACGCAAGGAATACTTGATGCTGAAGTTATAAACGTATATAAAATATGTAACGGCACACCAAAAGGCTCTGTCTATTATCCATTAACAGATATCCTCCCCTGCTGAAGTGTTAAATAGTTATCACTGTGTTAACCATTAATTATTCCTCGGGGGAAGTGACTTGATTCAGAGGGTGACACCTTATCGTAGGATGTCTAAGAGCGGAGGCTCATGTAATAAACATCCATGTGTCTGGTTGAGGAGTGCAGGTTACCCTGCTGCCCCACTTCTTAGCCAACACAGTAATTAAGTCACAGTAACTGCAGGATGTTGAGCTGCAGGATGTTGGGCTGCAGGATGTTGGGCTGCAGGATGTTGAGCTGCAGGATGTTAGGCTGCAGGATGTTGGGCTGCAGGATGTTGAGCTGCAGGATGTTAGGCTGCAGGATGTTGGGCTGCAGGATGTTGAGCTGCAGGATGTTAGGCTGCAGGATGCTGGGCTGCGGCAAGATGTTGGGCTGCAAGATGCTGTGCCGCAGCAGGATGTTGGCCTGCAGGATGTTGAGCTGCAGGATGTTAGGCTGCAGGATGTTGGGCTGCAGGATGTTGGGCTGAAGGATGCTGGGCTAGCAGAAGACTAGCTAAATTCCCTCTCTATAGTGTCCATCAGCTCCTCTTCTGTTCCATCGTACAGCATGACAGGCATCGTCACTGATGGGCTGTGGCAACCTTCAGAGATGCTGAAGGGAAATAGAGATAGGCTATGTGTCAACTTCAACCTGGCTAATATGAAACAATAACTGATGGTTCTGTCTTCAAATTGTTTTTTTTTGTATCAATGTATGTCATGCATTAGGGACTATACAGCTAGATGAAAAATACTGACCATGATTAGGCCTACCTATTGTCTAAGTAATTTCTCAGTCTCACTGTCAGAAATTCTTCTCTTTTTTTAATTGGACGTTATACTGATCTGATCTGCCATTACCACAATAGTTTGGTATTTCGATATGTTTACGGTAAATTCGATCTTGCGCAACAGGCATTTAGGGTACAGACATCGTGTGTGTGCCACATTGAGCAAATCAATTAATTATTTATCAGAGTTGGTTACTTACGAGGCTGTATCTGCGCCAGTACCCGACTCGACACTGACAACAGTCAACAAAGCCTGTTGGAAGGTTTGATCATTAACACAACAATGGCATCATTTTAAGACGTTCCATACCCTGTTCATCTATATTTTAATCTTAAAGAAAACAAATACATTTAGAGTTAGCCTACGTTATTTTAGAAATGTCTTTAACAGGAGCAAATCAATATGCAATCGGTCTCGTCTATTTCAGTCGTAACCCTACCATAAACATAACTCGTTATCCGATGTAGGCCTAATGCTAATGTTAACTATTGTGTTGTGTAAATATGCTCTTACACTTCTCAAAGCGCTTTCAGGGCAAGGGGCTGTCTGGTGTAGTGAGTTTTTCTTGTCGACTCTTTCTGCTCTGATGCACGGCAGACTTTCTTTCTCAAACTGTTCGGGTCTTGGCAAGTGAGGACTCGAATTTAACTCTCTTTCATGGTTTAACCGTCTACAGAAGCCATATGTTTTAGACCTGATGAATGACTTTTTCGGTGAATTTGTTCCTTTAGAAAATATTCCTCTTGGACGTTCATATTCAGACAAAACTCGGTCCAGCTCCTCAGCTATGTCATCCTCGTCTGCTGAGAATTCGGAGTGGTGTCCTTCGCTGTGACAGTCGTGCTTTGCCATGTTTTGTGACAGGGTAAAGTTAGAAAACGTTGGTATTTTTACGGGTTGAAGAGGGTTGTCCTCATTTAGGGAATGTACTATATTATCATCTCGGTTTAAGACGGTTATTTCTCTGACATTTGCAGGTGCAACTTTCTTCCCTCTGCTTGTGCCGCTGCCCATATTGTTGTCCTCGGTAGTGGCACTATAGTCTGTTAAACGTTACGAGGCAAAGTTGAGACACGCTCCCATTTCGAGATTCTCTTGACCCCCACAAAGTTTTCCAGAAACTTAGAAGTTAAAAATTAACTTGTCTCCATGCCGTGGTCCATGCATGAACAACGTTGTGACATGCCACTTGAGAAGTTGCATTACGTTGATATTAAACTATTCCCTAAAACAAAAATAATTTAGCCCAAACAGTGAAAGCTCTTGGGTCATTGACAAACCATTAATAAGCAAGACCAATACCAAAACGTTGCGCTCTTCAGATCCCCATCCCATCTAAGAACACTGTCTAGGAAAAGTAGGCACTGTTTACAATCCAACGTCTCCTAAAGTAGCCACGACAATACCAAGGGTCAGACCTATCACGAATCTCGTCCCGCTCGGAACAAACTTTCAGACAGTTCCCGGGACCCTGCGAGAACAGCTGGAGAGAGGCGCTCAATGTAACCGTTACATAACGACCACTCAGAACCGCGGTGGGGCGAAGTCTCCGCCTTCTCCATCATGTTTTATTTGGAATTTTAAGAGGCCAACCCCTTTCAAGTATTCGTTGTTTATCTCCTCCCCACACCATTGCGTTTTTTTCACATAAGAAAGTCTTGCTCAAGTGAGAAACTGAACAGTTCCACCTCATTGACTTTCAATAGAGCAAAGAAAGAAATTCGTAAACATTAAATCTGTTGCAGGGGAAATAATGATGATTGAATAGCCAAGCTGAAACCCACATCAACAGGAATTAAACATGCAGGGGGTCTAGAAAAGCGCAAAACAATGCCTAGTTGTAAAGAAAGAAAAGACACAGTAATTACTGTGATATATGTCTGCCAGATCTTGTCAGCAACAATAAGCGGCCCATTGCCTCCCTGTGTTCAGATAATAGCTTTTATTGCCATGCGTGAGCCAAGAAGGATGTGGGGTCCTGTCAGAGACGAAACCCCAGCCTCACAACCCAGTGTTGAGAGATTAGAACTCAGAGACACACAAGAGAGAGGGGAATTCCAATCCAACAGCATAGGCTTCCTGGAGATCCCTCAGTAAGTCTTTGTTTAGTCCACTTGCGTTAACAAAAGGACCAGCAGGGCATTTCTCTCTGTCAGGTCCTTCTGCTGTCCAGCAAGAGCTGTCCAAAGTTAACCGGCTGGACTTGTTTGCTAACAGTCATTTTCAATCTCTCGCTTTCTCTCTCTGATGAACATACACAAACACACAGCTATACAGTATGTGTCCTAGAGCCACAAAGTCAAAGACACCATACTGGCCTTTAAGGGCAACGTCATCACTCATGACTTTCATCTTCAAAGTTTCCAAACCTTATTCTTGATATGTGTGGTATGTACTTATGTGACTGTGTTTGTGTATTTCTGACCAGACCGTTTTTGTTATTCACTGTTACATTCTTCAGTCCCAAAGGAGGCTTGGAACATCTGGATAAGAACTCAACAGCTCCCAGAGCAGAGGGAGGCTCCACAGCTGGAGAGAGGGAGAGAGGGAGGGAGGACGATAGAGGGAGGGAGAGAGGGGTGGACAGTGTAGACAGACAAGGGAGAAACAATGAGAAAGAGAGAGAGAGAGAGGAACATGAAGGAGAAATAGAGGACAAATAAAATAGAGAAATAGGATAAAAAGAGGAGAGCAGAGAGAAGAGGGAGGATTGAAAGAGCGAGTGAAGGGGAAAGGGAGGGAGGCCACAGCCCAGCTAGTAGGAGGCATTTCTGTGGTTTTCAGTCTTCTTATAGCTCAGAAGAAACCCCTCCACAGAGACTCCAGAGAACAGGGTTGTGCTTCCTTGAAAGGAAGCACTACTTTATTCAACACTTTCAGAAGAACTCTCAAGATATCCCATTTCTCTTTGATGAATGGTGAATGGCTGCTCAGAGGTTATTCTCCCTTGCACGTAACCAAAAATAAGAATATTCTCAAGAAGGCTCAATAAGTCAAGTAGACTTTTTTACCATGGGGACCAGATTTACAGGGAATGTTTTAACAAGCAAACTGCCCACTGATAGGTATTCCAGTTAAACAGAGCTGTCTGGGACCTCTTCCTCTCTCAGGTATACAAACACCACATGTCAGAAAGTCTAGACAGCCACAGATCTGCTTACATCCCATCATGCTCTCTGGTCTCCATGTGTAGACCTTCTATAGCTGCTCATGTACTTGTATGCACTCTTTTTAGTGATACAACAAGGACTAAACGGAAAATTGGAAGTAGTGCTGATAATCATAATATTATGATAGTTGGTGGGTAAAGGTGCTACAAAGCTGCAAGCTAGTCAAACACTATGACATTGTGTTGACTTGTGCTTCATGTGCCACAGTTTGAACATACTGCAGGTGTACAGTGTATCTGGAAAGTCTTTTATTTGGTTCCCAGAGAATGGGAATGTCTTCTGAGAGCTAAGATGCAGAAGACATGAACAGAGCCCAAACGGATTTCCACTGCAAACCCCTGACACGGTGACATCATGTTTCCGGGGTAACCACCATTGCACGCATGAGACGTGCAGCTGTAGTGTAAAAAGGGCTGTCCCATATATCTCCCAACTCCTCTCTCTGTCTGTTAGATTGCTGGGGTGTGAATAACGCGCTTTGATGACATTGAAAATCTGTTGAAAGTACGTCACTCTGACGCAATTTGACTTTCAGGTCACCTTTAGGAGGATAATATATGTTGCTCATGCCGATGTAATTACGTAAGAGGACACAGAAATTATGTTAGGTTTTCAGTTGACATTATGTTCATGAATGGATATTGTTTACATTCTGTGACTAGGCTGTGTGATTGTAATGTACACCCATTAATTAAAACTTACATTTAAATATTTAACTTGTTTTACACTTGATACATTTGTATGTGGGAGTCAGTTGGCTGAGTGGCTGAGTGAGCTGGCTAGTAATCCGAAGGTTGCCAGTTCGATTCCCGGTCATGCCAACTGACGTTGTGTCCTTGGGCAAGGCACTTCACCCTACTTGCCTCGGGGGAATGTCCCTGTACTTACTGTAAGTCGCTCTGGATAAGAGCGTCTGCTAAATGACTAAATGTAAATTTCTAAACGTAATGTGCTATTTCCATGGCACTGGAATTGTTATATTTCTCACCAGCAGATGGTGCTAGAATGAAAGCAACCCCATACTACCGACACCTCTTCCTCAGAGGAACAGAGGGCTGTCTTACAAGTAATGAAACAAAATTATCTGCGCAAGAAAAAAGTTAACGTCTCCATCTCCACATGGAAAGGTGTTGTCTCTTTAGTTCTCACATATAAAACATATCAGAGTAGTCACATCGGTTCAAAATTCAATGTTTATGTTTGTGTATGTTTGCTCTATTTTTTTTTTTTTACTTTGTTCAATACAAAGGCAATTCCCTTCTCACTTTGTGGTCATTATTGCAGTTCCAGAGACCAAGTTGAAGCTTTCCTGCCAAAGGTCATGTAATCAACCAATAACCATTACTGTGCCTTTGTTTTAAATAAAACAATCAATACTAGCCTGTTCTCTTGCTAATTACCTTCCAGATAAGAGGAGTTTGTTGAGTACCTGGGAAACACCAGATAATCAATAACAGCCTCCTTAGCATTATCTGACTCCCATATTTCTAATTATGTTGAGGTTTATTTATTTCTATTCCATTCTGTAGTTAAATTATTAGGTTCTTCTATCCACATGTATGATGTTTATTTTTGTTTTGGTGTAGCGTGATTTGAGCTGCCTCATTAGTCATGTTTTGTTTAACCTGTGAGGGCCCTTCTGGTATTTAAAGCTGGCAGACTGGACTGTTGGGAGAAAGATTGCAGCAAGTACAGCTGTAAGAACATCCTCACTTCGCTGTTCCAAGCCTGGCTTTGTGTTTTCCCCCTGATTGCTTATTAAAGATGTTACTATAGCCCTAGATTGTCATTGGATTTATTTTAATTGGTTCTTATAAGGGAAATGCTATAAAAAAACACAATTTCTGTATTTTCTGTAAACCTTTTTTGAGCGACTGCCTTCCTTTTTATGGAAATCAACACTATTTAATTTTTGTCCTCAGCGCATGGCTTGGGAGTGAGGCTCAGATATCAGTTCCCCTCTGTAAACTCATTTCCCAGGCTGCATCCCTAGGCCTCTGTTAACCTGTGTTTCAACCTCCATGAGACACCGTTTTAAATGTATTTCCTTTATTCTATGTTGTGTTTACGTTTCCCTAGCTAGCTCTGAATCTTCCCTTGGCAGACAGTGCGTCATGCTGATTAAAGGAAGTTCCAGTGAAACATTGCCTCAGTCAAATCCTGGCTCCAACTCTGGTGTGGAACTAATACTGACTTTTTCAGCCAATACCTCGAAGTGGAAATGAATACACTCTGTGCAGCCCTCAGGTTCTTTTGATTAGCTACGTCTATGCATATTACCACATGTAACATTTGGGTCAGGATATTTTCATTTGTTGCGCTTACTAAAGTTTAACATATTTTAGAACTTCAACTTATTTTGCTAAGAGCATAAGAGACAGGCTTAAGTCTCATTCCTGTTTGAAATGTACTTCTGATTTCACTTCATCATATTTCTGCTCTTAGAAAGTCTGAGCCAGATTGGTCTCTAGGTGGCGCTCCACATTTGCCGCTTAAGGATATAAAAATGAGGTTTTGAAATGATACACTGGGAATTTTGCATCGTAACTGTCGCTGGGCTGAGCGGTGCTGAGGGATAAGCAACTACTGAACACAATGTTACTTGTATCAGCACATCAGTCCAATTATCCACTACATTATTAGATCTTCATGTTTTGTTTTTATTGTGAGAGAGGTCAACGTTTTGTGAAATTTTAGATTTATCCATCTCTTCAGAATATTACAAGACAAACGTCAACAAGCATGAACATAGAGTGTAACCACGAAAGATCAGAATGCTGTCTACCCTGTAAACTCACGAGACTAGATAGTTATGAGACACGACAAATATAATCTCCCAGTAAAATGGCAAAAAATCTATTGGTCATGCAATCCCATTCCTCCACTTGATGTAATTATCTGGAATAAAAACCTTAGTGTTCCCAGCGGGCTTCCAGGAAGCCAGCCGAGAAGCCAGGTTAACAGTATAGTGTCCCCTCGGTGCCTCTAATCCGATGTGGCACTTGTGTGTCTCTGTTCAGTATAAAAAGCCAGTCTCACTGCACACCATTCGTTGTCTCAGAGAGAGGGTATAGAAAGCAGATCATAGGGCTGCTACTTCTTAGGAGGCTTCGACAGCCAGCCTCCTGTTTAAGAAGAGAGATGGAGAGTGTGTATGTATGTGTGTGTGTGTGTGTGTGTGTGTGTGTGGGGGGGGGGGGTTACATATGTGTACCAAACTCCATTGTTATGTAAAGGAACTCTAGTTGACTGGCATCATTATCTGTCCTGCCTGTATAAAAATAAGGTGGAGGACTGAAACAGTGTGTGGCATTTATGTAACTGAGGCGTGGAGACGGGTTTCAGGATCCCAAGCTGTTTCCCTGACAGGCAGGAGCAAATGTGACAGGAGAGGGTGGCGAGAATGAGGGCAAGCCGAGATACAGAGACACAGAGATAGTGTGCTATAAGGAAAGATAGATATAGAAAGAGAGAGAGACAGAGAGAGAGAGACGAAAGCGAGGGTGAAAGAACCAGACCAGATGTAAAAAAAAAAACATCTTACTCTTTGCTGACCATAACATGTTTATAATAAAATGACTTTGTATTTATTTTGATGTTTGTCAGCTTCTATTAAAATAAATCCCAGCTATGCCTCAGTAGAAGCTTGTCTCTTGTCCTACAAACGCACTACATTTCCAGTACCCTACAAGTACAAGTGCTCTACACTACAAGTACAGTACACTGTATTTGAAAACTTACAATGGGAAGTCAACAACAAAAAGTGTTCCACAACCTCAAATGCTCTGAACAAAAGGCTACAAATTACACAAATGCAGGCTGTTTTGCACGGTCTACATTCTCAACAGAGTAGCCTACAATATGTCTCCATCTATTTATTTCCAAACTAGATTTAATCTCAGACAATACATTTAATAAAGCTGCTTGTATATCTCACCTCCACTCTCCACATGTGAAACCCCCTCAACAACAACATGTTAGATTATCTTAAACCACAGTCTTCAGTTTCATATAATGACCCTCAGGTAATTGCATGGTGCAGTGTTGAGGTAATTACTGAGCCTTCAATGTGCTTGCCTCCATCTCTCCACTCTTGGGATGGAATCAGCTTGGGTGTAATTACAGCAACATTATTGACTAAATGTTTTCCTTTATTAACATGCAGTTAAAGTCCACTGCAAGACCTCGTTTTAATTTGTCGCTTCCATCTGGTTGTCCCTGGTCCAAGTTTCTGTCACAGTTCCAGCATCCTAACGAGGACTCTGTGCCCAGCTGTGTGTGTGTTTGTGTGTGTGTGTGTGAGTGAGTGTGTCTGTGTGTGTGTGAGAAAGAGAGGGTGAGAGAGAGAAGGTGAGAAAGAAAAAAAGAGAGTGTGTATGTCTGTGTGTATGTTTTCTATACTGTCTGTGAGTATAGGTATGTGCGCCTGGCTTTTTCACCTCCAATAAAACACTGTGCAGCACCAGGAAGTAACAAACCCTAGCCTGAACCAAAGTCATCTGGGGCAAATTATTTATGTGCTTCTCGCTAACTGTAGCACATTAGGCTAATCGCTCAGGTGAATAGGGATGTGTCAGATAAGTGCCTCGTTTACTTGCTTCCCCATGATTGAAGCCTGATAGAGTAGGGGGCCATGTTGTTAATGTATTAACAAGGTGATTAAAGCTAGTTTTAGAGTGACCCTTTGAATTAACAGCATGTGAAGCTAATCCTTAGGCCATCGATGAACCAAGACGAGCCTGGACTGGTGGTTCATCATCACCGAGACCCAAGCGGCCACTATGCTGCCAAGCCCTAACGTCATCACATGCTGTACCACTAGCTGAGTTAATGGATAAGAGCTTTAGCACATGATGGACAGAGAGATGTGCTATAAAGCAATACAGCTGACTTGATAAGTTACATGCTGTGATTAACCACAAAAACGGATTGGTGAGATTTGTGCTTGTCTGCACCAATTTCCAATTTGCTCGAATCTGGCAGACATAATAGAAAGGTGTAGGAAAAGTGTGTATTTTATCTGTGTATTTTTTGTTGCTGTGCTTATCTTCTTCTGTCAATGGGAGGTGATCATTAAAGTTAACAACCCATGCATGAGGCCAGTCAGCCAGCATACTCCAACATATGGCACTTCATGCCAATCTAAGTTTGCCATCTCAGCATTTTCTGAAATACATCATGTGAAAGTAAGCTATCAAGTCTGAGAATTACGGTTTGGAAAAGAGCAAGTAAACAATCGCTTTAGACAAGTCGTTTCTAGTGGAACGATAGCGTTTTTGTAGATTTCTGTTGTTTGATGCTGAGTAGAGAGAGGCTCCTATATAGTCTAGCTTCTGAGATTCAATCAGCTGCAAATTCAGTTGCCAATCTCTAAGGAAATACACATTCACCCACAAGTGAAATGTGTACATGTCCCAGATCTCCTAACCCTCTCACCGTCAAATGATTGTTTACTACCTTTTAACATTTGTGCAAATTGTATTACCACCCAGATAATTTGTTTCTTGCCTCATAGACTGTGGTTATAATGACAACCTTGCACCCTCCTTCCTGTCCATGTGAAGTGTCCACTGTCTTCAAGAATGTTCTCAGTCCTATGTTGTTCTCCTTGTCAGCCTGAAGTCAGCCGAGTGACTGAATTATTCAGGCTCACAGCAGCACCTTTCCTTTATCTAGCCCCAGACCTGGCAGGGGATGCAGGAGAGGCAGGGGAGTCAGAAGGCAGGGCAGGAAGGGGAGACATTGGAGGTAGGGCAGGGAAGATGTCCCGCTGCCTGTCTTCAGACACACATCCCTGGCACCACTTTCACAGCAGTGGGAAACACCAAGCCTAAACATCGCACCAGATAGAATTGCAGTGGATTACAGTATCGGTATCAGTGTAGATGTATTTGATACATGTTGTCAACGGTCCAGGTGTTTTTCTAGACTCCATTCTCCAGCCTCTCAGTCACCATAAGTGTGTCAGGGTTCCAGAACTCAAACTGGGCACAGCACAACGTTTTTGCCCCTCCCTCCTGCGAGAAGACAAGCTTGTTTAAACACTCTCCGCTGAGAGAAGGGAACCGTTCCGCCTGTCAAACAGAAGACCGACCTCCCTAGGCTCCTCTGTAGGGCCCTACCATGATCGGCTCTGCCCCCGAACCACACCTCTCAGACTGCCTGAACCGGTCCACAGCTGCCCAGTCTTCATGGATGCTACTGTACATAACTGTGAAAACACAGAGGGTTACTGAGAGATGCTTGAAGGGCCTCAGTTCTCAAATGTGTCAACATGAGAAAGCTATTTGTGTATCGTATCTCATATTTCTATCACTGCTTAGTGGTTTTTCCTTTGTCCCAAAACACTTTGATTTGAAATGCCGCATTTGAGCTTCACGTGATTAATTTCAGAGGCCATATGGAAGAAAAAAGAGCTAAAGAAATCCGTCCCTGATTCCAAGATTAAAAATCCAACTCTGCGAAAACTGAAAATGGCAGTCCATGGAAACTGGGAGTCAAGGTTAAGGAAATGCAACAAAGCAGCACAGTGCTTTCATAGGAAATCAATAAGACTTTCCTCGTTAATGTACTCGTACTGCTGTGTGGATGACTGTCCAGTCACTGGAGAGACAAGGAAACAGCTTTCTCAACATGATATGGAGGGGTGGTGGGGAGGGGGTTAGGGGGGTGGTGAGGGAGCAGAACTTAGAAAATGCTGCAGTTGTCTCTTTCACAATTTGCTTTATGTCAAAACAACTTTCAGTTTTTGAAATACACCACATATGTGACTCAACAAAGCAATGGAATCTGCGTTCTAAAGTCGCTTGAGGAAGATCCTTCTTCCCAGCAGTGGTCTGGTCTGACATGCTGAGGCCACAGCTCTGAGCCTCTCTTCCTGTGACCTCATTACTCTCAATGCTCATGTTCCTAGAGAACCTATCAGATTCTTTGACTTCTGCATGACCCATAACTAACAGCGTGTACTGAAGGTTGGCGCTAACGTGTCTCTCAACTTTTTTGGTCAGTATTCAAATCATGTCTTAGCCGTGCAAATCCTGCCTGGGAAAGGTATTGGATGCAAAACCGAAAAGGATAAGTAAGACTGAGATATCTGCCAAAAATAAATTCCTATAATACCTGTAACTGTTGTATTAGTCTGGATGGTTATAAAGGATATAAGGTTTAGGATATACTAGGTTTAGCTGGAGATTCCTGTGTCTCAAGTCGGAAGTATCAACTTACAGTGATCTCCAGAAGGGTGTTGCTTATCTACCTTCATGTACTTAGTGTAATGGTTGTTTTTCTGATGATTTTCTTGATTGATGTTATGAAGTAGATCGTATAATTTGATGATGACAAAAGACTCTGACTGGAAGTTTTTTAATGAAAGATAAACCAAAAAATGAAGATTGTAGAGGTTATCTGAAGTGGACTACTTCAAATGCATTTGCGCAGTTAAACAAAATTATATTTACATGTAGTCATTTTTCATTTTATTTTTTACATTTAGTCATTTTAGCAGACGCTCTTATCCAGAGCGACTTACAGTAAGTACAGGGACATTCCCCCCGAGGCAAGTAGGGTGAAGTGCCTTGCCCAAGGACACAACGTCAATTTACACGGCCGGGAATCGAACTGGCAACCTTCAGATGACTAGCCCGATTCCCTAACCGCTCAGCCACCTGACTCCCATATATATATATATCTAATCAAGATTACCTACGTTTAAAGTGTATCCCTAAAAATCAGATTCGTCCGTAAAATTACGAGTTTGTAAATGATCTTCCCCCCAGTAAACTGCAGAATCACTAGACTGGACCTTGATGGTGGATGCCAGCCATGACACCACCTTTCCCCATTGTCCAGAGCTGTCAGGCAGCCGAATGAACAAGCCCTGGATATGAAAGACCAGCCCTGCTTAGCTTGCTATCTGTACCATTTGCGCTAATATGAGTGGCTTTATTACCATATAAATGAGATAAGGTCTTCAGTAATTGCGGGAGGAACCCTAACCCTGCAGGAATTAAGACCAAGTAGCATGCATTGCAAAGAGTTGTGATTCAGGAAGAAGGAGCAACAAGCTCCAGAAAAAAATGCCAAAGTTTAATGTTTATGTTGTCTGTACATAACCTTAGAGATCTCTCTAGTCAAGACTATTGACAAGGATCTTCTAATGAAATAACTAATGTGGTAAACCAAATCAAATGCTGGATTGATTGTCCTTATTCTCCAAAGACGTTTTCACAGAATTACAAAAACGTTTGAATCATAAACCTTTTTTTTTTAATTCGGTGACTGCCTCCCCAGTTCCAGGTATCTGATACAACTGCAGGAAATGCCATTTATACTACGACTTAACTGCTACATTACTGTTAGGCTAATTAGATATTGGATAAGTAAGGTAATGACATTTTCTAAGATGTGTTCCATTGGGCATTTCTTTTACGAGTGGCATTGTAAAACGTAATGGTGTTTGGGCCATATAGAAAAAAAGACAGATGGAGAGAGATAGAAAAGTGAGAGAGAGAGAGAGAGAGGGGGGGGGGGAGAGAGAGGGGCAGAGAGAGATGGGGGAGAATGGCATTTATTAGTTGATGGAATGACCCACCTGGGATAAAAGGAGCGGTGACATTTTAGCTATGGAGCAGTGCAATTACCCCTCGTGTCAGCTGCCACGGAGAACACGTCTGTCACTCTCCCCTCAGCGCGACTCGTCCACATCCACAGGAAAACAAGCTCTAATCAGCGCATGCTAAAGTCTGGACTCTTAATGTGAACACAGAGAAGAAAGATATGGGTGTCCTCTCCTGTGTAGGAGGGGATGACTCGCACGTCCTCCGTCGGCCGCACGACGAGCATGTCCGCGAATGCGAGGCACTCTTGATTGCTGTGAATAATCAGATGGAAGCAATTGTGTGCACCTGCACACGGAGGGTTCGTACATGCCCGGGTCATTTCAACGATTGCTCCGAAAAGGAGGGGTTTGAATCCAGCGGATGTGTCGCTCATCTGCCACCCTGTGACATGCCATGACGATGAGGACTACATAATGGTTTACGGTGGCTACAGAAAGCGAGAAGCAAGTGGAAACATCAGCATCCATGTGCTCTCATCTAAAAGGGTCTACTTGCTTCTTAGCTACATTACATGATGACAATGCATCAATGAGGCAGATTCATTCATGCCATTACCCTGTCAGGACACAGAGGATAATGATTGAAGCAGGCCATCACCTGACCTTTCCTTGTCATGAAGTAACAATTAAACCCCATCCAAATCACAACACTGGGTGTTTCCATTACCTTTTATATCATAATGGCCGCCTCTCACAAAACACCACCCACCTGAAGGTCATGGTAACCTTTAGTAGCATGCAGTCAAGACCTATCGTAGTTGACCTTTCCCCCAAAACTGCCCCTCCATGAGCCGACTTTATTGAGAGGTTTGATTGCACGTTAGGTTTCATCATCAGAGTTTGGACGAATCTTGCATTATTGATTGAAATAACAACTTCTGAGAAGACAAAATTGTTTCCTGGGGTGTGGGTGTGATAGAACAAAGGGTGTGGAATAGAAAGGTGGGGGGAGGGTGGAGTGAAGAGTGGGGTTGACTGAGTGAGACAGAGGTAGAGTGATGAAAAAAAATGAAAAAAAGAGAAGAGGGATCTTCTCACAATAGCCTGTCTGTCTCTAACGTGACTACGTGACCTGACTTGATTCAGTCTCGCTGTAGCCTTCTCGTTAATCTTTCATAGCTTGCCTGTAGTTATCATGACTAAGAAAACAGTCAGCTTCTCTTCCTAGTATCTGACACAAAGACATGCACTTTCATCTCCAGTGCCATTGAAGGACAAGTTTGATTTGTTTTTGTTTATCGACTTTTCTCACCTTCCTCTGAAGTCTTCCAATATTTAGCAAGCTCCAGTATTCAGACCTAGACAAGAGGTGGTGGTGATGAAAGGCACTGACTTTGGCTGGTCTTTGATCAATTACAGTAACTCTGTCATGTGAGTCACTGGTCCTATCAAGAAGGTTTGATTCTGAACTAAACACAATTCATTAAAAACATATGGAAAAAAAGATACAAATAGTTCTTTTTGAGATTTGAAATCTTCTGTCCAACTGTTCTCCTGAGGAATCTTTTTCAGATCAACTTGTCTACAACTGTCAAAGACCAATGTAGTACACATTCGGACTGGCAGAACCATTGGAAAAAACAGCTACAGCCACACAAGCTGTTTTGAAATCAGTTGTTCTTTTCATGCAAGAAGGTTTATCAACGATGTATAAAGGGATAAATGTACCAAATAAACGGTCCTGAAATGTACAGCATTGAAAGAATGTGTGCTCATCACAATTTAGCTGAGTGGCACATTTGAACAGAAGGGACTAATGGCATTCTGAGCACTTGAGAGAGCGACATCAGTTCTACTCTCCATGAACTTCTCCCTGGACTGATTCTCATACTGTAGACTTCAGTAGCCATTAGTACTTACAGACTGATGAGAAAAGGGGCATTTGGGTTACGCTAATGTATTCTTGCATGAAGGGAATCTGATGTCCCTACAGGGGCATGTTGTAGCCAGGCTTCGTCCAGCTGAGCTTGTCACTGCTTCCAGAGAGTGGTCCAGATGAGGTCAATGGTGGTTACTTTCTTCATCTCCCCTGGGCTGAGTTGGTGCTGGACTGGCTGAACTGGATCTAACCCCAGTGACTACCATGAGGAGTTCAACAGGGAGATATGGGTTGTATTTGAGGGCACATGTATGTTACTAAACTGTAGTCAACAAGCAAGATGATTTAGGCACCTGATAATTGTACTACTTCAGCATCAGGGCTAGCGACAGCAGCCTTGCTTTATACAGTATCAAGCTGCAGTACCATTTAGATGCTACACTTTCCCACCTACCAGTGCAACACATCCTCCATACAGACCTTTCGTCACCACACCACTAGAATAAAACGATTCGACCAACTCACTGGTCATTCACAGACACAGTTACCTCCACTCCCCCACGCTTCTACTATGAAGTAATCAGACGATAAGTCAGTAACAAACAGCTTCATACTAGTAGATGAGCTTCCTGCAGCCCTGTTTGCGTGTGGATTTCCTGGAGTCAGAGAGCGGCGATATTAAATATTAAAACTCTCTTGCTGCCACGGGGCACGGCTACGTTCACAGAACAACATAAATCTTGTTTACATATCCTCATTTGGTAGTCTTACACAGAAGTTTAATTTCTCCATCATTATTTTGTACTCCTGGAGGTCTGGAATAAGTGGGCCACAGAGGATTTGTTTCTCTAATTGAAAATGTGGATAATATCCCTTTCCTCTGTGCGATGACCGCGGGGATTTGGAGCTTTCATTTTACATCTGAAGCCACTCCATACAGCTGACCCAGGACGTACTCTGCTTTAGCTCGATATAAAAACAACGTCTGATTATACCTAAAAATACATTTAGTTTTTCATGGCCAAGTACTCAAGCTACATGGCCCAGGTCAGTTAGTTGGAGTCCTTCAAGGCCACCAGGGGGAAATGCATGACGCCTTGATTCCACAACAGCCTTAGCATTAATTAGAAAGAGTGAGTAATGACTCCCGTGTATTAAATATATCTTTGGTGCTGTTGTGATATCAAGCCTTAATCCTCAGCAGTCTGGCTGTGGAGGAAGCGCCATGCTCCTCAGTGCGAGATGAAGAGCTTAGATGCCTAAGACTCACGACACAGATGTTGGAAATAGAGTGGGGTGCTGGTGGCTCAGAGAAGGTCTTAATCAACACCGTTAACACTGAAGGCGCAGCATGAGTTGTTGTGTTACCATACAACCAAAAAAACAAAGCGGTTTGATAACTTACTTCAGAATGGAACTGCTGACTTTATTTATACGCCTGTCTCTTTACCCCCTCCCCCTTTGTTAAACTTCCAAGCTGCTTCCCTTTCACGTCATTCTCTACAGGGACACGTGCGTTCCACCCAGTCTTTTTATAAAGCAATTTTCAATAAAGTCAGCTTTGTTCTGAAGCAGGGCACACCATCTGCCGGGTGTCTAAATAAATGCAAGGGGATATTTAACTGCACCTTGCTCTGCATTTAATGACACTAGGAAAAATGGCGAGCGAGACAAAAAAAAACTGACAGTTGTAATTTTGCAGGAACAGGATGCGTATGAGGACACTCACCACCCCTGTGACAATAACATTTGCTTTCATGGAAGAGGCAAAAAAGAAAGGCTAATTAAGTTGATTTACAACCTTTCATCTTTTTTAACATTTTGGAGAGGGGAAATGGCTGACACATTTTGGCTGTAATGGTTTACATTTGACAGTTTAAAAAATTTACTCATCAAGGGCACTTTTGCCTTTATCTTTCATATAAAAAATAATAATCTCTCAGCACAATGTCTGTCCGAGGGTACATTTCCATTGAAACAGCTGAGTTTGAAGGATAAAGGAACTATAGTTCTCAACTCTCAGAGACACTCAGAAGTACCAAGGAGGTGTATAGTTATGGCTTTGCCCTATGAGATATTTGGCTCTCCCTGACTTCAATGTGTTGGTATTTTTATAGCTCAACGCCACCCTCAATTAGTATCATGTCACTAAGTGCCCTTGACTCCAGTCAAGCAGAGCTGCGTGTGCTGGTGTGTTGTGGGTAGCAGTTGTAAGCTGTGCTTCAAAAGGGAGTGCAGGCACAGGGGTTTGAACAGGAGAGCAAACTCCTGCTTACTGACTGACCTTCACATTAATTATTTAGGCTGTCTAGGGAAGACAAAAGGATAGATCCTTGAAACAAGTCTGGAAAGAGTCCAATTTATGATTTATGCATCTTGTTTTTAGATACAAATAGAAAACAGCTCAACAGTAACTTTGTCTGATGTTTAGAATTTGTGTCGTTTAAGTTCAAGATTTCTATCAAAGGTTTGACAGTACATTTCAATAAATCCAATATCTGTGGGTGTCACAGGACTGTAATAAACAAGACCAATCATTTAGTTCAGACTGAACTTAGTTAGGTTTTGAATCCTTTTGAATTCAAGCCAGGCAGGATCTTACCGATCCTGCCCCAAAAAAAGAAAGTAAGAAACTGCAGCCATGGGCTCTCCAGCAAGATTAATGACCATTGATCCCCAACACAAACCACCAGGGCAGCAGACCTTGGCTCTGATGCCTCGCTCTCATCAGGTCCAGATGACCAGTACAAACCTCATTACAGACACTCCAAACCCCTGGCACATCCCTCTGCTCTCTGTCTCCACCTCAGCCAAGGACAGGTGTGTGTGTCTGTGCTTCCTTGCTTTTTTGGGTTCATTGAGGTGTGTTAAAAAGGCAAAGCCTTCCTGCTCGATTTAGTTTGTCTGTAAAAATCTAAAAAGATCTACAAATACATTTGTGATCGTTTCTAATATGATGCATTTATCTAAAATGAACAGGAATGATGATTTGATGATTTAAGAAAAAAATTTAAGATCACATTTCGCTGTATTACTATTGTCTTTCAGATTTCAGCAACAGATATCCATATATTGTACATGCTTATTCTACCCGTCCATCTCAACTTCTTCTCTTTTTATGAGATCAAACCACCAGCCCTCTATGATAATCTGAGGGTTTTGAAAACTTTTCACCATCTTCTGGGCAAACATTGTGTATTGTACCATCTTCCTGATCAGAAGAAAACTTCAAAACTGAAGGGGCACAGGGTCACTGCCGATCCGAGGTTGAAATATAGAATTACCATTCTGTATAAATATCCCTTTAGCAAATCAGCTCTCCCACTTTCCTGAAGGCAAGTATTTGATTCCTGCCCCTAACACAGTCTTTGATATTGGAAAAAGGCCAGTCCAGGTGATGATTAGCATTAAATAGTATATATCCTCATTATTTCTCGAAAAAAGACTATTTTCACTTTTCACTTAAATGGGAACAAAAATAAAATATGGTCATTATAGATTTCTAAGAATGGAGATTACTGGATGTTTGCATAGCACATCAATGCCTAGACAAATAGGTGACTTACAGTAATATGACATGATGGCAATGTAAAAAACCTTCGCTGATTAAGATATCTTAAAAATTCTCAAAAGCAGACAAGACTTTGATGTTACCAGACTAACTGGGGAATCTGAAATTGATAATAATGGAAGCTTGTTAACTTTAGATTCATACTTTAACAACAGTCTAATACTAAGGAAAAAAATCACCATCTAATTAGGCCACATGTTTAAATTTCTTAAAGAGGAGCTAATTAAAGGAGAAAAATATTTACAAGTAATTAAAAAAAATACAAGACAAGCTGCTCTTTAGCATTTCATTTCAGACATGATATAATTCCACCCAACCTGAAAGAAGACTTCTCTACAACCAGTAAAACTGGATTGAACCCAGAGGTCTTCAGGTCCACAGCACAGGCACACATGCTGAGGCACCATTCCTCTCATTAGAATTAAAACAACATGATGGGCCACCGAACATCCTACTCCCTCAAGATCCAAAACATTTCAATCATCCAAAGAGAACCTGGCCACGACTAGATGCATCTGGAGGCCCAGGAACTTGGATTACCAGATGGTATCTACACACATGAACTTGCTGATGAAGCAAACGAAGACTTCATTGAATACATTGGAGCCAATGTGTAGCCATTAGCATGGATATCACACCCCTGTTAAGATACTTTCATACAACATTGCCCATCAGGGGGTGGTGGAGACATTGCACCATCTCCTTTTAAAAACATCTGTCTAACATGAACTAATCATGGCTGTCCAATCAACAGGAATATTGAATGGGCTTTCACCGTCTGCTTCAACACAAGGATTCCTGATGTCCCACTGAAGAGTTCACCTTGCACATATGGGATGAAGTACCAGAAAAGCTAGTATGAGGACAGTTAGCTTGACTGAACAAACATCCCTTAGATTTTTCAACAATGCATTTTCTACCCAAATGTACAAAGAAACAAATCAAAATCCATGAATTGCAATCATTGTATTTTCTGTGCTTCAGAACCAGAACGGGAAGGTTGGTTCATTTTCAGTTGTAGAAGTGTGTGTGTGTGTGTGTGTGTGTGTTTGGGCTGGAGGACGGGGAGGGGGAGGGCACAGGCAGTGAGCACATCTAGTATTTTGTGTAACCCAAATAAGCAGGGATCCTGCAAGATGGACCCTAAGAGGGTTTTCCTCCATAGCTGGACAATTTCATGCCCTTCAGGGATCTCATACATCAATTCAATTTATTTCAGTAAATGGACCAATTCATCAGGGAAATTTAGAATGTCGTCTGTGTTTTCCATCAAGCCGTACCTTGCTCTGCTTTATCATCTCCACCAATGGATTAAACACGTCTGCAGAAGTTAGAAGAAAAAAAGTGCGGACATCTTGACAGTCGCCAAGGTGATGTGTTATTATGATTTTCTTCTACATGTGTAATAAAGCAGGAATATAATGTAAGAAGCATGACATCTCACACAGCCACAACCACATTTCAATGTGTGTTAGCAGAGTTAAAGCAATCGCATCAAATGAAACGGACTACATCCGTGTAGTCTGTGAGGGACGACGTTGGGTTTCTTGACGTAGGTCACATCTCTTGACTTCATGTCAAGAACCATCAATTCTATGTTGACATGTTCTTCATAAAAAAACAAGTGTTGTGGTGGAGCCACAACAGCACGGTAACAGAAGTGATAACTCAGCGCCTGGGAGAGGAGGGAGGCAGTGAGCGTCTGCCGGGCGGAATCCTTCCAGATGTCTGTGCGCGATACGCCCCTCCTCCCGCCCGCCACCCGGTGCTGACGAGCCTGTGTCATCCCCGTGACATTTTCAGAGCCATCACATTCCATCAGGACAGTAATTAATCAGAGCCATAACAATGTGATGGTGGCCTAGAACAGTCGCGTTGCCACGGCACCGGAAGGAGAGGGAGAGAGAACACTGCCAGGGACCTCCGCGGTGCCCACCAGGGTGCGACAGGAAGTACTTCCACGGCAAGTCGTCAATGACATCCCGCCTGTCCCCATAGTGACATGTGTCCTTGCTGGTCCACACCAACCCAGACTGTGCCTTCACAGTCAAGAGATACACAAGCTTCATTAATATGATCAAGATCTTCCAAACGTGAGTGGGCCATATCAGCCACATGGACATGCTGTAAAACAAATAACAAAATGCACCACTTTTATAATCCACTGTCAATTTAGAATCCCAACTTCCAACCATTTACATAAAGATCTGGTTCAGCCCATCTCGTTCTCTCATACTGACGAGGTAAGGGTTTAACACCATACTGTGAGCCATTGGTTGTAGTCCTCACTGATAATGTGGTTGTGTAATCCCATTCACAGTATTGTTAATCCTGTCACCTACTGGCTAGCCAGGAGGGGTATGTGAACTTGAATCAGCAGGGCGATTAAGTGACACAAGCTGCAGGCAACAATTGAGTTGAATGAGGACCAGATGAGCCCAGGAGTTTCAGGCTATGTAGAATGTACAAGATTAGACAACACAAGGGCAGACAGCTGTGGTGATTCTTTGAAAATTCAACAACAATTCAAATTCAACTATTTGACTTAGTTGCATTACCTGGACTGAAGATTGTTGTATTTGAATATCTGAATAAGTGTTTTGGTGACTGTGGATATCTTCAAACCAATAGCCAATACAGTCACTCATCCGTACTTTCATACTTTGTTAGCATTTACATCTAGCCTTGTTTGTTTGGTGTTTTCCTAGCACACTGTGACAGGCATTTCCTGGTTTGCTTGTCACCTTGTCACTGTGACCTTTACATGTGACATAGCAATGATTGTAGGAGTGCTCTTCAGCCAAGTGGATACTAAATGGAAGGTGCCATTGCATGTCAAACAATTTAGCCATTACTGTCAACACTTCATGTTAGCCTGTAGCTATCGTCTGAAACACGCATCTATACTTGTTTTAATTGTTGTGCATATGTATGAGCTATATGTATGTTTGTATGATTGTATATTTTGTACGTTCCCTTTATGTAATATGTGGTAGTCAGTATGTCTGTATGTATTTATGTTTGTGTGTTTGTGTGTACCCCTATTGTAATATGTTATGTGTACTTTTCTATCTGGACCTTGAGTCTGCAAAATAAAGTTATATATATATATCTGTGGGATGGAATGGCTTCAATCCAGTAGGAGTCTGCTACAGGACACAGGGTGACAACAGAACACATGCAACATTTATATGTTTAATTCCACCACTCATTAATCTTCCATAAACAGATGGATCAATGTTAAAAGATTAGAACACTTGATTCCTTTCATCACCTGTTAGTTTGTGTTAATCCTGTGGTTTACCTCACTAGGGTTTAAGGTAATACAGAGTTGTAGAGAAAATAAAAAAAATGAAATAAAAGCTTTACCTTTCAGTCCACCAAACCAGGTGAGTTGAAATTATTATGAAAGCTGCTGAAGCAAGAAGGTAAAGGTGCTGTGCTCGGGGGAGGGGGAGGGGGGGGGGTGGAGGCCCACGGACAGTCCAAGGCCTTAGAGAGCACGGATGCTGGTGGAAATGCCTCTGTAAGCACTGGAATTATTAACATTTAGGTATGCTTACAAGACAGTATTAAATCAAAGTAAGCAAAAATATCAAAAAAGGCTGCAGTGCTGTAGGACCGCACATACACACTTTTATTCACTCATTTACATTTCATGTCAAAGTTGCCCTCCTCGACACTCCCATCTTTTATTGAGAAATGAACCGAGCTCAGAAGAAGCCTTGAGGCTGGAGAGCGTATCTTATCACTGACCCCTTTTTGTGTCAGTCTTTGAAAGCTCGATATTTCTTGACTGTTGTAATATTTTTGCAGCGAAGTAAGGGTTTCTCTCTGCACGTGTCAGGACTTTTCCCCCTTTTCCCCAAGTCTGTTGCCAAACAATACTGTAATGAGACCAAAACATTTATTTGTCAATAATAGTAAGGGGGGAAATGCGAATGACTACGGTACATGCATGCAGATCCATTGCTCCAAAACACAGTTGATGCAGATACTGATTTAGGTGGCGCTTTGTAAGAATTTGTTTGGGGGTGTTGTATTCATTACAGTGACGTGTAGATCATTATTGGCAAATTGTTTTGTGTAGCCATTGCCCACATTTCAAATTCACACGTCTTCACATGCACCCAAAATGTTAAAAAAAAAATTGTATTCATGGATTTGGATATGCTTACCAAAGAACCTTGACACATCTCACGTCTCAGAGGCTGCTGGTTAGTGGGTGTCAGTATGTTTTAGCAGCCAGAGCTCCGTTTCAGCTCTGTCTAACCCTCCTACCCTACAACACTGTCTACTTGTGTGATGGATGAGAATTGATGGGCAAATCAATCGAGATCACAGCTTAAATAAAGAGTGATTTTAATTGACTTAGTGTTATTGACTTGTGATTCCCTCTGGCTCTTCCTGACCACTTGCAACAGAGAGTGAAAAGAGGGGATGGAAATGCTAACAGTCAGTTGTTAATCATGTGGAACAGAGTTAAAGGAGGATTGACAAAAGCAATTCAGATAAATGTCTACTTGGAAGAACCTGATTCCATGCTTGCAGTCTAGTCTTTAGTGTGTTTTCAAACATCCAATAACTCACATGTATTCATACAAAACATTTCTGAAGTGTATATAGGTTTTCTTATGACTCAGCACCAATGATTTAGACTGAAGTATAACTGTCTGAACAACTAACTGGCTGGCTGGCTGACTGACTGACAAATATGACATACAAAGACATTGAAAAGTTCGGGACAAAAAACCTTGAGAATATCACCTCAGATTATTCCATTCAGAACAGGAGGAACTTTGGATAACGTGCAATATTAATTAAGCAAGAAGACAGTGGTTGAAAATAGATAAACATTCTAATGGGATTCTTTAGAAACCTAACTGAAGACTATGACAGTAAATGTGACCCAAAGACCTTAATGAATTCAAAAATTCTGCTGATGGAAATGTTTTAGCATACAGAGCAGGAAGCTTCCAGAACCTTAAAAACGTAATATGATAGGAGAGACGTGAGGAGAATTTTAAATTTCCATCAGCAAACATTCTGAGATATATTTTAGAATATCTTGTAAAAGCTAAATGAATGAGGATGTGGATGTGTTTATGCAATGACATCCAACCTGCCAGAATTATGGCACTGTGGTAAATAAACTCTGAAAAATCTGCCAATGTATCATCATTTTCAAATGATTATAAGTGAACAGATTTCCCATTTACAACAAATGAATCAAGATACACATCTAGATTAACTGCAGTTGGGTCATATAATTTATCAGCATATTATTAATGAAATAACACTACCAAATTAAATGAATGTCTGAACCCCTAAAGCATTGGATCTTTCTCAGTCTCCGAGAGTTTGGTCAGTGGAGACTCTAATTTCTAGAGAACTATAGCCATTCCATTACAGACGAGGCAGGATGGGAAATGATCATTTTTTTCACACCGAATGAGACAGACAGATACAATATCTGCTGGTATCAGAGCAGCGGTTGGAGAAGCAGGAATCCCTCTCTCTCTCTGCCTATGAAATATGCAGAGTCTGCATATGATTATGAATCGAAACCTGAAACATAGCCCCTAACCTTTGATACACGCACAGTCAGCACAAGGGAATGCCTGTAAGATTAGCACGAGGGAGAGGGGGGGGTTGCCGATCCCTATTGCGTTGGAGCAGTTCAGAACCGGCTGTTTTAATAATGCATACTCACTCATAAATATAGTCAACCTCCCGTCAAGCACAGTGAAATTAAACAAGTTTCGCATCTCAGAACGGACTTGCTCAATGCTAGGGTTTTTTGTCAAGGACTAGTCAATGGTGATCTCTCATTTTAGTCCATTGCGGTTGGTTAAATGTGATGTAGATTGGAGATGTTAATCAGTGATCATGGAGGAGTTATTAGAGCATGCTGAGCCATAGCAAGTCCATATAAGGCTGAACAATTGTAATTTGTAGGCTTAAGTGTACTTTGGCGTGGATTCAAAATAATCACTTCTTCATGAGAAAGTATCTTTTAGCTTTCAATCCCTTAGAATAAAAAACAACAAACTAATACAGCTTAGATATTGCACAAATCAAACACAACTAAAGGAACTAGGGAAAATAATCATAATCAGCACAGCTAAAGATAACAGTAAAAACTTGACGTAACTCTCCCTCCAGAAAGGCTTCTGGTCTACTCCTACAATCCTCCAACTCTCCCATCTACCTACATGCCAGGTAGCTAAACACAGACAGGCTTGCAGCTGACACAGTTTATACTCTTCCTACTGAGTTATTGATGGATGGATTGAGATCTGGAAGACGATGGGCTGGAGCTCATTTCAACCTCACGCCTAATCCCAAATGTATGTCTTTTTAAGTGAGACCATTAATTAAAAAGAAAGAGGCAGAAAGGTAGAGACAGACAGAGGGAGAGAGAAAGAGAGAGATAGAGCGAGAGAGAGAGTAAGAGAAAGAGAGTGAAAGAGAGAGAAATACAGACCTGAAGACAGAGAAAGGGGTTTTCTTCATTGAGTGAGTGTGCTGAACCTTCTAAATCACCTGGAATGAGCACATCACAACAGTCCGGGCAGTACAGACTCAGACATCTCTTCCAATTCCATTTTTAATATCACTGTATCTCCTGAACCATCCAGGATCTTTCTGCCGTAATCCCTCTGCTACATATTCCCCATGCTCAATATGTTAATATCTCCCACCACATGCATCATTCGTCAGGGACATGGCTGGTGACTCTGCATCTGTTTCCAACCAGACAGATGTGCTAACACGCTCTTCTAAAGCCCTGGGTGCCTTTCTATGGTTGATTCGCCATGCGCGTTACATGATAATAAGATCAGTTCATTTTTCATGTTAAACACACATTGTAAACCCTCGGACAACAGACATATCAGGGTAGTTAGGGGTGTTTTAACAGACCTTATTGTTTACAGCAGTTAAGAGAGGTGTTCCATGGCAGATGGCGATAAGTGCATTGGTGTTACCCATTAGACCAGATACAGCAGAGATTGTGTGCCATTTCGGCTCTGCGCCCAAATCCTTATATTTTCCAGCTTCCCTAAAGCTGCATTTCTATTGCATTTATTCATATAGAAATAACAATTTTCTCAGCTTACAAAGCCCTGACCCTCCACACACAAAATCGCATATTCAAATATTTCTGTAAGTGGGAACAAAACTCTTTGAAGTTGTTTTTTTATAATTACAAAGTGGTTTTGACAGACAGTGCTGTTGTTAGTCTAACGACAAATATTGGTCTTGAAGGACATATTTTGCATAAATATGTAAGCAACAGCATTATTGGCTTTGATAAAACTTGCCTCCACAATCGTGAAATTACCCTTGTTCCCACATGAAGGTGTCAAGGGTTAAGGATAATGCAATAATGCTGAAACGCACCTGATTAAATGTCTAGCACTCTGTTCAATTAGTGGGATGGAATTAAGTAAAGTAGTTAGGTAAAAAATAAATAAAAGTGGGATGTTTCCTGTATACTTAACTTTTTTGTTGCCTTCAGCAAAGTAACCAAAAGGGGTGACTTTGGAATTCTTAGTCATAGTACCACACAACTTAAAATACACATTTTATACAATCATCCATCTCATACAGACAATTTGTAATTCTGATTTGGACTTACATTTGTACATAAATCTGAGGGGGTTGGCATTTGCGTGTCTGTTTATGAAAAAGTATTCATTTATTGTGTCTTCCTCGCAATTTTACCTTTACGTTGTGTGCATTCAAAGATAACTCTGCAACCCATAAAAGATCGAAATGATAAGAGGTATTTTGTGGTTGTTTATTACAATTATTTTCCATACCACAAATGTATTTTAACTATTCCAAAGGCAATACGACTGGAAGCTCCTCAGCAGCCTTTGAAAGTTGACTCCCACTTGAAGCAACTGACCATCTGTAATGATCGGACTCAGGAGAAGTGGTAGCGATCCAAGTGCGGGCTTTTAATGGTAGTACAGAGTAGTCAGACAGGCACAGGTCGTCAACAGGCAAACAGCAAGGTAGGCAAATCCAAAGGATAGTCGGGTCACAGTCTTGGGTCTAACAGGGGCCGGCAGGAATTTCAGAGACTAGGCACAGAGCAGGTACGGATTTCAAGCAGGGGTCGTTATCTCCGTTTCTAGAAAATCCAAAGGGAAGAGCAGAAGAATGGTCGAGGCAAAAACAAAGGTTCGATACACATAAATCTCTTAGATAAGTAACACAATAACTAAGACTTTGCAGTGAAGAAACAGGCTAAGCTGGTATATATAGATCGAATATTCTAATCAGGCAAATGAGGTGCAGGTGTGAGTGTGTGTTGAGTAACGTCAAAACTCTGGTGACAGTGATCTGGGAAGGGGAGCCACCACTGTCACACCGTCAAAAGCATCATTGGCTAATTTGTTTTTATCAAAGTCACCTCTTCTTCATGCTTGAGTATTGTTTATCGCACAAAAGTCTGTCATTATGGAATGTAATATGTGCTGCTTACAGTACCAAGCAGTACTGAGAGGAATACATTTGAATGCATTTCCATGAGATGAAAACATCTTAAGTGTATATGCGCTGACCCGGGGACATTTCCGGATGGGCTCCATCCGTTTGAAGGCATGTTTGGAGGATAAATATAAAAGCTGCAGCAAGTGTTGCAGTCAGTCAGCGTGCATTCGTGTTTGGATGAGAGAGAGAGAGGGACAGAGAGAGAGAGAGAGAGAGAGAGAGAGAGAGAGAGAGAGAGAGAGAGAGAGAGAGAGAGAGAGAGAGAGAGAGAGAGAGAGAAGAGAGAGAGAGGTTCTTTGCAAACAGGCTTTCATGTGCTTAGGCTGACAGGCGTTTGAAGTAAGTGGTCGAGTGTGAGATTAGGCTTGAGTGTGAGAGGACGGCCTTTCGAGAGAGAGAGAGAGAGAGAGAGAGAGAGAGAGAGAGAGAGAGAGAGAGAGAGAGAGAGAGAGAGAGAGAGAGGAGAGAGGAGAGAGAGAGAGAGAGAGAGAGAGAGAGAGAGAGAGAGAGTACCTGATGTATATCCTCCGAGTTTGTGACAACACTTCCACAGCAAAATATCCTCGCATTGATCAGTTTAATCTAAGCGCCACAACACAACACTACACAACACTTTTAATTGGTGTACTTCCCAATGCTACTTTTTAATTTGAATTGAATTCCCTCTTGTTTTGACATGAATCTGTTTCCTTTTTCTCCACGAACACTAATTTGATGTTTGGCTGTTGGAGAACCAGAGAGCCATAGCTCAGGCACCTGAAATGATGCCCTCCAGGGACTGAGAACTCCTGGGTGGAACACACTCACTAAACCTGCCTCTCCCTCTCTTAGTTCATCCAAGCAAGGGCCACATTAATGTGTCACTACAGATACGCATCAATATTTCCAGCTCAGGGATTTTCATATTCACCCACAGACTGACAAACTCTATAGACTCTAACTAGATATACAGTATTTTTGAAGGTTGAAGTGCTTTACATGACAGAAATAGTTTCCTCACAGGTGGAGGCCATAGGTTGAGCTTCCCGTTATCAAAGTTCTAAGGCCTAGTATCACAAAGTCATCTGGGTTCCAACACAGAAACCTGGGGTTGCCCATGAGGAGACCTGGGTTTGATCCCCAGTGCATACAGTAAATCAAGGGGTTACACTTCAGTCTGAAATTTCTCTATAGATTCTCACAACATTGTGAAACTATTAACTATTTGAACAAGAAAAATTGTTTAAAAAAATAGTTCCTCTGTGACATGCTTGCGTGTAAAAAGGGCTATACAAATACATTTGATTTGATTTGATTCATTGAGGGTATATTGAACATTTATAGATCATCTACAAATTCACTCTTCAAAAATAGTGTTACCCATGTGTACTACAGTATATTTGCTCAGTATTATTGCTCTATGGTATGACACTGATATTTTTTGTTTTAATAACCCAATTCTAATCCATCAAGATAAAGATTATTTAAAAACTAGAGAGGGTACAATTTCTGGGGAAATTGTAGGGTGTGCTTGCTTGCGTCGGTTGCACAGGGGTCCGTTTTTGGATGACATTTTTACAACTGATATTTCTGTATATTTTATATAAAAATGCATACTTATTATTCATAAAGATTACATAGATTTAAAAGCATTTTTTTTGCTCATCATTTACAACTGAAAATACGAGTGAAGTGTAGAATGAAATAGATGTATTCTCATTTCCCCTGCAAGAGGCAGCCTCATAGCTGAATCAAAACGAATACATTTGGCAGACCGGTGCAAAAATTGACCTAATCTCTATGACTTAAACGTCCTTTTAAGTTTTTCCCTTCTCGTGATATTTTAAGGCATTTAGCCTACTCATATTGCATTCATTCATGAATAAAGAACCTCCTTTGAAGATTATTCTACGACGTTACCGGCAGTAGAAGATGGAATCGCGATTCAAACGGTACCATCTGCTAACTGAAAATATGCCCCCAAAAACGTAAATAAGCTTGACATTTATTTAGTGGAAAATCGCTTTCATAAAAAGCTCACTGGTAGCGATCGTTGTCAGTAACAACGCCAAGTGCGATATAGCCCTGTGTGGAGAGCTGCCCCGGTAAATTGTACTAACTACTACGGTACAGTACTAGACTACTGCTGTGTTCGTCTTGGTAGCGATTGCGTTGGTTGAATTGGATTTAACGTTCCGTTGTACGGTTTAGATTTAACAGATTGACAAAGTTTAGGCTGTGGCAATGAAGTTAAGGTTAGTAGTTAGATAGACTTTTGATTTAAGTAAGGGGAGTGCCGAACATGTTCTGTCGCCGTTTGACTTCCTACAGCTGTAGATGTTTTTGTAGTGTCTCGCGTAGGCTACAGCGTTGCAGTGAGCAACACTGGTTTGAAACCACAGGTAATGATAATTTCACCCACAAATCGTTTACTTGTAATGTAATGTCATAATAAATCCTACAACGAAAATGTATTTGTGAGGAATGTTTATTTTAACGATTGAAAACAGATGCATCATAGACCACTGTAGTATGTGTTGCCCGGGCAACAGAGGCTAATGTCATGATGATAATACTTCAGTGACATAGTAGACTACTGTTTCCGAAAGTAGATGTACTTCCTTAATAAAATCAGCTTATATTGTACATTACACGTCACAATTGTGTGTCATATCACAAAGTAAAATTAGTAAATAGTTATCACCCTGGCCTCTTTGCTTGTGGCGTTTCTGCAGCTGCCTTGCAGTAAAGCAGTTAGCTTAGCTATCTCCCAGAAGTTAACGAGCTGCTAAACTAATGTTCTGCTAGAGGTAGTCACGCGAGTTTTCGTGACGTTAGTGACGTAAGTAGCGTCATTGACTGTGGCTAGCAAGTTAGCCACCGTTAGCTTCACTTTTCGCCACAAAAACTTAATTTCCACTTAAACCATGCAACGGAACGTAAATCCCAATAGAAGCAACTCAATCGCTACCAAGACGAAACTTTTGACACCTAGGTTGTATATGTAGGCCAAATATTGACTGAGTTTTAGGGGGGCAAAAAAAATAAAAATACAAAATAATATATATGTGAGAGAACAAAGGTTGTGCCCTTGCCGAAGGCAAAGCACACCCAATTGGTTATTTATTGATCCATACAAAGGATTAACATACAAAGTATAGTATAATTGTAATATTTCAGATATGAACCACATTACAATGAACATTAGCTAATCTGATCAAAGCTGTGATGGAATTATTGAATAACCATGTGTCTGAGTTATTCCATGGCAGTAATCTTAGCCAATAAAGTGGATACCAATGTCAGAAAAAGCGCATATAACAGAATAAGCTAAAATCTTAACCCAAACTAACCTAGACTCCAGACCCATGCTTTGACAGTGCCTTCCCAATCTTCCTATCACATCTATCTTCCAAGATGAATGGAATATTATTTAACAACCCTCATCATCTTTCCCCCAGAATGTGTTCTACTGACATGGCAGCCTGGGATAGTGCAGCTGCTGGCGTCTCTCTCTCTGCTGGTCTCCCTCTGCATGTCTTCTCTAAGGCTGAGGGGTAGTCCATGTTCCTGTCTTGTTCCCCTCTAATGATCATTAATGGCGGCCATGACAGTGTCTCCTTCTGTGGACAGACGACCACACTTAAATCCCACTTATCTATTAACCGCTGAACTACCAAAGCGCCCCATGGCAGAGATTTGAGGTTGCTGAGATTTTGGAAGCACCCAGGTGCAGTATCCCCTAATCCTTGATTGTCAGGTTTACCTGTTTTTGAGGCAGTTCATGTGGGCTGATTGACACCAGCAGGAAAGTTTCTTGGCCCTGTTTGTGGTCGACTTGTTTGTGTAGAGAAAAACTTTCGCTGTCTCAATAATGGATGAGACTGAGCTGCTGAGCTGTGGTGTCTGAAGGAGGCAGGAGAAGGCCAACGTTAGGAGCGAAAACAAGCACACGGAGGTGTAGTCAAAGGAACAAAAAACACAGACCACTTCTGTCATTGTCTTAGGAATAAAAGGATTTCACGTCAACACCATGAGTCATAATACAGAACACCTGAGCTTTTTAGCAAGACCAAGACCAGTTTCCATCCTTCCTTCTGAATGTAGCGAATCAAAATGCTTTTGCCTGCAGCTCAACTTATCTGTAGGTTTCAAAGTCTCAGACTCTGCCAACCAGGATTCAAGACATTGGTGCTGCCCTTTACAACACACTGAGCGAAGGGGATATACCCCATCACTGCAGGTAATCCCGAGGTCCTGTCATCTCTGTTTTGCAAACCCATGCAAACCGCTTTGTGCAGAGCGGTTCAGCAAAGGGACAAGCAGGTGAGTCTTGTGGTGAGCGGTAGTTTAGCAGCTCAAACTAAGGGGGGAGAGTCAAGCAGTTCAACCGTGTGGTCAACACACATCCCAACTGCACAGTAAGACTGAGTAAGAGTAAGATTCAGAAGATCACTATACTGTATTTTAAGGTACCCCAAGATTTATGACTGGTCTGTCATGAGTTAATGATGGGAGAGTGTATCTACCACTGAATTCGAATATTTTACCTTGGGAAAAAATGTGTGTGTGATTTGGTTATCAGATGACAGAAACGAATTAGATGGCCTGTCTGATTAATCATTATTAATGTACCTGCGGGTGGCGGTATTCTACGTAAATTATTCTGAGACAGGAAAGGACTGAAAGTAAGCAATACAAATATGCACACCAATGATTTCAGCCTGCAGGAATGTTTCCTTTACATTTCCATTTTTATTGCTGTCCATTCCAGGCCATTTCATTCGCAAAGCAACGTCAAGACTAAACCAATTTGTTTAGGCTGTTTCCCATTCTAAACATTTCCATTACGTAACTTGCCCTCCCATTTTAATGAAATATTATCTATGTAAAACGGTTGGACATCAAGTTTGGGAAACAGTATAAATCTAATCCCTGCAGGGATCACTAAACATGGACTATGAAGTTATCTAATTTGAATCAACTTTATGGAGCAGAAGGCAGAGTTTGATCAGAACAACCGAGCCAACATTAATCAAGGATGTCCACTTAGGCTGACTGGGGATACAGTAGTGGTATTCTGCCATTGAAACTGTCCAAGTCAACTGGACAAAAGGTCTTCTCAGATGAAGCAGTACTACTCTATATACAGTACAAACTTTGTATTCAGCTGAAGCACTGTAACATCTGTAATGCTTTTCTTACATTTAAGTGTACTTCTTGTAAATATCCAATTTCTTAAGTAGCTTTCATTGAAAACTGGCACTTCAATATGAATGTTTTAATTGATAATCACTCTAGCAAATGAAGCGAAACAAGTGTCTGAAAAAAAGACAGAGGTTGTCAGTGATAAAACATCTTTGACGTCTACTGATAAAAATCAGTTAGAGATTAGCCCTGAAAGTTAAATGCTGTAAACATACCAGTTTACTCGTACCTTTCACAGTCAACACAAACTACATTTTCACTGAAAGGCCTGAAATAAAAAGAAGAAAATGAATGGCATGAATACATCTGCCTCTTCTTCTGGGAGGTAAAGAGAGATCCAGCCAAGGTGATTCACGCTTCAGTGTCACTGTCAGTGAGCCACAGAGACAGGCGTCTCCTAAGCACAGCACTCTAACCATGAGCTCATGTTTCTCTCCAACAGAGGAAATGCAGGAAGAAGGAAGCAGAACGAGAGGAGAGGATGCCTGGATTCTGGAAGAGTGGTCTCGCCTGTAGGCAAACACTCACATTGGATCAGTGGGTCCATTAATGTTCATGGTTGCTGGTTCTGGAACCATAGACAGCAGATGGGGAGGTGTGTAACATGACGCCTCACAGGCCTTAAAGAAAAAAAACGCTGTCTGTTGAAGAGAATTGTCCAAGAAGTAGCGTGCAGACACACACACGCATGAGCACACAAACATGCAGACACGCATTGCACACACACACACACACAAACCACACAAACAGACACACACAAACGCGCAGGCACACACTCACAAACTCACTAAGAAGTGAGGAGCCCCTCGCCCCTCAGCCAGGCCCCTGTCACAAGCACTTCTTGTCGTCAGGCATTGTGTGACTCCCCTGAGCTGGTTGCCAGGCAACCACAGTTGCATTGATATGCACAAGAGAGAGAGAGAGAGAGAGAGAGAGAGAGAGAGAGAGAGAGAGAGAGAGAGAGAGAGAGAGAGAGAGCAGGGGATACCTCTCTTGCCTCTGTGGCGTGGCATCAGCAAAGGCGTCAGCACGGGGTGCGAGTCTGGCTCAGCGGCTGCCGTCTCTTATAGCAGCCGAGCGCTCGCGCTGCGCTCAGTCACACAGGGAGACACAGCCAGTGAAGCGCAGGAGAACACTTGTCAGACAACTAATCGCTAGGGAAACAGGAGCACACCAACATTTACAAGTCAGTCAACGTTTCTACTTTTCCTTTATCCTGGATGGGGAAACCTTCTGAAACTCTTGGTGGTGTACAGAAGAAAGTTTGACGGCTTGTTAGACGACGTCTCTGCCAACTTAGAGATAGGTGGATGTCCAGCCTTTAGGAGAAAGACAGGGCAGGGGTACTTGAAGGGATTGAGGTTGAGCTTAGCAGGGGCGTACTGTTCAGAAGAACATGGATCTGCACATATGAAACTGCCTCCTTCCTCCCCTCTCTCTCTGATCTGCCTCTTGACTGGCTCCACACTTCAACCTGACACAAACTCCCCCAGCAGAGAGAAGAAGAGAAGAAGAGAAGATCAGGTCGAAAAGGAGAGGACAGGAGAAGCCAGGAGAGGAGGAACGAGAGGAGGAACGAGGGGAGAGAAGGGAGGAGAACGCCGGCTCCTCCGGCTCGTCGAGGCGGAGGAGGAGGACTCCGGGAGGCGGCGGCAAAGAGAACTTGGCCACGAGTGAGATGAAACTCGGGGAGCAGACGTTCCACCGCCGCAGGGTACGACAGCCAACCACAGCCCTCCAATCGGACAGCCCGGAAGACGAGCCAGCCCTCTCTGGACCCAACGCTGAAGGATGAGAGGACACGACTTTCCCCTTAGTTGCCAGGGATGTCGGCGCGTCACGGAGAGACACCCCCCTCCAGCATGTCCAATGCTATGTTTCTCCTGATGCTCTGCAAGGTAAGCCCTCCACAGAACTTGCTGTATTTCACAGGGTTTATGAAACAGTTTGCGAGTCATGTAGAAGCTGCATCCATTTGAACAACAAAAGACTTCAAACACGCTCTACAAATGATCTACCAACAGGATCTCCAACTTGGACAAGTTTTTGAGTGTGTCGCTTGAAGCACTTTATAAAGGAGTTTACATAACATTGGTATGAACCGCTACAGTACTGTCCTGTCTCCCTTGGTGCTGTATGAGGCTCAGTCAGCTGAGAGTGCCATATGTTCAGGTTCATATGCACTGCTGGGAATCCTATGCAGCGCGTTGTCAAAAAACAATTGAGACATTTTACAGTAGATATCACGCATATGATATCATTGATAATATGGTACGTTGAGACATTTTTACCAATATTGTTGGGTAGGAACAATAAGAAAAGGTCTACTCGGGCTGTATGATTTTCAATTTTTTGTTATATATATTTTATTATTAATTTATAATTGTAAATGTATCTATATATAAGGAAGGGGAAATATTACACTGGATTTACTTTTGAAGCAATGTTGGATCTAGTCCAGTACCATAGGTTAAGCACTGTACAATGTGCTTCTATAATATGTACAGACTGTGTGTGTGTGTGTGTGGGGGGGTGCATAGTTCTATACGTTCCAATTTTTCTGTGTGTGTTTGCATGTGTGCACATTCATGCATCGCATTGCATGTGCACGGGCGTGTGTGTGTGTGTGTACATATGTCTGCCTTTACTTAGGAAGGAGGGGGGTTGTTTGTTTTAATTCCATTTTAAAACAATGCCAAAAGCAACTCTGCCCGTCAGAGTCAGTTAGCATCTGGAAACATTTGGCATGCTCAGAATTATCCAAGTGGCAAAAAGCCTTTACTCTCCACTGATCTGGAGATGCTTGTCCCCACTAGGTGTGGATGGAGGGCCTGGATGTGGAGCTCCAGGTATAACAGCGCTCCCCTTTCCTCCTCATGCTCTTTTTATCTGATGTGCGCTTGCGGCGTTGGCGTGGAAACTTTGGAGTCAGGTGTGTGGCATTGTTGTTGCCTTCAAACAGCAGCTTGGAACACACTAGGCAACGCTTGCTCCAACCACAAGCTCTGCTTTAAAGGTCTGATCTGTGAAGCTGAACAATACTGTGTGATAACAGATGTTAGAGACACATCAGGGATCTCTAGCTCTCTCTCAAACACACACACACACACACACACTCACACACTCTCACTATTTATCTGTCTCTCTCAAACACACACACAAACTCAAACACACACACACACTCAAACACACACACACTCACTATTTATCTGTCTCTCTCAAACACACACACAAACTCAAACACACACACACACTCAAACACACACTCACTATTTATCTGTCTCTCTCAAACACACACACAAACTCAAACACACACACACACTCAAACACACACACACTCACTATTTATCTGTCTCTCTCAAACACACACACAAACTCAAACACACACACACACACTCAAACACACACTCACTATTTATCTGTCTCTCTCAAACACACACACAAACTCAAACACACACACACACACTCAAACACACACACACTCACTATTTATCTGTCTCTCTCAAACACACACACAAACTCAAACACACACACACACTCAAACACACACACACTCACTATTTATCTGTCTCTCTCAAACACACACACAAACTCAAACACACACACACACTCAAACACACACACACTCACTATTGATCTGTCTCTCTCAAACACACACACACTCAAACACACACACAAACTCAAACACACACACACACTCAAACACACACACACTCACTATTTATCTGTCTCTCTCAAACACACACACACAAACTCAAACACACACACAAACTCAAACACACACACACACACTCAAACACACACACACTCACTATTTATCTGTCTCTCTCAAACACACACACACACTCAAACACACACACACACTCACTATTTATCTGTCTCTCTCAAACACACACACACACTCAAACACACAAACACACACACACTCAAACACACACACACTCACTATTGATCTGTCTCTCTCAAACGCACATCCAAACACACTTTCTCTTTCTTTCTCTAGTCGCCCGGCCCAGACATCAAAACAATTTTGTGCTCAGACTTATAAAGCGCACAAACAATACGGTTTTATTGACACCACAATGAGAGTAAATCCCATGTAGGCTCGCAGTGTAAAACAAAGAGACAAATCAATGCTACGTATTTACTGACATCGTAGCGCTGCTGTACACTGCCAGCGATGCCAATTTAATCTTCAACACACCTTCGCCGTCTCTGAAGCGCCAGTGTCGAGGCGCCCAGACAGAGAAGAGCGATTTGGACCGTCTCCAGAGCGTCTGTTTGGGAAGAGCAGCTGCACTCCACAGTGATGTGTTTTCCTCTTTTTTTGCTCTCAGTTTTGGCAAGCTCTCTCCCTCTCTCTCTCCCCCTCTCCCTTTCTACCGCCCCCCCTCTATCTCTCTCTATCCCTGTCTCTCGCCACCGCTCTTTCTATCAGCAGAGAGCAGCCGTGTTCACGCATGAGGGCGCAGTCAGGGTGCCACACAAAGACTCATTCAGGTTGAGGGAAACCCCGTTTATTGGCCTCCCCGTGAGGGGTAATCAGATGCCATTGTGGGAGATCTGAAGCTGGGCAAACAGAGAGCACTCCAGACAGCGTTGGATCTAGCTCCTCTCTCCAGCAATATGCAGTGAAGCACATAATGGCCCAACTTGAAGATGCTGGTGACAAGACCATATCTTGCATATTAGGATTCATCTCCTTCCCATATTGACAGCTGTAATATGCAGTTATCCAGCTTCCTGGTGTTAACGATTCATCTACACCTTGTTCGAATCAACCCACTAAAACAACGGCATGGTGATCGATGTTGGTCACAGTGACACGTTGATCCCAAACAGGACATCATCATCACGCTGCCTCTCCTGCCTGTTTGTCTTAGCCACATGGGACTTCACATTGTTTCATGTGTTCTGCCCCGAGATGCTTTAGGTCTGTCTCTGACATAATGGCAGGTTAAAAGGTCCATTGACCAGAATGACCCGTCTCGGGGGCAGGGGACTGACTGCGACTCCGACATGTCCTCATGGTCCGTCTGGAGACTGCCTCTCGCTGCTTCACTACTGTCAGCGTTACTGTCCTCGGAGTCCCTGGAGCTGGACTGGAGTCTGCTGAAATGTACTGTATGTCCTGAGTGTGACAGGAACTTTTACCTCAACCAAACAGTTTGAGAAGAAGTCAAGACTTGGGTAGGGGAGAACTAGGACAGGGGCGAGAAAACACAAAGGGCTGTTACTCTACCCAAAAGGATACATAGATTTCAAATTACTCTCCAAACGAGCCTCCGTGGATTGTGTTCATAATCTGGCTTTTCCAGATGTTAATTACAGCAAACAATTGAGTGAGATAGTATCGACCATCATCAGCCAAAGAGCAGGGGAAGTGTTGGCAGTGTAGACACTGTGATGGGTGGAGGGAAGACAGACTGAATATTAAACTTATACTGATGCGGTTCTTCCCTGTGGCTGATTCAACACTCGGGCCTGGGTGTGTTTGCATAGAGGGACGCTGGAAAATTGGCTGGTGAGGAAATGAATGCGGAAAGTGTTTGTCCTGTCATTAACCTATCGTGAACTACAGAACAAGTCAACGTTTTGAATAACTGATATAGTGAGTCTAACGAATGAGCAACTGGCCTCTTCAGACATTTACCTTGACAATTATTCGATTTTCAACTTGTTTGGTTTCTCTTTAAATCCCCAATAAGACCCACAAACTACAACATTATCACGTGAATGCATTCATTACAATGCTGAGGAAAAAATTATGCTCAAATTCCAAGTATTTAGACTGGCTTCATGGACTGTAGACAATAACCCTGGCCCTGCCAGAGAAGGCCCACTCCACACCACTGGTTGGGTCGACTCCTCAGCGGGCATGATGAGTGCTCCTGCTCTTCCTGTAGAAGCGTAAAAACTCGTCGACCCGTTGGATGAGCTACGGTCTTGCAGGACGTGTTCGGATGCCAACCTGCTCCTTTGGGCTGCAAACACCCCCTGCTCCTTCACCACACACGGAGCCTGGCTGAATCACACTCACCTCATGCACCCCCTTCTCTGACATACACACACACACACACACATAGGTATACTGTATTGTAGACCGCTGCAAAAGCCACAACACATACATAGCCATTCAACTACACAGACACTTTTTCTTCAGACACACGCATGTGCCTTTACAGAGGTAAAGGTATATGTATATATGGTATATATCACTGATGGATCATACACATACCTCCAACCACACACACACAGACTTGTCTTCAAGCCACACAGGCACAATCCCTACCAACTACACACACACTAATTCATCGCTAAAACGAAACACACTGCCTAATGTATCAACACCTTTTTCCCAGAAACCCTACCTTACCCACTACACAGATACGCTTTAAAAATGCTTGATCGTAAACCAAACGTTTGAAAGCAACAGTGTTGATTCGAGCGTTTGACTACAGCCTTTCTTGTATTAAAACACACTTAAAGCGGATGGCTATATTTTATTTAGGAAATTAATATATTTTTGATGAAAAACGTCTCCCGTCTCTCATCTCCCTTCACTGAATAAAAGATTGCCAAGTAAAAGCTTGAGAAAAAAGGAATGCAACATCCAGGAAGTCCCTGTCCAACCAGGAGCCAATTGTGTGTGTCGTCTGTGTAGTGTCTGTGGGTCGTGTTTGAGAATTGTTATTGTTGTTGCTATCATTGCCCTGTTTCTGTGTCAACGCTTGCCTTGCACAATGCCGTGGCCAAAACGACACCAGCATAGAAAAGGATTTATTGACAAGATATTTCCCGTTGACATTAGCCGTATTGAGTCATAAAGCTGACAGAATCTCACATCAACCTCGAGTAATTCAGTCCCAGACTTCCTCAGACATCCTGGCGCTCTGTTCCCAGCACATCAGCTTCATGCAATCACCTTATTAGTTCTCAAATCCACCGACTCAAAGCTTTTGGTGAATGGCTGTGATTTTTGATTGATCAGCAAATCCAAATCTTGCCTTTCACAGATTTAACCATTTCTTAATTACACTGCTCTTGAACTTGCTTGAAATGTGTTTTTGAGCTCCTCTAACTCTCGAGCACAGTCTTTTGTAGAAAGATCAATAATCTAAATTAAACATAGCAATACAGTACACTGATTGATTGTACTTTTTCTTATCTGCTTGTTCCAGACTGGTCTGAGAGGAAAACTGAAGACTTTTCCAGGGAAAATGGTAAACACTGCCATCAGTGATGAGGAAAAAGGAATCCAAGACAAGGAGGGTAAGGAGGAATCCATCTTGGCGATGCTGGGAATCATTGGGACTATTCTCAACCTGGTAGTCATCATCTTTGTCTACATCTACACTACCCTGTAGGCCGAACCCACGGTCCTACAAAATCTGAACTACTACTAAGACTTCCTGTTTCTCCACCGGCCCTAGCAATGCTGATTGGCCGGAAGTGGAAACCAGAAGGAGGAGCAGAATTAAAAAATGGCCATCATGTTAAAAGGGATGTGAAACTGTACGGTCATGGCACCATGTGCAAGCAACGACAACTTCACAAAGTGGTGCTAAGACTGTGGGAGACTGGGCTGTTGCTGTGGGAACCATCTCTGAGGCTGTCAAAGCCATCCTTAATGAAAGACACTTTACAGTAATAACCTGTACATATGCATGAGGATACATATGCGTGTGGTATCTTTGGTCAGACATTGTCTGAGACGTAACTCCCACATGCCACTTCCACAGGAGAGAAGGAGCCGGAACTGAGTGTGGCAGCAGCTGCTTTTCCGAAAAGTTGGAAGAAGTGACATTTGTACAATGGAAATCATCAAATTTGTATCGATTTTTTGCGGTACATACGTAGGTTGGAAGATGACCTACAGTCCAGTTTGATGTGGAGGGAAGCTGACCATGAGCCTTTTTCATTCTTAAGTATGGTGGCTTAAACTCACTGTAAAGACATTCTTTACATGGAAAAAACATGAATCAAATGTTGATATGAGTGTGTTTAGTGGATAGGTTGTAGCAACATGTGAATCAACCTGGTTTAATGATTGTTCATATTGTGTCTTTTAACTATTTTAACAAATATTTGTCACATTACGTTGATAATTTAATATCAAACTAAAACAGATAGTTTATTGTGTGTTTATTGATAGATGGAGCGGGCCTCAGTAGGATATTTGTTTCCATACAAGGTTTTTTGGGGGTGTAGTTCAGGTACACATGATTTGTGAGGTAGGAACATAAACACATCCCTTACACATGTGATCTGCATGAGAAATATAAATGGACATTTACTGTAAAGGTGGTTTAGGGTTATTATATAATATAATGTCATCACACTATGTGTAAATAGCATTTTGGGGGTTTAGATATTTGGATATATATAATTTTGTGCTGCCCACTCCCTCAGTATGCCAAGTATTTCAGCTTAACTTTGACAATGACTGAAATGCCTTAAAACACAGGGGAATTGGTATTTCCAATCATGTATTTACAATATCAGACTAATGGTACTTTTATGAAAGGTTTATACCCTTGTTCTCATTTTGTCTTTTGATTAGAAAATGATTACATATATATATTATTATATTATTATACATATATAAATTCCAATTGTATATAATCATATGGTATGTTGAAACCACTGTGCAGCACTGTTATGTTGGTTGGTTGGTCATACATTGGTAATGTACGACCCGTAAATGAAATACCTTAAAAAGCACAATAGAGGAATGCTCATCTACAGTCTATGCTAGTGTGTCAGCAGACAATAGATGTTATAGTAGGTTTAATATAATGTTTGTGTATGCCTCAGTCTACAACCGCTTGTGATTTCAGAAAGTGCCTGAGTTCAGAAGGAACATATTAAGAGATTTACTAATCTGACATAGACCCCTTTGTGAAGTAGCTCCAACAGTTCATGCAAAGTTAATTGCAGGCAGGTATTCACATCAACAGGATATTATGATAAGAACTGATATCCTTCATCACATGTATGCCAGTGTTACAGAAACCTCCAATTCTGGATCAGTAGAGTTGATCGTTTTAAAAAGGAAAAGTAGGTCTCCATCCATCAGCTAGGAGAGAAGGAACTTGTACAAGTACAGTCTGTGGATCGTGTTTTGCGAATGTATCTCAGATTTGTTAGTTGAATTTATTGGCTCATTTCTTTTTCTTTCTGTTGTTCTATTATTGAAAAGCCTCTGCCAGAGAATCCTGAGACAAAGCACAGCATGGGTCTTAATAACCTTCCACATATTGTTTATCTGTTTTCCCAGAGCTATTTCTACATATTATGTAAGCTTTTGCTTATTTTCAAATTCTCTAAGCTCGTGATTCAAAGTTTCTACTTACCCATAGGGGAACGTTTAGGGACTTTTAGGCATTCTACAGTTTTATCTATTCCCTTTTCTTTAGATATTGATTATTTCAGCCTGCTGTTTTGTTAAGATAAAACAATAAAACAATTAAATATTCAGTTGACATGAGTGTATGTAATTTGTATTATTTATCTTCAAATATGGCTCAATACAGTATGCTCACTCTCATAGACTTTCATGGATGGAAAAGGATCAAATAGACTCGAATAGAATCAATTATTTAAACTACCAAATCAAGTGTTGGTTACACTTGTCACTTTTGAAAGACTTATCTTTGCAAAGTAACCTTCGGGTGTTGACATTGTTTCAAGTGGAAGGGACATTAAGCAGTTTTTAGAAAAGATTTACACCTGAATATGGAAGGCACTCGACAGTGCTCTCAACGGAGGCTTTGAAGATGGTGTCGTCCTCTGACACTTCAGTGAGGAAGTACGGTGCCTGCGAATAGACAAGGAAAAAAATAACAGACTTTGGAGACTGCAGCGTTTCATTCTATGAGACACATATCTCTGTTGAATCCCAAATCGATCTGAAAGACGTAAAGAAGGAAAAGGAACACAAAGCTAGCACGACAAAGGGAGCAAAACCAAATCATCCTAAACAAGTTTATTTTTGTTCCATCTCCTTTTTGTTTGTATCATTTGGTCATATTTGTGTCAGAATAATTTCTCCCCTCCATTAAGAATCCTCTGGAATTGGAAACAGACTGGAATAATCCTGTTTGAGAAGAAAAAATGGGAATAAAACAGCTTAACTCCACATTTTGAATCTATTGGATTAGGCAATGAACCAAGTAAACAGTGTTGTTTGAAGAACCACAGCTGCTTAAATTCACGCAAGCCTAGGAGCCTTCTTTAAGCTATTGTTTCACCTGGATACAGAAGCCTACATAGCCCCGGATCATTCCCCTTTGAAGCTGAAAGAAGCTTTACTGAACAATGACTGGAAGATTTGAATGTATTACACATGGATGATTCAATCAACCTGATTGTCCAAGCTGAGGTTCAGTCTCTATAGAGCACATTTAACATTCTTTATGCGTCTCAGTAAAATGTTGCAATCAATTCATGTAACACGATGAAGATGCATATGAAAGAAAAAAGCCACCGTATAATGGCTGTCAACCAGAAATCTGTAATGACTGACTGAATGTTTCAGTCTAGATGCAAAGTTACAGAATACAGACGTTCAACTTAGACTCTTTATTGCAATGTTCTCAAGACATATTGTACAATGCCTGAGGCATACTCTGGTACAGGATCTTTGGAAAGCATTTCCAAGCATGCAGTCCTACAGTGATTCAGTGTGCATAATAAAGAACTTTATCAACATCACCCCCTGAATCCACCACAGAGGCCATGGTCTCTAAAATGATTATATTCAATACAAAACAGGGCCAGATATGTTATCATCCTGCACACCCCAGCAAAACATTTTAAGAGGAACATTAAACACCACTAGATGTTTAACACACATTTACATTTAGCAGACACTCTTATCCAGAGCGACTTACAGTAAGTACAGGGACATTCTCCCCGAGGCAAGTAGGGTGAAGTGCCTTGCCCAAGGACACAACATCAATAGGCACAGCCGGGAATCGAACCGGCGACCTTCTGATTACTATCCCGATTCTCTAACTGCTCAGCCACCCGACTCCCTACATTCAACATTTCATATTGAATGTAGATGGTGCGCATAAACATACATTCACTCTCAACACACCATCTGCCATCAACCTGCTGTCGCATCCAGGGTCAAACCAGGTCAAAGTTCACCTAGGAGTTACCAAGTTTAAAACGAGCTCCCTTAAAGCCTCCCAAGCTACAGTCCACAATGAGGGATCTGAGAAGATTTCCCCAATAGATGTGTCCTACATAGTTTTTCTGTCACAGAGGGTGCCCATATCCAGCTGCCTTCTTCTGCTTCTCGCTCGTTTATTCATGCAACGAAAGAAATCCTATGATCAAAATAGGAGTGGGGTTGAAAGCCATAACAAATCCTGATATAAATGTAAAACTGTAAGGCAGGCAAAGTGGCAAAGTGTCACATTAAGTCAGGAAGTCAGATTACATATCTTTCTAGTGAGGATGTTCTCTGGCTTTAACATTCTCTGGTTTTCTCTGGTCAACACTGATTCCTTGCCAGGAGTAGTAAACAACAAATACAACAAATTTGACCCCCATGTTGAAGGTAAAATGATAGCGAAGATGAAGGACTACTGTTATGACGATAGAAACTACCGCCATCCATGAAACCGCAAGAACATCAATATGAGGAGAGGGCTTATGAGGCCCCTTCATCACAACAGTTACAAACCACCTCAACTACATAAACAAGAGCTGCAATCCAGATGAGCACCACGGAATATGTCTTCTCTACTTCTGGGCTTGAAGGACTCTTGAAGGAGTAATGAGAACTTTCTATTCAGGGTTTCATGCCAAGAGAGGACCAAATTATTCAAATCTGCCCCACGAGATCCACTTTGCACTACTGTTTATCCTCTATTAACATAAGACAAGACCAGAAGAAGAGTCATTAAAAAAGGCAAAGATGCTTCAAAGTCTTTTGTCTTGCGGTTTGGATACAAGCCAAGGATGTTTGCTTGAAGGGGCAAACAAGCTTCGTGCTTGTCTTTATTCAGAGAAGTAGGTCATAATTACACCCTGCTATTAACAAGAGTAGGCTGCTACATAAACTTTAGTTAAGCATTTGAATCTAACGCAATAGATAGTTGCATCTGTAGCCACCATTTTACAAAGTCACATAAGAAGCCCCCTAATAGGTTGTTTTAGAAACTGTAGTTACTGTAATATATAATAAGGAAATTAAATTAAAATGATGACATGAAAGGTAGATTAGCTTCAGTGACAGGGAACATCAAACGGTGCGTCTACTTTTGGACGACTCTCAGGCCCTGCAAGGCAACATATAAAATGTACACATATATGTATTTGTTTAGCAGCACTCTTTAATCCCCAGAGACTTACATGGTATTGGGTACATGACACATAGTATGCACGGTGCAAAAAAGCCGGATGGAATTTAACTTCCAAGGGCTGAGTGGGATTCCAACCCACAGTGGTGTCCGCAAAAGGCACATTACAGGAATAACACCTTATCACAGTGAGCCACCATGAGGCTTTGGTTCAGAGGGCTTTTTAAACATAAGTGATGTCCTGACTATGATTAATTATGTGCTGTGTATGTATAACTAATATGCTGAAGAGAACTGTGTTATAGAGTGGAATGATTAAATAGCCTTCTTGTCATCCGTCAGCCTACTTTCTTCTTTAATCCAACCAGATTCCTGGTCGGATTTCCTAAATGCTAAATATGTTGGCCAACTGGAACGCCTTAGGTTGGAAGGTTTTCACTTGGAACTGTTTGTAGGCAGGATATCAAGACAAAGTTCCTCAGCCGTCTGCCCTCTGAAGAGATCCAACACACATCCTCTATCCAATGTACACATTTCAAGTGACATGTCGTCCAGCTCTCCTGATATGTGAACAATAAGCAAAATTGAAGAATTGAAGCGTTTGAGCAGTAAACGTTGTGAAGAGGTGGTTTCGCTTTCCCTGGTGTGTACATACTGATGACAAACCACAGATTACAGGGTAAACACAGATCCGATTGGTCCATATCGGAGAAAAAGCGGAGAACTGGAATTGAAAAGGATAGATCGCAGCAAGTTGGTTTTTAATGAGAAGGAGCAGGGGGAGAGGAAGGGACAGCTGTGCTGTCTCAGACTGAAACTTAGCTACTCAGCTAGCAGTAATTGTCACTGTGCCTTCCTAAACACCAAACAAACACAGTTCACCATCTGTATAACATAAAGATTTCTACATTCCTTACTTACAGACCTATTGTTGTACGATTTTTTTTCATCCAACTATAGTCACAGAATAAGACCTACAGTTACTTCAGAGGAGTCATGGGGTTTCGTTTTTCACTGTGCAGTAAGTAAGCTGTGGTATATGATGGAGTATGTTTACAAAGGAAATCAATGGTAGTTAACTGCATGTTTGGCGGTTTGCAGGTTTTAAGCTTACCCTTCAATTGGTGACTGACAGTAGAAGACTTTCTGACCAAACAATTAGGAGCCGAAGACCTGAGGTAAAGAAAAAAGCTGCAGACACTAAACTTCAGCAGCTGCTGATACGGCCCAGTTAACTTAAATCCCTCCTGGTGCTGTGGTTGTGTTGTGGCTGTGTTGTCTAGTTGCTCAGGTACTTATTTTACACAGAAGCATAGGGGGTTCTTCCAGTCTCATCAGGTTGCTGGGGCACTCCTGTCTCTGCAATGACATATTGGATGTTTCACTCAACAAAATAGTATGCTATTTTCATGTTTGAAAACAAAACTACTAAATGAAGCATTTGACAATTTGAGCTATTAAATAATCATGTCTCCTGGGTACGGGCAAGGTCCTAAGGGATTTTCGTAAGAGGTTAGAGGTCACTAACTTCACCCACAATGAACACTGGTCATTAGCTATGTAAGTCTCGCTTGACAGGACACCCACGCTTCATCTGCAGTAGAAGGTGACTTCACCTACGACCAAAGACCGTACAGTCTCTCAGGGTTCAATACCCCACAGGTTTTAGTTCAGTGGGCTAACACAAGCACAGTATGAGCACAAGTGGCGATCAGTCAGTAACCATTCCCCCATAAGGGCTGGATGATCAGCCAAAGCCCACCACGGAGCCTGGCTTCTCCACTGCTTCCATGAAGATGTTGCCAATGCGATGGTGCACTCGGCAAAAAATCCTGCTGTAATGTTGTGGTCACTGTCGACAAAAGGGTCCGGGTTAGTCACGGCCTCCACCTGTGCCTCTGCTCCACACCCCGGAGCTCCCCCTCAGCCCTTGTTTTGAGGGGATTTGTTTCCAGTGACCCATTTTTCGTGAGGGACAGACATGGGAAACGGAGGGAGGAGGAGTGGGGAAGATGTCTTCTTTAGAGCCGCCAAAGTGATTTCACAGCCCCAGAGACAAGTCTATGTTCAAAGAGAGGGCGAGAGAGAAACAGAGCGAGGGGGCTTTGGAGAGTGACGCGCCTCAAGGAGAAGAGCTGCCCACACTGCCCTCTGCAGATGGCTGCTGTCAGCTAGCGCTGGTGAGGATGGGGATCTAAACAGTGTAGGAGAGCCTTAAGACATACTTTAACACACTGCTGTATGTGCCTTGATTGTCTTCTGAGAATTCAGACCTCAGAGGGTGTTGTGAAATGTTCCTTCAGAGCATTCAATGTCTCTTTAATGTTCAATTTCTGTTCATGGTTTCTGTAAAGCCCTTTCTTGATCATGAGGCTATCCGTTCAAAGGTAATGTATTCATTTAGAAGACAATCTTCAAAGTGGCATACTAAATACTGAATACTAGTGCATCAGATAATCAAGGACTGAAGTGCTAACAGTATCACAGGGTTTATTGCTAAATAACTTGAAAGTCTGTGTTTACAAGATCATTGTGCATCACATCTCATATCATATTATTTTTTTGCACATTATCATTAAGTCATGGGTTTAACCGTGTGAGCTTTCAGTGGGAAATGATGCATTTAGTTATTAAAAAGTGTGAGCGGCAAGAGTTTAAGTTTCTGGTTTCAAAGTCAGCAAACATTTCACATCTCATTTGAGAGCTCAAGCATACTCTACCCGTGCCACATACAATTAGGTTAGAGAGAGGGCAGAAAGTAATCAATAAATAATCTTCCATTTCCCTAAACTGAAATCCAGCCACAAGCCTGTCTCACAAAATACAAAATTTGTCAGCTACTGACCTCTAGTGAGACAGAAAGCAATAGCATATTGTTCTGAAAACACGCTACTAAAATCTTGATCCGGTTTCATTTTGAAGTTCAGTACATTTTATTTACTGTTGCTTCTTGCTTGCAAAATGTGTACAAATCTGCATGAATGATGATACAGTTGTATAATGGACTTAAAATCAGGCAGAAAATCTGAACTGTTTTCAGAACAGCCCATGAAGTAAGATGTTTCACAGTAATACATTGTAGTTAATGTAGCATTAACGAAAGGTGAAAGACCCCTGAATGATTTCTGAAACTCTGTTTACCTCCATAGTAAAGTTATGTTTGGCACTTTAAGTTCAATGACACAGTAACACAACCTTCATGATGGCATTTCCCAGCCTCTGTTGGCTAACAAAAGGCTGCTCCTGAGTGCTATAGAGGGGGAAAGGAACAAACCAACATCCATGATTCACGAGCTCCTGTGTTATAGATCGAACGATTCAAGGTCTTGGATTTCTGCACACAATAACCGTGCCACCAATATTTTCTATACGCCTTACCAATTTGGTAATGAGGGTGTGACAGTGCATGACTCGTATAATAGCCCAACATTCAGCTCTGCTCAATGCCGTACTCCAGCCCCATAAAATAAGCCCTTCACGTTATTCATTTTAATGTGCCTGTTGACTCCTCTGACTAAATCAGAGCAGACAATTGATCCCATTAGCTGAGGTTTGGACTGTGTCACCTGGCCGGGGGTGAGACTCTAATGTATGGCATCTCCAAGCTGACATGGGTAATTCATTCTACTTAATCACACTCTTTGCATCACCTTAATATCATGTCTTTTGTAATGCCTCTCTTACTCTCTGACGATAACTTAGTGGCATGATTAGGAGAGGAAGCACACATGCAGTAACGTGCAACCCCATGTTCATGAGAAAACACCATCACTGTCATATACAGTATGATAGGGAAGAATAGGAAAGCACCATGTGTTAACAGTTGAAAGATCAACAAAATTGCCCAGCATTAACTTTTTCACATCTAGTCGAATCGTCTAGTCCATAACTGTCCACTTGGATCCCCTTTATAATTTCGGATGAAAATACCCTTTATATCCTGCCCATTGTACCATGCAGTTGTCACCAGCATATCTACTGCCATTCAGCAGGCCCTCCACTAATAAGCGTTGGTAAGGGCAGTTTCCATCTAACACGCCAACATTACATTATTTGAAATGTCACAAGTGTGATAGCCCGGTTGAGTAACTGCTGTTGTTGGGAATGGCCCCCGTGTTTTTGCTGTCTGTCACCGAGGCTCAGTCCTTGTGTGTTGCCGGTGGCCCCGAGGCAAACAAGAGCGGAGGTGGAGGGGTTGAGGGAAGGACAGAGAGAGAGGGGGGGGGGGAAGGACGGAGAGAGAGGGGGGGGGAAGGACGGAGAGAGAGGGGGGGAGTGAAGGGGTACACAGACGGAGGTTGATGACCTTTTCAGAGCGTCATCTTTTAATAAACAGTGACAGCCTTTTAGAGACCACTTACCATTCATATGGCCAACAGAATTAGGCCAACCAACAAAACTACCCACTGATCAAATCACTGTCTCACTGTCTGTAAAAAATCTGAAACAACACAAAATCAATATTCCAGTGAAGGACATTCATATTTCTGGCAACTACATACACAGCCCAATGTCTTAAAAATAACTTCAAAACTGAGACCTAAATAGTAAGAGATGTTTCTTTTTTTAAGCATAAACCAATATTCTGACTTTAAAAAGACAACAGTACATTTGGTTGGTGGATCATGTCGGATATGGATTTACATGAGTCAGCCAACCTCCCCTTCACCAGTCCTTTGCCACCACCAAATGTGACATGGATTGTTTCCAAGGTGCCGTATTAGTGCATGTTCGCTTGCAGAGAGAGTGCTTGGCCACACTCATTTGGTGACATGTTTTTATGCACCAGTGCAGCAAACACGAGAAGTGCATACAGGAAACAGCCTATCGGAGATAAAAGCAGGAATGGCGGCAGAGGGGGCACGCAATCACTGCCTCCGCCTGTGACGGCCTCCAACCCTCCCAGCCTCATGTTCATTGTATTAAACATGAAGCAATTACACAGCCCTACCCAGGCCGCAATGATTCTCCGTTCTCATGTTTGAGCTGAAATAGAAATGCCCCTTATCCTTGTTTCTGTCCTGTGGGAGGAAATCTCAACATGTTGGGGAGTTGGACATTCCTGTGTGTTCTTTTTTTTTTTTTTTTTTACACTGATAGAAAGATGATGCGATTAATTGACTAAACTGCGTTCGGATTAATAACTTAGTAGGCAAACTGGAATACATTTGCATCCATATGAGATTAAGATCCTGACTATTGGCCTCTGCTTCTTCCTCTCAACATTGTCTCTGGATTTTCCCACAATTCATTCATGGGGGCGGTCTCAACACTAAGATCAAAGCTGGCAGGCTGCTATGATAAATTCCATTGACACTTGTTAGGGGTTGGGGGAAATATAGGAAGATAGGATTGGACACCATTCATACCTGCTAAAGGTTTCTGGTTCGTTGCAGTGTGGTGAAGATGCTGCTGGACTCAGTAGCAGCAGTCTTATTTACAGGCTACCCACTGCTCTCTGGACTCTCTTGAGACACCACTTGGGAACCAGGCCACAATATACACATTCATTCTAAACGCTGCCCCTACATATTGGCGTGGAGATCTCTATAGAGCCATAAAATGCCACGTTTACCAGCTTGCATAAACAGATGTGAAAGGTGAGTACTTGCTGGTACTTTTGAATGTACTTTTAAAAGGTTCCGTACGTGCGTAGAGTTTTTTGGAGTTCTGCGATAAGAGCCATACCGTGCTGGGTCCTTGTTTAGCTGAGCAGGTGCCTAACTTTTTAAGTGCCTCGATTCTATGCACGTGCGTGTTCATTAAGGGGAGTGTTTGGTGTCGCACAATTTCAAAGAGTCCCCGCTGATTAAATTAATTAAGCCCACTTCAAGTCACTCCCCGTGCAGGGAAATGTAAATGAAGCCAAAGTGCATCATGTGGGTTCAAACGATCAAATCATGTTCAGCTTTACTGATGCACTTCCATTTTACAACTCGTTCTGTAAGAAGCAGGCATGCAAGTGTGTCTCTTGGGAGGAATGACCGGTCCCCAACACTGATTGAATACGAGGAACAGGTGGATTGAGTGTGCGTGCATGTGTGCATTTGTGTGTGTGTAAGTGTGTGTGTGTGGATGCTCCATGGGGAAATCTACTGAGAAACAAAGAGCCTCATGCCATCAGTTACCTGCACTACTTTCACCTCATTACACACACACATACACACACACAGCAACCCCAAATTCACTTCTGTAATCACCTGTGTTTCAGTCCGAGGCGGCGTGGTTTAAAAGCTGATGCAATACTGTCCTCCTGAGGTTCTCGATTGACAGATGTGGAAAAACACATTCTTCTTATTGCTAGCAGTGGTAAACAGTAAATAGTGTTATCAAACAGGGTTATCCAACACTATACGTTAGAATATCATCCCTGTCACATCCACAGCTTGATAATAATGATAATCAAACTTGTTGCACTTCTAACCTGTAGTAATCACATAGTTTGTGATAAGATTCTGTTTTAGATTTTAGATTTCGAGATTTTGAGTCTGTAGGTTGCAGTCTGCATTGTAATTATCTGCGACAAACACACAGAGAGAATAACCATCCATTGATTTCATTTATCTAGTCTTGGTCATGAAACGTTTTGATTTTGACCACGTTTTTAATTGGTCCTACCAGAGAAGCAGTAATGGCCATATCCTATCCTGTAGGTTCTCCTCTGCCTGTCATCATGTCCCCTCGACATTTCCATAGATGTCCTGTGACATTCTGCACCGACCATCCATCTCTCCCTTCCTCGCTCCTCAGCCTGGCTCTGGGACGTGCCACACACACAGACCCGGGGTTTTAAGGGCCGTCAGCAGTCTGATCAACCCATCTGAGGAGGAGGACCGAGGGCGGAGGATGAGGAGTGAAGGGAAAGGTCGGAAAGGGAAAGAGGGCTGCGGAGGCATGTTGGCAGGTGCATGGAGGCAGGTGCATGGAGAAGATGCAGACAGACGGTCAAGTTGATGTTTTATGGCAGCTCTGTAGGCGGACAAGGTTTTCTAGAATCTACCGTCTCAAGGGACTAACATTATAGGCTGACGGACAGGCAAGGATGTCCACTTTAAATCACAGAGGAGTATCAGTGACTCCGGGAATGAGCACTTGATCTCTAGAGTGACCACTAAGGAGAGGCTGACCTCTGATTTGGTCAGTTCATATTCAAGGAGGACCAAAACAATGGCACTGTCCAACACTCAAATACCTTCCTGTATAATAGGCTCTTATCTTTCCCAACTTTACAACCTGCAGATGAAAATGTGAAAACAACATTTCATATTATGACACGTAGCAACAAAAAGGGGTATTTTTATAACATACTATTGCTGAAACATTGACATAATGTAAGCAGACACAAACATATTTAGGCAATGCCATAACCTTACACATATCCGACATGAAGTTTTACATTTTCAACAACTGAATTGTACTGTACATAAAGTACTGTATATAGGAAAAGAGGCTAATATAATGCAATATTTATCCCCCAAAAAAGCTGTCTCAGTGCAAAGCTACTGCGCAAAGCTAGTGCGCTGAGACAGGAAGAGATAACTCCATACTGTAAGTGTCAGAAATATCCCATAACTGCCTTCTTCTCCAGAGTGCAAAAACAGGTTTACATGGAAAACTCTTTTTTCAAACATCACACACTTTATACGGTTTCGAAACGTTCTCTGTCGAAGCTTATTGTCCATCTGATTTAGAAAAGTGGAACTGATCCTTTTAAAGTAATTTAAGATAAGAAAGAAGTTAGCTCTGGCCAGAGGCAAGTCATAATGCAGTATAATTTAAGAATGTGAAGCACTTAATGTCAGAAGGTGGAGGTCAAGTAAATGTGTCACACCATTTTCCTTGTCAAAGTATTATGATATCTAGGACAATATAGTAAGGCAACTTGCTGTTAATAACCAATAATGCACATCTTTTGTAAGCCCTGTATTGAGGTTTGAGGTTGTTTTTTAGCTGTTTGTTTTTTCGAAAAGGCTTTCACATTAGTGCTTCTGGGGGAAAACGGTGATGCACAAGTCTTGGACTACAACACTGCTTCAAATCCTATTCACATTCTCACCTCTCCAATGGCAAATCAAATTTGCATATCTAACAAGCATTCATATTTTTCATGTAAAATAATTGTATATTCTTATGCAGGGGTGTTTTAAAGGTTACACATGCAATACTCCAAGCAATATGCATCGACTTGTCCCTTTACACCATGAAACCTCTAACAATAGACTGGTCCGAAGCATAATGTTCTGAAGAACAATATTTTGCATACAACCCATATTTTGCGTGTTAAATATTCATAATATTTTCATGTTTTAAATCTTCATGAACGAGAATGCTGAAATGTGCTCATGGCTGTAGACCTATATATTTTCTTGCGTTGTATTGGAGGTGTTTGGCTCAAATAAATAATTCATACAAAGACCCAAAGGGAGTTGAGGAGTTTGCCTGAATGGGATTCTTCTAAAAAAACAGAAGACATGATCAAAATGGCCTCCTTAATAATGAATGGTGTCATTCTCTTCTCCCTGTCCTGTCCCCCTTTTGAAATGATTAGTGGTTGGTGCCAGGACCTTTTACTGACACACACATTGTTGGGCTCAACGTATTGAACCACACTCTACAGTGGGTTTGCTACACAAAATGTTTAGGGCCTCTAGGCAAATGACTGCAGGAACATGTTCTGACCCATTCTCCCCATTTCTTTATAAGGAGTCTAAAATCACAGACCTACTGTAATGCTATCTCACAGCTCTAGAATAGAAATAGAATGTGTGAAGGAAACGGCTTTTGAATCCAAATGTAAGGCTTTCTCTATCTCATAGCAGTAAAACAATTGTTTGTACTCAATCTAGATCTGTGGTAGCTCTTTGCTGATGGAACGCATGGAAATCCCAGAATTCCTGTTTGGAACTGAACCAAAGGCCATGGCAACAGAAGTCTTGGCACAAGGGCATGTTCATAACCAACCCACTGGAGTGTGAAATCAAAAACATGCATGAGCATCACAATCTGGACTGAGTAGTGATGTCAGCAGTCTGGTGACACGGCCCCTTTGTCAATCAGCTTCACCTCCGGAGGAACGCAGACCTGCGTGGTCTTTCTCAGAGGGTATGATTCGAAGCCTGTTGGAATGCAAACTGACATACAAACACATTCATCGCATAGCGTATCGCTATAGTAAGCACTTAAGGGTCGCATGTCAAGTGTGTTCTGTAGGACGGCGGGGGGATAAAGGAGAGGAAGTGCCAGGGCGGCTGGGGGAATGGGGAGGGTAAAGGTCATCTGAGACATAGTCCTCAACACATTGTCAACAAACATCCCAGAGGACATGACGTGTCCATGTCCTGTGACTTCCAGGCATAACGTGAGAGATTGCGCCTTCGGCAATGAGAGCACTGTGTTTGGCATTCTGCTACTAGTTGGAGAAGTTGTTTGTTGGCACAGCAGCGCCAGCTTCTCTAGCAGGCAGGAAATGATGCAATGTGATGCCAGCCACTGGCTGACTGAAACTGGACAATGAAAAGTGAAGGGTGGATGGTAGGGGGGCATCCTGGTGGATCAGACCACTCAGGCACCAACTCCACGCCAACCTGGACTCCAACAGAACTTGGCCTCAAACACACACATACACAGGTGCACGCAAACACACACACACACACACACACACACACACACATACACAGCCCACTAACCCATGAGCACTGATCTCAGGCCTTGCCTGAGATTCCCGTTACAGAACACGTAGCCTCTACGACGAGCCACCGTGCCCTTTGCCACCTGGCTGGGCAATAACAGCTGCGTCACTCACTCTGTGAGCGAACATCGTAGCAGAAGCCGCCACAGCAATTGTGTGTGTAAGAAGAGAGGAGAGCTGTCATTTAGCCTGGTCAGATGTGGGGTGCAGGTGCTGCAGGGAGCCCATGACACGCAGACCCCTACATCTCCATCCACCATCACTAGAGCTGGATGGCTTAGAGCTGCCAGAGTAGACAGAAATGAAAACAGACAGTGAGATTATGGACTAAAGCTTTGGGGCCACCAGAAAGTAGCTAAAGTATAGAAAAAGATTCAGCTTTGTGTTTGTTCGACTACTTCTTTTACGGGAGAGGAAGAAACAAGGACCCTGCATGTGTGGAGCTGAAGTTCTGTCCGTTTCTTCAGGAACGGCGTGACTAGTCAGTTCGGTTCTGGGTCTATCAGTGTTAATCAATCGCAGATTGGAGAGAGAATCTTAAAATCGAAATATCTTGACAGGAATAACGACCATGTAAAACAAAAAGTAACAAAGTCTCTCTGAGGCATGAAGGTTAGAGGAAAGATGTTATAGTAGAATGGGTAAAACAATGATCACATACAGCCAACAGGTGTTCATTATTCAATCGGGCAAATACTACAGTACATCTTAGACCTGTGACAGTCATCAAAACATTATAAAGGTTACAGTTGGAAAGCATATGAATTTAGTATTATACATAATACACAAACATATGATAATACTGGTTGTGATTAACATAAGCAGATAAGGAATACCAGATTTCTTCCACACAGCACATTATCAACACACAACATCAGATATATACTATGCAAGAATGTGGCAGGTTACAGCAACAGGCTACTCACTATCCACTGTGTCTATTGTGTCTATTGTAAAATGGCATTGGGGCGTGTAGGGGTGCAACAGACCCTATGGGGTTCAGAAGAGGTGATCCAGGAGGGGAGATGCTATGTATAGAAGCACTGTACTGGAACATTCTAAACCCTGTGGGCTGCTCATGGTCAAACACACACAGGGTGAAATTCCACATGTTCAGCGAAGCATTAATAATGAATTGCAGTGTGTAACTCGTTGTGTATGCATCGACTGATGTGATGTACGCAAAGATGAAGTAGAGCGAGTACACAGAGAGGACGAAAAGCTGGAGGATGTACAGAACAGGTGAGTGTGTCGGGGTAAGGGGAGGAGGGAAGGGTGTGTGTGTGGGTGTGTGTGTGTGTGTGGGGGGGGGGGCGTTTGTGTGTGGCTTGAGGGATATCATTTTACCTGTCTTTGATTTGACAAGTACTAAGCCGAGGTGACTGTGTGATCTAATAAAGAAAACTTTCCCCCTCATGGTTTCAGTCCAAAATCCATCTGGATTCTGCTGCTTTTCAATGCATTTGATTTATTAGTCTTCTATTTTGTTTGCGGTAATGGTATTCATTGTTTCCAAACCGCTACAGCTGTCTAAACCAAATATAGGCACAACAAAAGTCCCTCAATATTAAGGATGTTTAAGACTGCTCAGTGAGCATGACCACCCCCATAGAGATACACAGGCTGATCTTTACTGTGATAGCCACTGTCTCACTCTCACACATGCACATACGACTAGCACTGCAACTTTTAGCAATGGCAATGTTGTTATTGAGCAAAAGCCAGTTCCATCATGTTTATATGAGACATCAATGATAAACCTGGGCTTTGTCAAGTCTGTTTTTTGCTTGCAACAACAAAAGTCCTATGATTAAACAGACAAGATACTGATAAAATATCGACACATTGGCAAGCAACACGACAGCTGTCAAAAACGTGTTCTCACGAGCGGCACCTGACACCTGTCCCCGAGAGCGCACCTTAGTAAATGGCAATACACACTATTGCCACAAACACTATATTTTGGATTGATATATATGGATTATATACTTTGAATAGAAGAAAAAAATCGAAGAGAAATTGCTGTTACATTTTCTCTGCTCTGACTTTCATCCAGTTGGCATGACTGTGTCTTGACAATCACGGATTGTCAGAATCAGATACACTGTTCATCGCACTAAAAACATCTGTAAAATACATGCATGCTAATGTGAATATATTTTCAAAGCTAATATCAAGTTTAGCGTCTTTTCTAATGTCAATAAACTTGCGCAATAGCAACATGTTGGAGAGAGAGAAAAATAATAAGATGAATAGAGAGAGAGCGAGAGGGATAGAGAGAGAGGAAGAAAGATGGAAAAATAAGGAGGGATGGGGGCGTGTGTACCTTCCACCAAACCAAGGCATCTTTTGATGGCTCTTCTGTACAGCTGTCTCGAGCTGACATCTATTCTCCTTCTCTTCACACCCCCTTCGTTTGTGAAAGAGAAGACCGTCACCAACCGCTCATGAAATCGGTGTTCGCTCGACATGCCTTTCATATGAAGTCGGTCTGCATCTGAGGAGCTTTGGACGACGGACACTTATGCTGTATTTTGGAATTAGATAAACAGACCCATATTTTCCCATCTCTTCTTGAGTGCCTTGGCTTGAACAGAGCAACAGTATGGATCTGTCATTCATGGCTGCGCAGGTAAGAAAAGCGCGCTTTGTCCATGTTTCAAATCACTGCTTAAAGTAGTTGAATTTGCATTACCAGAATATCAACTTCTGTTGTGTCAATTTGTGAGGGCGTGGCACTTTAAAGTTCTTTCGATGTTTAACTGTTTTGTTAAGCATCCCGATTGGGTGCCATGCGCGCAACCACGAGCGGAACCATTTTTGAATAGACTAACGCAGCATGAATTGATAACGTATAGCGTTTCAAAACGTTCACCTCAGAGTGTTCTGTGTTGTTATTATGTATATTTTTAACCAATTAGTCTATTGGAAAAGGATCCACTTCAGTTTGACACATATGACGGCACGTCGGTATATAGCCTACGCAGAAGGGTCTTGTCGGATTATGAGAACTAGAATATTGGTATGGGAATTTGTCATTGTTTGTACGTAAACCCACATTAGCTATAACTTAAGGCATAATTATGTTTTATCACCGGTTTTATCCCACAGCAAACCAACGAATCAATGAATTAATGCACACACTGGAGCTTGAAATCAAAGACATTTCTCCTGGCTATTACACCCCCTATTCAATATCCACTTGGTGTGATCAAGTAGTGGCTATAACAGTCAAGTGCAAAGCTCATATTAATACAACATACCCATAATAAAATAACTCCTGCTCCAAATTCTTAGTTATTGTACAGTATATTACACATTATCATATATCCACATGTATCCCTACAGTATGCCATGTATTAATTGTAAAATATCCATTGTTGTCATGAAAGATTATTGGTTCAATTTAGACCTCAGACAGTATGTGAACAAACCCAACCAGTCACAGGCTCAATACCTATAATATTTGTAATGCTACCCCGAAAAGTATTTTCCATTTCTATTCTAGCAGTCTCAGCAAGCTCCTCATCATAACCCTACTTTCCCTAGAATGGACAGGGGAATTGAATCAAGATAAGGATAACGGTAGGGCTCTCAAGCCTAGTCTGGAATAACGAGTCAGAACAATTGCACCTCCACTGTCATTGGTAGTCTAGAAGTTTGACTTGATGCACTGAGAAAACATATTTTAGACGTTTTAGTCCATCCATCATTGTGTGCAGCTGCTAAATGGATGAGAAAACCCCCTGAAAGACCCCTTATTCCTAAAAGATGACTGCCACCATAACTTTTTTTTCTTAAAGATACTGAAGGTTCCTGAGAAGAAGGCAAACTCTGTATATGGTGCATTCAGCAGGGTTGGAGGGTTTTGCAGTGGTAGTTTCAGGCAGTAGCTGTGTGGTGGAGATGTAATGTGTGTGTGGGGGGGTTGGTGGGTGGGTGGGGGTACTGAATAGTCCAACCAGGATTGCTGAGACCGAAGATATAGACCGAAATAAGATATTTACAGCTCACGCTGAAATATTACAGTATTTACTGGTGGGGAATTCTGTAATATATCTATTCTTTACTTTATCAACCTCTAACAATAACACTTACTGCCAGAGTTCATCGTTTCACGAGTGTGTGTGTGTTTTCCACTGAGGCAGAGGCCAAGTCAAGAAGATGCATTTGAGCAGCTGTCTGTGCTCTCTATGTTGACTTCAACACATCATTACATGTAGAGTAAGTTAGAGCAAGCCCTCTCATGTCTTAAGACCTGGTAACATGGTCACAGTTCAAAGGTCATGTTTATGGTTTTTATACAGTGTGTGATTCAGTACATTAAACCTCAAACAGATATTTTGACTTTTGTCTGAATTGTTTTTCGAATGCTAATGGACACAAGCTGGATGACTCTCAGGAGAAGTGCTCAGACAATGCATGCTATTGTGTCTGATGAACGATTTGCATGGCAGAGCTGCCTCGGGTTAGAATTGAAAAGGGCATACTTCATTAAGTCCAGAGTCGAGGCGTCCTCAAGCTTGGCAAAACATGGATTAATAGGTGGCAATCAAAACGTAGCTCTTGAATACTAAGTTGAGAGGGATGAGGCACTCTCTGGCTGCTGTTTTAGACAACAGGTCCAATGACAAATTGAAACACTTGACTAGGGAGCTACACTCGAACCATAGTGTGTAGGGTCCTCTACATGTCAACTGTGGCAATGCATAAGTGGATGCTTATAATAAGTGTTACCATGAACGGCAAGATTAAAACTGGACAAATTGAAAGCCTGCAAGACAAATCTACAAACATGCTTAAGCTACTCACTGGAAACTGCCCTTGACCGTTTAACATTGAATCTTACAGGTAGCATGCACTGTAAAGCCCGGTGCCGTGTGTTGATGTACAAACTCAAAGCCGTTCTCCCATCAGTCACTTAGTGATGCATGTTAAATGAGTCTGAACCCCCAGAGTGTTTGGATGTGTTGGTGCTGTAGACCGCTGTATGAGGCGAATGTTTTTGAGACAGATCTGTCAACGAGCGGCAGATCCAGACACTCCCCATACCCTTCCTTCCTCGCCCTGGGCTCCCCCTACCAGCCCCCCGACACCCCCCATACCCTTCCTTCCTCGCCTTGGGCTCCCTCTGCCAGACCCCCTGGGTCCCCCTCAGACTTGTCTGACAAACTGGAGGGAGGTGTTCTCGCTCTCTTTTTTTCCATCTCTTTCTCGCACTCTCACTCCTGCTCTTTCTCTCTCCCTCTCTCCTGCCCTTTCTCTCTATCTGTCTTTTTTACTCTTTGTCTATCCCTCTCACACTCTCTCTCTCTTCCACTCATTTCTCCCACACATGCACATACATCTGCACAGTGACTGTAGTCAGCATACAACGTCAGTATTGCCAGGAGAACCGGAAGTATTGTCCTCTTTCATCCAGATACAGTATTTTGACTATAAATAGCTTATAGGTACAATACTGCACCTGCTATATGGATGCATTTTTATAACAAGTGCATTATCCATCTCTCCAAAACACTATCATGATTAGACTTGCACTGTTCCTTGTACAAGGCCGACATTAGCCACACATATATAACATTTGGACAGTTTCCGTGCCCTTGTCCTCCTCCTTCTCCCTGTGTATAGCAGGTCCCTGTTTAATGGATGTGGCAGAAAGGTACATACAGTATGATCCTAGATAGACCCCTCTAATGGAAAACATCAGTGGGAGATAAAGAGAGGAGAGAGCAGAGTTCTGCTGTATCATCCTCAGATAAGCAGGTTCAACAGTTCACGGACTAGACTACTTTTGTTTTACCCGTCCCTCAGAAATGACGGCGGTCCGCATATGAGGCCAGTTATTTTGGGATGTTGCACAACATACAGCTGCACAGCCAATATTCCCATTCCCTTTATGTCATCATGTCACCAACGCAACGTGAGGTCTTGACGCCCAGACGGTCTGGCGTTTCAGCCCTTGAGCTTTTTTTTGCTCCATCTATGGTGATTCGAAGGGTTTAATAGTGATACTCCAGCCTTTCTGGGACATGAGAGTGTTGGCTTCACTGTGCCCTCCAGTACTCGGCTATCCCTTTGAGAAGTGGCTTTCATATGAGGCCTCTGTTAACTTCATTAAGAACAACCATTGGCAATTTTTTTGCAGTATGCTCCACTCCCCCCCTGGATTTATGTGATGGATTTTACTGCTGTTCAAACTGCTATCCAATTATTGTGTTAACACCCCATGCTGTGTTTGTTGGTAAACTAACCTTTCTGACATGTGCTAGGCAAATGGAATATCAAAACCTTTATAAAACTCACCTTTGGAGGCCCATTGCTTGCTGGTCCGATTGGCAGCTCCATTCAGTTTCAGCACAATGAGCATCTATTTAACTATTTCATGAAGACATCTTCACAGCAGCAGCTCGCTAAGACTTTAATGAGAGGAAGGGGAGGTAAGTGGCAGCTGATGCTGAGGATATTGTTAATGAGGAAGTCAGAGAGCTTTATAAGTGATGAGGAGGTACCCTTATTTGACACGTCCTCCAGAAATAGACGCCTCTCACTGCAGGGGCTGAGGGCAGGTCAGGCACCTCACAACGTGGCTTCCTCATGGCTTACTGCCGGTGCTTGATGGACTCCACCTTATCGGTGGAGTAAACATGGAACCTGACGTAGCAGTTTGAAGGAATATAACTGATTGTTTCAAAGAATAGAAACCATGTAGGTGCATTTGATTGACGCACGGCACCAACGGGAATACTCATAAAAGTGCTAAATATGCACGCAAGCTGCACACAGCGCACGCTGAATTACCCCGCGTATTTCAAATGCCGCTTATTTGACCCAGGGCTGTAGAGAACATTTTCAAGTGGACGTAAAAACATTGCTACACTCTAAAGGGTATAGATCTGTGTGTGAGCTGACTGCAGATAGACATAGGCAACCAGGACAAAAACCATTGCTTCAAACTAAGATTCAATCCAATAATCTGCTGGATATTGGATATTGTGGACTGAGGGTATATATCTAGCATGGGCCACTCTCCAGAGGCTCGCTACTAAATTACCAGCTAAACTAAGTGGTGGTTTTCTACAGCGAACATCATGATTGATCAATAAAGTATGTACTCTGCCGTGAGGAATCCCACATTTCAGCTGTTTTTTACCTGTCACTTGAACCGGAGTAGATATTTGCATTGCTCGTCAACCGCAATGATGAAGCTATTTTGGTCCTCACTGAATGAATGATTGCATATTGAATCAATGTCCTAAAGAGACAGAGTGAGGCTTAATCATATGACATGGGAGGTAGGAGGTAACACAACATGGTTGACTCCCAAGCCTTACAGTGCCTGACGGATCGTACGGTACCCTGCAGTATAGAATATTCAGCTGATTAGCATGTGAGCTACATTCATGTACAATCAGGTTTTTGGTGATCTTGTTTGATGATCTATGGGTCAGGTTAGGTATGCAGTACTCACAAGCAAATACTGCACCTCAGGGAGTATTTCAGAAGTGCTCAAGCAGGAATGAGTGAGCTTACACTGTCTTCATGAGTGCAGTTCCATGAATCCCACTTCGGATATTTTCCCTACCCAGGGCAACACAGCCCTTCAGCAGCTCAAAAGTAAAGCCATGGTAGGTATGTCCAGAACCCTAACTTCTCTCTCCACACAGTCCTCTGTACATGTGAGAGGGCTACGTCTACGTTCTCTGAGTCTACGGCAGCATTACTGACTCTTGGCTTAGGCGAGGTTGTTTCCCCTGGTCTTCTCTCTGGGTAAACTAATGTCCAGTATCAGCACAGGGGTCATCCCCAGGGGTTAGCCTGAGGGCTGAGCTGCACTCATCCTCACTAGACTTCCACATGCTCACCCAAAAAGTCAACTTTATGTTTGCCATATTGCCATCCCGGACTGACAATAGATTTATATGCCAAACACGGCTCGTGAATAAATAATATGTTCCATCTGGTTCCATTTCTTATGCAAATCACTCCAAATGTCAAATATATACAGTGTGTGCTTATGTCAGTTGACATTGACAGATGAATATATATTTAATTCCATCAACAATGCCTTATGACTATTAACAAGGGTTGATGACACTTTCAATATAGCTTATAGACCAGTGAAGCTTGCTAATGCTTATCTTTGCAGACACACTCCTCTTCTAAACCCCCGGTGTTGGGATTCCCAGACTCTCCAGTCAGACTTTGTTCTCCCTTCCCTGAGCCTGCCAGTGCTGCCATGGGCAAAACTCCCTCATCTTATCTCTCTGGGTTGGATTTGATTACAAATCATATCTCTCTCATATATTGTATTGCGTCCCTCAGTTCCATTCCTCTGCACTTCGGCTATTTATAGAGGCACTGCAAACAACGCATGTGGTCTTGATATTCTTTTCCTCCCCCCTGGTTGTAAGCCTGTACCACATGGGGCTAACGTGGAGTGGGGATATTGTTTGCATTGTGGGTGGATGCAATAATAAAACATTTTGAGCAGCATTTGGAGGCAATATGGATATTTTGCTCATGTGTGCTCTTTGATATGAAAGCTCTCTCTTAAACACTTCAAATGTGACACTGGAGGCACATAGCCTAGCCTATATTGGATGGATGGAGGTTTTTTCTGCTTGGTTTTCAATGTAATCTCTATGCCTCCAGAGACTAACAGAAACACCTGTGCTTGTGGCGTGATCACAGCCATAACCGTACAAAAGACTTATTTATCTCCTTCTGAAAGACTGCTGTTTGCAATGACAGCATAATTGATTTGATTTCACACCAAATGATTGCGTGCTGTCATCACCCCCCCTCTGAACTGAGAGTTAGGCCCTCCACAGTACATCTTTACACTTATTTATGCATGCCATGGTGCTGGATGTCAATGATGCCTTGTCATTGTCATGCTGGAAAAGCTGTGCATGAACATGGGATGGATGGATAGCGAGAAGAGAATCGACTTTGAGGAGGAATACAAAGTCATCAGGTGATCTAAAGGACAGAGATAGAGTGAAGAACTCGATGAGGAAAAGAGAGAGTGGATCGGGGGTGGATGAGGAATGGACGGTATACGTGAATGTTGGTGTCGTGTATCACATCAGGACAGATGAATTGTATTTCCTCAGATTATAGTGATTCATGACCTATTTGGACCCACTGTCACACACAAACACACTACTAATGGGAGGGAGATGAGGTGATTCTGCCGCCTTGTCATGTTTGTCATGCGTTCCACACCAGAGGTAGGCCTTACGACAAATCCATGTACAGTCCCTAAATAAAGCGGACAGTATAGCACATTCATAAGCAATTCATAATACGCCCAGGGCCACTGAATAAACTTGTGTACATACACACTTTCTGATATGCACATGCATCCAATTTGACTGTACTGTACTGGATGTGTTACTTTCAAGTGTCCCAAACAAATAAACTCACACTTATGAAAACACATATTAAGGTCATGTAAACCGCCAATAAAAAACAGGGACTCTGGCTCTTGTCATCCTGCCTTTATCCATTTTGTTACTGCAGTTTCAGACATAGGCCCAACCTGTGACTGTACAGTACGCTGGCCCCCTGACCTCCAGCCCGGCATGTCAAATCACACACCTATTGGTCAAAAACTGAGTGACTATAGTCCAGCACAGCAGACAGCAAGTATGCCTGTCCAATTCGAGAAACCAAGTACTGCCATCTCACTCTCAAATCACAAGACAATGATACAATTCATTTTCAGATCCCCTGGGCAAGTGCCCAGATTGCCTGAATGGTAGATCCGGCCTTGTCCTGGACACAGAAGCAGACTACTTTAAGTTACTGCAGCTGGGATGAAAGAGGCATCAGTTGGTCCGGTTTTGGTTGTCATTGGCCTCATGTCTATGCTCCTAAAGGTTCTACAGGGATGAATAAAGTCACAAAAGCGAGAGAGAGAAAGAAAGTGGGAGAGAGAAATGTAATGGGAGAGAGAGAAATATCTAGCGAGAGAAAAAGTGTGTGAGAGAGAAGTGTCACAAATACCCAAGAACTTAAGAGTAGTTGACAGTTCGCTTGGTGTTTCAGTAAGCTAGTACTCCCCCATGATTGGACGATCCAAAATGTTTTTTTTTGTTCATGAAGGGGCACTTGACGTTGCATTGTAATCAGTCCTGATGATAACCAATGTAATAACTACTTATGAATTACATAAAAAAGAGAGTGCGCACACTCACACACACGAGGACAGAGGGGGAATAACGCCATGAATCATGGAGCTACAGGGGCCTCCAGGAAAAGCGATTTGTCATCCCCATCTCACTGACAGTTGGGAAGACGGGGCTGGCTCTTATTACCTCCTGCCATGCAGCTTACTGGGGATGAAAGAGTCAAAGTGTTATGGTGTTTTTTTGTTGCTTGCTTTTCATGTTCCCACTCTGCTTAAAGCAGGATTGTCCCCCCTCCACCCACTCTTTTGCCTCACACACACACTTTGACACACACACCACTAACCCATCCAGAGCAAAGTCTTACTCGAGCGGAGATTCAATTAGGGGCTACCACCTCCATACTGAAGTTTCTCTATATTACACACTGTAGGAGGTCTGGTAGCAGGTCTGGTAGCAGCAGGTCTGGTAGCAGCCGTAGGGCTGGCTGACACCAGCGACGGAGAAAATAAGAGCCTTGAGAACTATTCACACCCATTCGACCCCCATACGTTCATCTCTCTCTCTTTTATAATCTCCCCCCAGGATTCCTCTCACAAACACACACTCACATATCTCATTGATGATGTGATTTATCATTTCACTGCCGGCGTTGCGTTTTCTCTGATGCCAAATCCTTTGAAGAAGAGTGAGGTCAGAGGAAGAGAGAGAGGGGGGGGGGGGCTAGGTGTCGTCCTAGGCATGAGACGGTTAACCGGGTGAGGGGGGAGGGAATCATCCCCCGCAGCTTCCAGGCAGAGAGGAGCCACATCTGGGCTCCAGAGTGGGGTGCGCCCCTCTGTCTGCTGGCCCTGGTTGTCAAGAAAAGCCATTATTCGTTGCTAAGCTCATCCCCACGACAACCGGCGGTGAGCCCGTAGAGAGGAGTGAGGGCACTTTTACAAGCCTGGATGAATTCTGAGTAGTAGACAGTAGACATAGAAAACAGATCCACACGCATGCATTCTAAAATCCCTGACATGGAACGGCAAGTTGGTTTGCACTCAAACTGTTTACTTAAATAGTGATTAATGCAGCAAAGGAAAATTCCACAGGTACTCATCCTTGGGAAGGTGTACCTGTGCAGGTACAAAGTGCAAGCCAAAGTCTTTACCTGTCATTTTCAGGATGGTGAATATTTAATATGAATCATTTATTATTCATTTCTGTTTAATAGGTTAAATATTGTCTACCCTTCTTTCCTCTGATTTCTTTTAATTATTTTCGTGAGAGGAAGATATCTGTAGCCAAGCCTACCGCCTCATTGTTTAGTTTTCTCTTTAGAATCAGATTGAATTACTGTTGCTGGGAATGAGATGCTGGAGGTCCACTGGACCATGAAGGATATCACCTGGAGCTCTGGACCTGGGGAAGATTCTGACGCTGTAGATGAGATGTGCTGTGCTGGTCTTAACACCACAGCAGTGTGTGATTGCAGCAAGTGTATTTTTTAAATTAATATGTTTGGACATAAAACACATGATATCCACATAAAGACATGTAGCATAGTGGGCTTCAGTACATTGCCAAGAATTCCCAAGTTGGGCTCAGTAAGGCTAAGATGTGTTCTTGGGTGTAAACACATGAACACATGCTGCACATTTAATCAGTTTTATACATAATTTAAATGTGTGATCGTATAAATGATTAATGGGTTTCTTTTGGAGAGAAAAAGCTTTTTTCATGTTATTTTAGAAAGCTACAGTATCTTATAATGATAAACCAAAAAGATCATTAATTTTCAAACTCTTAAATATTGTTTTAATAATTTTTTATTTATCCAAGAACGGAATTGCAAAGATTAAAGAGAAACCATGCTCAGTTTAATTAGCAAATGTTTAATGATCCATTGGTAACATCAACATTGTGGACATCAGCATGAAATAATTCAGAGATATCCCCTACAGCTACAGCATTATATTTATACCAGCAGGAACATCAGAAGGATACAGAACCAAATTCCCTGGTTTTACATGTTGTCTGTCAAAACCAGAAGGTTGACGATCAACTTGGAACGTTTGTCAGCATAGGAACACATCCCTGAGAGGACCAGAGTCGGAGACGGAGGCAGAGTCATAGACAAAGCAGAGGCAGATGAGAGACAGTCCCTCTGGAACAGCTTGGAGAGAGGCACGCTATACTCAGCATGATCTTGGAGAATTTATGAGGTTCTCGGAGACAGAGCATTTTCAGAAGCATCTGTGGTGCTTTTTTGGTGGTGGACAGACTTGAAATAAAGCGGGTTTAAACTCATCCAATTCTCACACACAGTCAGCTACTCCCTAAATCCTAGTTTTGAAGAGAAGTGCACATTTTCGGGGAGATTAAGGACGACATTCTGAGTCATCGTGAAAGTGTAAGTCCTGAAAAGCTTGAATTCCCTGGTACTTGCAGCTCAGCTCAGTCTTTTCAGCAGCCATTTCTGTACTGTTGCTTTTTTCTGTTGACTGACGTGGGTCGTCATGGACTGGAGCACTTCAAACAAACACACACACTCATGTCAGGAGTTAGACACTGGAACAAATGTGTGCACAGATGTCACACACACACACGCGTACTCGCATGCACATGCAAACACAGTTCACACTATCAGTAGACTAGAGCATACTTGTACTGTATACATACTGGATAACAACAAAAGACATACAGACACGCCGTGAATGAGCATTGCATTTTGCAACCCCGAAGAATACTTAAACTATGAGTGCTTGTATCAGTATCAGGTATCTTCACTCTACCACTTACCAGTTACTCGATCAGTAACAACAGAATTTCAACACTGCCCATTTTTCTGTGCATGGTTAGGTTACCGGTAGCAGTTTCAGACATTGCTGTGTGAAAAATAGTCAAATACCAAAATTGTGTTCTAGTGGAATCAGAGTGATTTAGATGGCTTGTCAGAATTGCTGTGCTACACCCCTTCTATTGACTTATAAGATTGACTTTGAAACTCTCCTGCCAGCAGAGAGGGAAAACCAATGAGGCCGGCGCCTGTAAATCAGGATGTCAGAGCCGTGTTACGAGTCCACCTGTATCCTGCGAGGATGAACCAGTCTTATAAACCCCCATCACTCCATCAGATTTACAGAGGGGTTAAAGGTCAACTCACTGAGTAAAAAGCCTAATTTGTTGTTCTGACATCATCATGTTGTGTTTTCTCACTCTTTCGTCTGAAATGATTTACACCACAATCTGTCGACAGCAGATTTGAACCAACCTGTCTGCACAGGGTGGGCATTCTCATATATTTTGTGTCACATTTCATGTCATATCTACTATGCGGGAGTTTTAAACCATGCTCTGATTGGTCTTATGCGTCTGTATGGACCCAAAAGTTTAACTTTGCTCAACTTTTTACTCCGTCACACAGAAAGGAAAAATACAGCCATGGCCATATTGAAGCACATTTGACATATACATTTTGAAAGGCACCACACAGTCTGTAAAAATATATAGTGTATGGACACAGCATTATCTGTCATGGGAGTGTTGTGGTCTTCAGTGGCTAAATATCTTTAGGTTTGTATGTTTGTTTGTTTGTTTGGTGGAAAGGCTGTATTAACAAGCACTTATTGCTTAGTGGCGCCAGCCCCAGGAGAGGTCATTACAGTCTGTTTTTACCCAGCAGTTACTGTAATCAGCCTGTCGGGCAGGATGCCAACTACAGCTGTATGCATTAATCAAGATGTCTGAAGGCAGGTGTGATGTAGAGTGACGTCGGTCCCCTTGTGTTCTGTTTCTATATAGCTGCCTATCCACCGAACATGTGCTGCTGGATCATTCATGTAATGCTCATATGTTAGAAACTCTACTTTGTCCCTATTAAATTCAGATGAGTTGATCTAGATACAGTAGGTAGATTTTTTTTGGAGCAAGGCTCAAAGCTATGCCTCACTGCTGTTCACCGCCCGACAGACACGGCTCTGCATGTCTCTATCTGTCTGAGGCAGTCTGAACCGACTGGCTGGTGTCATCACCACCGCCGTATCGACATCCGCCCGGCCATCTTCCCTGCGGCTGCCGCCATCGAGCCGGTATTAAGAGCCCCGGAGAGAGGTCAGGGAAGTTCATGCTTCCGTCTTCAGTGCGTTCTCTTCCTGGTGGTACGGCCAGAAGAAGCTCGATTACCCAGGCCGCTCACCCGTGGATGCACTGCGCATCTCCAGGCGTCGCTTCCCTGATGACGCTAATGCACTGGAGATGGCCCTGTCATTGCCTGGTTAAGTGCCCGGCCGCCTGGGGATCCTCCCGTGTCAGGGTTCCTCTATCGAGCTCCATTAATGCTTAGCCCGTCTGGGCGTCGACCTCATGCATCTCAGCGAGCTGAGTTTGGGTGAATGGACAAGGAGCGGCCATTCCCGGGTTCCTCCCAGGCGCAGACATGGACGATTCTCTCTGACGATAGCAGCGGCTCTTATAGGAATCGATCCGTTCGAGCTGGGTGTCAGCGCGTAGAACACTTTATTCCTAGCATTCATCAGTATTTATGTTTCTATTATGGCATGAAAAGGACCGTTCGATTGGGTGAGAATCCTCGCGTAGCAAAGCCTGGCTATTAAAGAGGACTCAGCCAATATGCTGCTGACACAGTGAGGTGAACGGACACCCAGTCTAGTGCCAGGGTACATGCGTGTCCTCGCCAATCACTATCGTGGCAACACTGCCGGATGTGTCATGTCATTATCCACAACCGGGGGTCAAAGGCTGCAGGGCACTGCAAGGCTTCTCCTGTGCGAGGGCAAGACCTTGATTGAGTGTGTCGGTTTGTGTGTGTGTGTGTGTGACAGAGGCAGGGAGAGAGGGAGATAGAGAGAGGGGGCTCTGAGTGGGAGTAAACAACAGATCCAAAGTTCGTGTGCATGTGTGAGAGCTCGACATCCCTCCGAGGTATTTTTAGCATTGTTTTCTGACATCCTCGGCAGGAGAACAGAGTCTGTTTTCCTAATCTGAGCGTGGCGAGGTTTCTTCTCAGGCACTCCTCCACATCACAGATGCACAAACACACAAGGCTACATTACAGGAGATCTGAACCTACGTGGAGAGAGGGGGGGGGGGAGGCAAAAAGGAAACAGGAAGGATGATGATGCGCGTCTTCTGCTCTGATGACCAGCGTTAGCAGGGCTCTAATTTTCCGACTCCGTTGAAATATTAATCTCCCCGATAATGAAGCCCTAGTTGCCACAGTTGGGCCCAGGGAGGAGAGGTGAGCAAAGGAAAGGATACAGTCGACGAGAGGAGGAAAGAGAAGGGAGGGGAAAAAAGACGAGAATGAGAGGAGATGGGAGAAGCGATGAATGGTAGAGAAGAGAGGACATTTCAGAAGAAGACAGGAGATCAGAAACCAGGGAGGGCAGGAGATCATAAGAATACACTACAGCACAGGGCCCTTATTTCCTTTCACACACTAAGTATGAATTTGCTATCAGTAGAAACATCTCTGGGGGAAGGTACTGTAGGCATACTGAAGTGCTCTCTATGGTTTGCGGTTCATATATTCTTTCTCTACTCCCAATCCTTCTCTCCCTGCTCACCCCGCCCCCCCCTTCTCTTTCAGATCCCCGTCATGACGGGGGCCTTCATGGACTCCTCGCCCAATGATGACTACAGTGGCGAACACTCGCTCTTCAACTCCTCGGCCAGCGTCCACGCCGCCAACTCCACGGCCTCGGCCCAAGCCCAACAGGAAGAGCAGCAGGCCATGTCCAGCGATGCCGTGTGGCTCTGGATCGCCATTGTGGCCACCATCGGCAACATTGTGGTCGTGGGAGTGGTGTACGCCTTCACCTTCTGATCCCCTCGATATCCCCCCAGGGCTTCCAAACTCACCCCAACAACTCGAAACTTCCTGTTGGGAATGTGATAAGAGGACAAGAACAGATGGATTCTCCCTGTGACTCCCTAAAGCAAGTCCCGTAATGCAAACAATAATTATGGGATTATGGATTAAGCAGTCAGTTGGCAGTTGGCAGTACTAATCATACCAACGTCTGCATATTAGGGAGGGTAAGAATAGGCTGTGTTCACAACAGGTTTATACAATCCAACCCAGTCTATCAGTGTTGTTTCATTGAAATGCAGAGCGGCGAGAAGAGAGAGATTAGAAAGGGATTGAGATGAAGGACGAACTGGACCATCTTAAATCCCCCCTACACCAGGCAATTTAGGAGAGCGCTGCTTGATCATTCGGCTGAGCAGAGGTGGTGAATCATTGTCAACATCAGAAAGTGGTATCAAAGAGGGGATTACTCCAGCAGCAAACTGGGTAAACACAGTTTCGTCTGGAGAATTGTTGTATTCTGGACCATCGAGGTGTGGTGAGGGCCCTTCTTTTGGCAGATCATTGGTAATGCTGATTGATGTTAAATATTCACTGCTGCCACATGCTTGTGTGACAGCTCGTAGTCGCGCTGCGCGACCATCCTCCCGATCTTTCCCCACACTGACACTCGAACTCGGGACCGCTGACTCGCATGCGCAACTAATTACAAGCTGCCGCAGGTGGACTGTATTTATACTTGAGGAGTGAGTATAACCAATTCACATCAGTTACAATTGTGACACCTGATTTGTTCAGAACGAAAATGTCTTCACTTTTCCGGCAGACCAAATTCAAGACGTTTACAAGAGCCTACTGTTATATCTACTGTTGATGTATTACTGATGTGGCGTGAAAGGGTGAGACAGAAAGAACCAAAGCACACTGTAGGTCTAGATCATGTAAAAGGAAAACTTATCTGTACTGCTCACGTATTCGGATCCCAGATAACTATTCACCCCTTCACTTACATGGAAGGAGGAACATTTCTGACCGAGAAGTTGTGTGTCTATCAATCTGCAATTTAAAATAGAGATTCTGGGACGGAATTAGCTTTGTGCTGCCAGGGAGTCCAGAGGCAGACGTTTCCATGGAGATTAATCCTCCACCTAATTGACAATGTTAACTGTTCTCCTCCAGACACACGCGAGAGCCTGTCACGTGGGTGTTCATGAAAGTTAAATGACCTCCCAGTTGAATAAATAAACACATACAGACAAGCCCAGGAAGAAGGTAACCTTTAAAAGCTAGCAAAGTGACATCATATTCTGATCCTAATCACCGATTTCCATCTGCTTCCTGTTTAGAAAATCAGACAACACACACTTAAAACTGCATTAATAGAGCAGTCTCAAGCCATGTCTTTACGAGTCTGAATTAATTATAATGTTATTAGATATTAGATTTAGGAAACATTTCACGATCCACTTGCAAAATATACAACTCCGTTAATGACTTTATCAGTCTAGCATATGTATAATATTTCCCTCCAAGAGATGAGGTGTTAATATCAACAATATCTACCGCATAAAAAGAAAGACTTGGAATAGTTAGTTTTTATTCAGTAATGTTTCTTATGTGATATGGAAAAAGAAGACTTTGTAGTTATTTCTAGGAATGTTGTAGAGGGTTTCCCATGTCTTGGTGTAAACACTGTCCATAACTGTTGTTGATGCAGTGTAAGGATACATTTCATTCACCGACTTTACATTCCCTAGCTATGAAAGAACTGCAAGAACATTTTGTTATTTAGATCCCTAAATTAGGAGGTAATATTGTTGACAGAAAGTCTTTTTTTAAGACTGTAGTTTTATTTTTATTAAGAATTTGCCGTGTAAGTGTTCAGAAATGTTGTAATTCACCGACACAATACTCTTTTTTGTAAGAACATGTATTACTAATAAAGTTTCAGGGTGACTGTACTGTACTATAAAGAAGTTTCTTAGAATTGTAATTGTGTTGGGAAAGGTGCGTGTAGAGGGAAACAATGTAAGATCTATGGACATATATGCCTCTAAGGCTCAGGAGCACCCCTAGAGGCAAGTTGAGACCCTCTCAATGCCAGCAGCTTCAAGTCACTGCGAAACAGCACTTTGACAGTTTCATGCGTTTTTCAAAGACAAGTTTCTGGCTGGTGCGTCACATTGGCAGACATCACTTGTGAATGCTGAGCCTCCAGGTAAGATTGATGCGAGGGAGAAATGGCATCATAAGTCATTCTGACACCTACACGCCTGCCTGGCTGTGGTTCGCTGTCACTCTCTCACTGATACAGGGAAAAGAGGCCTTGCTGTGATTTGTCCCGATAGGCTTCATCTCCCAACCACATTGATTAGGTCACATTCTCGCCTTTCTTCTCTCCTGTCCTCTCTCCTCCCTTGCTCTCTTCTCTCCTTTCTCTCATTCCTCCTCTCTCTATCTTCTCCCCCCCCCTCTCTCTCTCTCTCGTTTAGTAACCTACTTTCTATCGGGTGCCTCCACTTCGCCACAGGCTTGTAACACCACATCAGGAGGCAACAAGAGATGATCTTCACTCAACCTTGATGATAAGCCCCTGCTCGCCTCTCCTTCCTAGCTGACTTTGGATGTGAAAACTCTGAACGGCTCACCACCATCTTAGAGAGAAACAGCGAACAGAGAAGCAGGTAACCGTTGACCCAACACATGCTAATTCATGTTGATAGATGCTAATAAATGTGGTAGCAGGTGCAGGTGTATGAGGGACCATTCGAGCTAGTGGGTTCTGATTCCAGGGTTTGTTCCAGATGAGGCAGCCTGGTAAATAATAGATCATGAGGGTTAATTGGAGCCCGGGGTCAGATGCATCAGTCAGGTTTCTAGAGAAGTCCTGCTGCAACCCACTCCACCCACCTACCCCCCCCCCCCCCCCCCCCACCATACCCAACCCCGGATTCCCCCAGGATGCAACACTCCAGCTCTCTCCTGTCCAATCAAGGCTGACATCTCGGTAGAGAGGTGCTGAATATGCTAATGTGTGCCAAGCACCATGGACATGTCTTGTCAAGCTGTCGGTTCAGAGACACTGCAGATTCACTCAGGGGCATTCCCTCATCCACCACCTCATTGGAGGAGCTGAGTGACACAAACCCTCCATTAGCATGTGTATAGAACACATTTATACAATACATTACATAAACATGCCAATATTAGATTCACATTACAGAAACGCCCAACAAAATAATATATTCTTTTTCAACACACACATAGGGTGAGAGAATACATACATTTATTTATTTTCACATCCCCAACAGCAGAACAGTTATTCCATGATAATACATGTGTGCGTGTGTGTGTTTAGGTGTGTGTGTGTGTGTGTGTGTTGGAGGCAGAGTGGGCTGGGACAGTGAAGACTGTAGGAGTGAGGGGGCAGAGTGACAGGCTATCTAAACTAATAGCCACAATTATTAAAAGCCCTTTACTAACTCTTGTTGTCTTGGGATCCCATTCTTACCCACTCTGATAGCAGAAAGACCCAAACTCAGGCAGGCATACCAAATCAATCTCTCTGCAAATCTTTTCGACTGAAGCACCAGGTACTGTAGTCAGCACTTTAAAGTTTTTATGTAGGTTGCACATTTCTTGGAGAGTGGGTCCGTTGTGAGCTCTCTAACACGGGACTTGATGCATACCTCTTACTGGATCTTCAGCTCATTTGCGGGCCAAGCCCTGGTCTGGGCTGTCAGACATCCAACAAGCCATTACTGAGAGACATGAGGGATCTCCAGACTCATTAAACGTAGCAGGGCGTCCAATCAGAGGGAGCCGCATTGACCGGACTCGGTATCAGGTGACGGAAAAAGGGCAGCAGATAACTTCAGACCACTTTCTCTTGGCTCACCTGAGACTGCGTATGAAAGACACAAAGCGAGCAGTGTACAGTAGAGGTGGAGGAAGCAGGTGTAGATTAATGACTCGCGCTGAGACCCTCTCTCGTGCACGCCCCTCCCCCCCCCCAGCGTCAGGGGGAGGGGGGCACATCTAAATCTCATTGCCAATCTCCAATCAAAGGCTTTCCCTGTGGAGCTGTCAGCATCGGGACAGCCTATTCACCTATCAGCCTCTGTCAGCACCATGACGACGGCTTGACGACCGAGGCGGCAGTGGCTCACCTCACACGGGGGACGAACGAGGGGCTGGAAAGTTAGGACAATGTTGTCGCTGTGTGTCAGCAGGCGGGAGATCAGTGCAACGTCTACAGTATATCATCTGTAATCCCCGCTGACGTCTGTATGATGAATGTTATTGAAGCTAACTGCTTCGGCGCAATTGTAATAAAGGCTTACTGTCCGGGTGGCTGCCTTTGTGATTGACTGACAACTGTCAGAGACTAGAGGATAGGAGATGTCAGGGGAGGGGAGTGAGGGGAGGAACAGAGAGGAAGGGAGAGAGGGGAGTGTGGAGAAGGATGGAGCTGTTCTTGATTAAGGGAGGAAGGAGAAATAATCTTCCGTTTTGATTCCATGAAAACAGTGGACTATGATTGGGACCTGTGTGGCTTTCTTCACTAGAATGTTCCATCAAAGGTTAATCTCACCTACAGCAACAATCTCTGCTACCCTTGTTTGCTAATTAATTAATACAAATATAATATGCAGTATTCATTGCATGCAGAAATGAGTGCCATTTAGTGCTTGGGTCCTTACATAAGAGTTTGGACTCTCTTATGGACTGGGCTGAGTACACTCTGAAATGAAATGGATTAAAACCCCAAAATATTTTAATAATACCCAAAACTGAACGTTTTGAACAACCCATTTTGTTTAATTCAATGAATTGATTAATTGATTAAATTAAGGGATTCAAATAATAGATTTGGTAGTTCAAACCCAAATTAAGGTCTAAATCGGATCTTATCGTATACAAGTTCAATGATGGTTGGTGGAGGGATTTTCTGAGGAGGCTGAGTTGTTAATTGAAATGGATCATTAGCTATGACAAGACGTTATTAAACTATCACATTTTTTTGATTATTAGGCTCATATATGCAGATAATATAGCCTATAAAGACTGACAACACCTTAAATCATTCCCATCACCAATACTTGTCAAAGTCATATTCACACTAATATAGTAATCAACACAGTTATTCATAAAATATGCTTCATATAAGAATCCTTTCAAAGTTGGACAATCTACTCCACTGATGATGCATGTTTTCAATGAGATTGAATTTGGCAATTCATCCTCTGAGTGGGATTAGTAATTGAGAGATTGCCTCATGATGCAGATTTTCCAGGGAAAAATATTGTCCTGTCATAAGCAAAACACACAAGAGGGGGGAGGAAAAATGCAAATGTCAAGGAAGTCAGATCTAATCAATTTCTACATTAGGCTCTCCTTTGTTCCCCCAAACTCACAATATGATAGTGTGCCAGTGCTTGCAAACTAAAGGAAAAGAGAAAGGAAGATTGTATAAAAAAAGAGAGATTTTCATGTTGCCCAAGGGCACTGCTGTCCCCATCCCTGATGTAAGGCACTCGTTGGCAAGGCACCATTACAATCAGTCATTAATAAGAACTCAAGCATTGCCTGTCACTGGAACAGCATGCCTGTACTCTTCCACTACAGATCCTGGAAGCTGGTACAGCACACTACTAAAGTGCTGTCTGTCTGTAACAGTAAGTAAGCAGGGGGAGCTGTCTCTGTGTTTGTCGCTGTCTCTGTCGCTGTGTTTGTCGCTGTCTCTGTCGCTGTCTCTGTGTCTGTCGCTGTCTCTGTGTCTGTCGCTGTCTCTGTGTCTGTCGCTGTCTTCGTCTCTGTCGCTGTCTCTGTCGCTGTCTCTGTGTCTGTGTCTGTCGCTGTTTCTGTCGCTGTCTCTGTGTCTGTCGCTGTCTCTGTCTCTGTGTCTGTCGCTGTCTCTGTCGCTGTCTCTGTGTCTGTCGCTGTCTCTGTGTCTGTCGCTGTCTCTGTCGCTGTCTCTGTCGCTGTCTCTGTCGCTGTCTCTGACGCTGTCTCTGACGCTGGCTCTGACGCTGGCTCTGTCGCTGTCTCTGTCTGGCAGTCCCAGTAGTGATTCAGTCGTGATGGGACTTCATGAAAGAGAGCTGATTTAACCACACAGCTTGTCATCCAACAGAAAAGGTTGTGACCCCTGCACATGAGCCCAGTGGAGCCTGGCCGAGGTACCCAGGGGCCTGTAGGGGCTCTGCAGTCTTGCAATCTTTGTCAAGATTCAATGTCTTCAGAATAGATAAGGGCTCAGACCACTGACGAGAGGCTGCCACTCCCTGACGGCAGTTGGATTTGCATGAGAGGGCTGTGGCCCTGTCACAATGTAGATTGACATCCATCAATCTCGGCAGCCCAGCGTTCACTGTCAAGCTCCATAGTGGACCTCTTACTAAGCTGCTGGTCAAGGGAGGTGGAAGCCACGGTATGTTTTATACATGAGAATGGAAAGAGAGACAGAAAAGGAGGGAGGCGAGGATTAAATACTAGAAGGTATGCTGCTGTCTTCTGCCTTTGTTGATTAATATCTGAAGCTGATGCACTCACAGGGAGAAGCAGGGAAAATTGATAGTGTCAAATATTGACCATTTTAGCCCCACCGTGAAACATTATGAAGTTTGCCAAAGAAGCCTGTGTTTTTGTGTTTCAGGCATTTTCTGTTCCAATCTTGCACTTTTGATTTATGACTGGGTAAGTTCATCTTTTTGCGATACTGTAAAAGGCCAAGCCAGGTGCTGTACGTGTAATCCCATTTTAGAAGGCACCATTAGGCCGTGCTGCACACTGTTGGCTCACCTTAGCATTTAGTTCAAATTACATATTAGATACATCATACTCAAAACAAACCATACATTAGTGAACCCAGACTAAATCGAATCTGCACTGACAGTTAACCTGATAAGGTGTGTTTTTGTGCAAGAGAGAGGGGAAAAGAGAGAGAGAACACAGAATGACAGGCACATGCTTGCTTATATTTATGACACCTCTATTTTGTCCAGGAGAGGGCACTGTAATTTTCAATACTATATGTGATAGTATGGTCACCTTCCCTGTCCATGTTTGTCCAACAATCTGTCATCAGACTGTTCAGTCTTTATCAGAAATCCAGAGACCTGTTCCCCAAACCAATTCCATATGGACATTTGGGTTAGATAACCCTGCAACAAGCATCTCTGTTTACTGATGTGGTTAAAGGTTTCAGTGGGGAAAACACTTGGAAACATCTTTCGATTGCAGTTTACATTCTCCGTATGTTAATTGATTCCCAGAATTCAAGTAGGCCTGACAGGATGCAAGTGAAGTGTAAAAAACACTTATGATGATGATTTTCCACAGTACGTTCCAAGGTGACTAAGTGGTGCACCAGGGATAACAGTCGCCTTCACAGTTTACCTTGCACCCAAAGGCACAGCTCTTGTAAACACTCCCACACAAAAAACAGAGCACAAGATAGGGCCATAAACATAAACACACAGTTTTACACCCCAGTGAAAGATTTCAAAGCTGCTCTGGGTGAATATTTGAGGAAATACTAATTTTGCAGCTACATTTAACTGGACTCAAGCAGGTATGACTATCTCGTTCCAATTAGATGACACCATGAATTTGGGGGCTGGAGTGGTTTCTTTTCAAATCAGTTCATGATTGTGTTGCTTTGTGTGTGATAAGAAAGAGGACTGATAAGTGTTTTCATCATCTCATGGTGAGTCAGTGAACATTTTCAAAAGAAATCAAGTTTGTTATGACTCCTCAAACAGACTCAATCTGCTCATGTTATTCCCCCAGCCCTCATCATTTTCTCCCTGTCTTGCTTTGCCTTCTCTCTTTATTTTATTCTTTTCACCCTCTCCCTTGATGTTTGTATTTGTAGTGGTGGTCGGCAGCTGTGAGCCAGGGATGGAAGCCCAGATAAACATCTTTAACAGAGGATAGTAGTCTAGTTATGGTGTTGGTGTGGGTTCTGGTCCAGATCTATTAGTGGCCACAGTCTCTCAGATGGGAGGCCCAATAGTTCCCCTTAGTTTCAGATGATGGGCCTGGAAGGGGGAACCATGGAGGTTATGTAAAACAGAGTGGAACATATGTAGGAGACAGGAAAAGGCTGGAATCAGCGTGTTGGAAGAATGGGCTCAAGGATGTCACCACGGCGCCCAGGCGGAATGTTGTGTTCCACGACCACACCCTGAACTCTGAACCACAGTCTGACAGAAGAGGCTCTGAATGAAAGTCCCAGATACTTCTCTGATACTTATGTTCTTCTTTGAGAGGTTCAGGACCTTACTGTTGGTTTAGGTCATGGCATACTAGTGTAATACTACTTATTTGATAGGTCTTTGGGTCTTGTTTACTCAAGTTGATTTGTAAAGGTTTATTTATGTTTATGAGACCTCATGGTTTTAATTACTGTAAATGCTGACCACAACACACTCTTGCATTTATTATGAACACTACAACACAGCATAAACAATTGCAAGCTTTATCTTCTCCAAAGCTCAAGGGCATTTACTAGCATTGTTATGAGTAAGCTAAGGGAGTTGACTAGATTAATTGAGTTGTGAGAGCAAGAAAGCTACATAAGTTTCTTTCAAAGGCTGTGGGAATCCTGACTGAAAGAGAAACGTTTGTCAATGTCATTTGTTGTCTTAAAAGAGCTTCAAATAGATCCCCTGTCTTTGCCATTTACTTCAATGCCTGTTTGTGGTGCACTCTAGTGCAATGTCCATTGGCTGTGTCCGTTGGCAGGGAATGCTAGAAGTAGTGCCCGTTGGTGATGAATGTGTGTATATGTATTACTTCCATGGTTCTATCATCATATCAGCAGTTCATCATGGTGGCGAACCCTTTAATAAATATATATTTATATCTCCGGAACCCCTCATCCAAACATCTTGTCCTATGTCCTATGGTCTTAGTGAATTTCAACTTCATACAATGCCAGGTTCTCGAGATGATCACAGACAGATACCATACATAGACACACACAGATCCCTGCTTAGGAAGTTAAATGTACCATTAGATTCCTCTATTGTTCTCATAAACAGATGGTCATCAACAGGAAAAGAAAACATAATTACTAATATCTATTCCCCCTTTTCCAATACCCTGCGGCTTTTGGAGAGCTATTTTTCCTGCCACAAAATAATCAAGTCTGTGAAGAATTGACTGACGCAAAGTTGCCTGAGGTTCTCACACACAGAACCAGTGCAATCTCCAGCTTCTGAAAAGACTGTCTCAAGAAAACAGAGAAGTAATGGATATCTTGTTTGTCTTGGCAGGTAGGAAGACCGGGTCTATTTGATATCCTAGACATGTGTGCATGGGTTGGTTTTAACCTGTTTACGCTCCTGTTTCGCCCGCGAGACAAAAATGCTGCCTCCCCCTTCCTCAGTTACGACGCACTAAATTCTAAAAAATATATTTTTTAGACGCTACACATGTTATACATCGTTGGAAAGCTACGATTCTTGTGCTTCCATTGAAATAAACCAATTCAAGATCAAGTCGCAATAGCAAGCAAAGTCAACGTCTTTTTCCGGTGAACATTCCTTCAACAATGCCAAAGAAAAAAGTTGTACTCACCCTAAGTTGTTCAAATAGGTCCAGGTGTGCAAATCATGCCATCAAAACTTGATCTGCGTAAGTCCCAAGGGTTCAAAGTATCTAACCATGTAAAGTAATTCGTCCAAATACAATGTTTTACGTTCATGAATAGCCATTATCCTTTGTTTCATTATGCAAGTTAGCCGAAGGAAGAAACAACTTGTTCACATAAAAGTGTTATTTTCTCCGATTTATCAACGGAGTATTTACAAAATGAAGGTCTCAAAATGTCCGTTGAACCCTCCCCTTTTGATTGACACCTTGTTCGACCCAATAGGAGCTTCCATGCCCCGTTGACAGCCCTCTAAAGCCAACTAGGTCTGTGCGTCCTGCCCCCCCCCGCCCCCCCCCCCCACACTCGTTCTAAACAAATTTCTCGAACTGGCTTCGACTGGCTCTGAAATTAGCTCGTTAGCCTTGTAGCTGACAGCTAGCTGAAAATGCCAATACCTCATTTGTATGCGTCTGTGGAGCCTTCAAAATAACAGTCGATTGCGCAATATGGTTGACAGAATCAGTGTTCTTTGTGCGCCAATCCTTGGAATCAGATAAAGCACTCCAATGTGTTCATGCTTCAGTTTTTGTGTTTCAGTATTACTAATTAGGGATTTAGCTATTATATATGATATTTCTAAGTACCAGAGATGGGCCAGAGATAACAATTATGAAAAATAATACCTTTTTATTTGACCTTGACCTTGGTTACAAAGGGTCATTTTGGAGTCTCCAAAAGACCCTTTTAGAAAATTCCTGGATGTACTCTTATAAAAACATGTGTCAAATATGAATATATTGTGGTATTATGTTTGACTTTTGATTTGAATTGGGTAAGGCTTCAACCTGTGGTCCAATTTAGTCTTCCAGATAATACCTACCACCTCTAGGCCTCTTCAGGCCTCTGTTTTCAAAACAAAATCTAGGCGGAAATAGAAATTTTCACTTTCCTTGTGTTCAAGCTTCTATTACTCAACACTAGAAGGACTGACAGGGGTCCTGACAACAGGGGACATAACTTCAGAGTGTCAGCTTTCAAAAGAGATCATTTACATGCATGTACTCCAAATGGTTCAAGAACAGCTTCCAATTTACTTTGGGTATGCTGTTTAGGCGTTTTCAGGCAAATTTAACAGGAACATGAAAAGGTTAATATGATTAATTAGTTGAGCATTGTTGTGAGGCGTTAGGTAATCACCGATCGAACTGATTCTCCTCCCATGTGATCAAATGTGTCAGACACTCAGTCTTGTGTGTAAAGTCTATGGATAACTTCACTGTTATCATTCATGAATTGCAAGACCTGTAGGGCAGCATGGTCTTGATTAGTTTATTCCCCCCACATCTGACAATTGCAATTCTATTTAGTTGTAAAAAATTGCAATCAAAACAATTCTTAACGTCTCTTAATTGTAACCCTCTCCTTTATTCTTTGCCAAACCCAACACTAGTCACAACTCACTATCACAAAATGTGTGAGAATTGGGTTTCCCTGTGGACATTAAGGATGGAACAAAAACCCTATTGGAGACTGCTTCTGGCTTATCTCTGTCACTCAGAGATCATAAACATATGATTTCACAGAAATATTTGCATTTCATTACAGCTACCAAGAGGCAAATCTATGAGTCCTTGGTAGAAAGAATAACAAAAGAAAAATACTGATGATAACCATTGATGCAATTGCCCTGTTTTTTGATACAACCTTATTCATAATACTGATGTGATTTCCCAAATATTAATATTTAGCAGACTTGTTGGAAATGTTGTATTATTCAAGCTTATTTCTCAGTTCAGTAGCTTCTGTTCACAAAGGAACTTGCCATTGTCCAAAGGAACTCGACTGCTTAGCATGTGTAGCGCTGGGCAAAGTGATAATAGTTTTCATCTTGCCTATGGAGTAACCCCGTAACCCTTTAGGAATTGCATAATGTTAACTGAGTTGCAAATGTAAACATTTACAAAGAGCTACCTGTCCCGTTGGGGTACATTATGTGGGATTTTTTTCTGAGAGATTATGTTGTTGATCATTCTGACTCCTGATGGTTTGATGTGGCTCAGATGAGAGACGAAAGGTCAGCTCTGGACACCAGATGGGACCATCGTTGGAGGGTAACTGGGCCATCACTTCTACCTTCACACCCTGCCACACCACCTGCTGAACCATCTATCTCAGGGGACATCTGAGCATGCAGTGTCCCCATTTGTTGCGATAAACTCATTTTCAGAGAAAGAAGAATGGTTAAATTGAGGAAACTGTTGCCCTGTCCAGACCAGGGAGTCTGGAGTGACATAGATTTGTTATTAGATCATAAGGTGAGAGGCCGGCTTCCATGTTAGGCATATGGTTGTGCAGTGTGTGTCCTGTCACAAGATGGCAAAAAAAGAATAAGGTGGCGCCACGATCCATAGTGCTTTAGGAGTCAATGCTGTTAGCACCATTCAGCAGCTAAATGGCGCTCTCCTTTAAGTATCAACAAGAGGTCAACAACCACTTTTCCTATGTGTCTGATCTTCCTTTGCATTTAGGAACAGTACCAGCAGTACTGGCTAATTGCTGGGTGCATTTGCACTAAGTGCAGTAGGATTATTGACCAAAAAAAACTAATGCTCTTCCAGTAACTCCAATCTTAAACTAACTCATGGTCATCTTACATGAAGCACAGCAATAACGCAACATAAAACAGCATCCACATCAAAAAGCACTTATTGCTGACCAATACTTAAGATTATGACAGTGATATTAAAGGTTTATACCAACCCTTTGAGTGATTTTAACCAAATTAAGGCCATGCTGTTACCAATTACTGTTTCAAATTGATGCAAACTTACGTTTTTTCTGCTATAACCAGTTTATGATCCCTCTGTCTTTCTCTGGCGGCACTTTAGCTGTGTTGGACCCCTAAAGGCCTGACAGTAAACACACATTCTGTGTGTGTAACAGAGACCTCAGGGACCTCCCCTGACACTAATTAGAATAATATATTACGTAAACAACACAGATACAGTGGTGAGGGTTAAACACAAGATGTAGACTACCTCAATATGTAATCAGTTCAGTGATTACATAGATTAAGTATTGGCTTTGATATGTTGAATAAAAATAAATGAACAACTCTTCCATTTACATGAACTCCACCCTTTAAAACCATGTTAGAGTATTTTTGTGAAGATTTACCGAAATTTTAGTTAAACCGGTAATTCCCCTGTACGTGTTTAAAGACTATTTACTTTAATAAACTCAAGTCTGAAATCCACAGGGCAGGATGGAAGCCACACAGGAAGGGTCACTTTCACTCAGCATCCTGTCCAGGAAATCCAATCATTTGCAAAACAGGTGATGGGTGAAAGAGTCAGGGTTACATTGCCTGAGACTGCAACGTCTAATTCTGTACAGGCACTGTCTTCAACAGCAATCTGTCTTCATTGGCATCAAATGCAGGATGGAAAGTGATGGAGACTGACAGTGTAGAAAAGTCAGATGCATGATAACTCGATTTTTGTAATCAAATATTTTGAGACAAAAATACATATCTCAGACTTTTTCATTTTTCATTCTGGAATGTTCAAATGGAGTTTAGAAGATTACACAAGTTGGAAGAGAAGATAAAATAAATAAAGAAGGTGCAGGACTGTGAGAGTGACATCACATCGATCTCAGGTTCCTCCTCCTTTAAGAGAGCGAGTCTGTGCCGGGCTCAGAGTGGAAAACACAGCAGCAAAGGAAGTCTCTGGATTAGGCTGTTTGCACATCTGGATTTCTACACAACAGTGAAACTGTTCAGCACCTCAAGGTTTGTAGCTGCGATTTTATTTTTTCACAAAAGTCAGTACATCGGTCACAATAGGTGGTCGTTTTTTTGTTGTTGACAAAATTGTCAAATTGGAGGTTACCCATTTTTTTGTATTGTTTATTTTTATCTTGTTGAGTTTATGTCAAACATTTATAAGGTAAATTACAACTTGATGGTTTTTACCAAGCTTTCTGAGGGTGAGTCAGGAAAGCTGACAGATAGGATACTCTACCAACGACATGGACTTATAACTATTAGCACATGCTTGACAGCACGTAAGGGTTGGGGTTAGGCTAAACAGACACACAATCAAATCACTTTCTGCAATGTCCTTCTGATTGCGTTTTGTTGTGTATTACGATGCATAAAATTAGGTATTATATATTTCGAATATATTAAAAACATTCCAGGTGCAGATGCAACAGCAATTTTTAATGTTTTCATCATGGAAAAAATAATGTTGTATTACCCTAGTTCAGTGGTCTTCAACCCTGGACCTCAGGTCCCACTGTCCTGTAGAACGATGAATGGATTGTTATCAAGCTCTGAAGCCCGATCCATTCATTTGAATCAGGTGTGAAGCAGGGAAACATCTAAAACATACAGGAAAGTGGGCCCTGAGGACCAGGATTGAAGACTACTGGCCTAGTTCAACATTTTTCTAATAGTACTATCTGATGGGATAACCATTTACATTTTACATTTAGTCATTTAGCAGACGCTCTTATCCAGAGCGACTTACAGTAAGTACAGGGACATTCTCCCCGAGGCAAGTAGGGTTAAGTGCCTTGCCCAAGGACACAACGTCATTTGGCCGGGAATCGAACTGGCAACCTTCAGATTACTAGCCCGACTCCCTCACCGCTCAGCCACCTGACCATTGATGAGAGGGTTAACAGTTGTCTACAGTTGTAGAGTGCATGCAAGAGAAAATAAAAAAAGGGATGGTGCAATTTAAGAAGTATGCAAAATGTTTACACTAAAATAGATCCTTTTAATCTATGAGCCACTCCATGAGAACTCCATGAGCCAACACAAATATTTCTTATCAAATTATCTTATTCCAAGCCAGCATAGTAACAGTCCCAAAATTTGTATTCCTACAGCCTGCCAATGGACATCAACACTACAGACTTTACTCCTGTCAACCACACCAACACTAGTGACTGCCCCTACACTGAAGGTTGGGAATGGATCCGGACCATGCAGCCCGCTTACATCCTGTCAATCAGTGTGCTGGGAATCCTGGGAAATGTATTTGTCTTGCTTGTGTTCTGCCTACACAAGAAGGCCTGCACGGTGGCTGAGATCTACCTGAGCAATCTTGCAGCCGCTGACCTCCTGCTGGTCTCCTGTCTGCCCTTCTGGGCCGTCAATGTGGCGAACGACTTCAACTGGCCCTTTGGAAAACTGCTGTGTCGCCTGGTCAACCTGGGCATCAAGATCAACACCTACTGCAGTATCTACTTCCTGGTTTTGGTTAGCGCTGACCGCTACGTGGCACTGGTCCACACTATGTCCCATGGCAGAATGCGTCGGCCCTTTTATGCTAAGCTGGGCTGTTTTTTGGTCTGGGGTTTGGGCCTGTTTCTGGCGTCCCCAACATTCATCTTCAGGGCTGTCAAGTACTTCCCAGAGTGGGGGGTGAATGCGTGTTACCTTGAGTACCCCAAGCATACAGAGCTAGCGTTTGAATTGCTGCTTGTAGGCTTTGGGTTCATAGTCCCTGTGTCAATCATCTCCTACTGCACGATTCAGATCATCCAGGCTTTGAAGAGCCAGGCCATGCAGAGGTTCAATGCCGAGAACACTGAGAGGAAGGCGACTCTGCTGGTTCTGACGGTGCTGCTGGCCTTCCTGTTCTGCTGGGTGCCCTTCCACGTGGTCACAGCCCTGGATCTGCTCGTCCGGAATCACGTGCTGGAGGGCTGCGAGCTCAGCTCCATCCTGGAAATCTGTAACCAGATCTTCACGTACCTGGCCTTCTTCAACAGCGTGCTGAACCCCATCCTCTACGTCATCGTGGGGAAGAACTTCAGGAAGAAGGTGAAGGAGATGTTTGAGCAGATGTCGCTGAAGAGGAAGATGGCTACTGGGTCCACACGGTCACAGCTTTCATCCACTCTGAAAACCCTGACATGAGCCTGAGAGTGTGCCACAGACACAACATATACAAAAACTGTCTGATAGCTACAGAACATCTGTAGAGCATCTGTTCTAAAGATTCCAGCTAACCCATCAGTCTCTTCATATTTCTGTCAGTTGCAAGCCTAAATGAGACACAAACTGTTACCTTCAGAATAGATACTTTTGTAAGCTATGATAATTTGCAACATCCTTTCGATCACATGACTCTCTCACTCATACTATTTTATTATATACAATTTGCAGAAATCATGAAATCTTTGTACATTGATTTTGATTTATTTTATTTCATTTTGATTTTAATATAAATCAATACAACACACTTACTCATGAGCCAGGTTATTATATAAAAGGGATTCTGGGATGAGCAAACAAGGCTTTGATCCCTATCTCACTCGTTATGAAAATACATTGCAATCAAAATGTGTATACCGGTAATTAAGGGATCTCTGACTTCACACACCTAGGCATGATAAGCGATTGTTTGACAAAGTCTGCTGGTCTATATAGTATATCACAGCTGTGCATTACTGCATGTGACTCTGAATTGTCTTTTTAGAGACATTCTAATGTGAGACAGATGTGTTTCCAGTGTTTGTGACGTTTCTATGGCTAAATTAGATAATGTGTCACAGTATTTTTGTGGTTCTTTGTCTGGCTAGTGTGTATAACACTTTCCAATCCCAGTTTTACAGGCTAGACATGTAGTCAGAGCTGACTGTGGTCTGTGTATCCTTTCCTTGTCCCCAAAACTACAGTTCGCCCTGCCAAACAGGAAATCAACTTTAGAAGCCTGTTTTTACTGAGGGGGCAGACATTTGAGTAAATACAAAGGGAGAGAGCAGGGGGAGTAAGAAAGACAACAAGAGCCACACCCAGAGTGAAGCCCTTGTCGAAAAGAAATGTTACTTCACCACAGTGGAGACTTGGTCTTGGCAGACAAGAGAAACTTTATGGGGGAGTTACAAAGGTCATGTGTTATAGTAAGCATACAGTTATCGCAGAGATTGGCCATCTGTTACTAAGTATAGTAGTTTATGAAATGAGCCGAGGGGCTCTCCAGTGGCGACAGCACGTACATGGTCTGTGTGCTATGATAAAAGCATCAGTCCTCTCGTGCCATCCATTAAAATCCATTATTCTTCGTTTTTCTTTGAATATCCATCGACACACAAACGCCGCTGCACACTATTCTCACTCTGTTGACTTACTTAAGAGGTTTTTTCATCCATTACACGTCGGTGACAATTAGTGACGCTACCGGATGTTCATTTAGAAAAGCACGTGGGCACCCACACACACACACACACACAGAGTCAACCCTCTCTCAGTCTAATCAACTCTCAGGGTGACCTCAGTTCGAACAGGCAGCATCTCATGGAGGTCTTCGATGTTCCAGAAGGGGAGTGCAACCACACAGACTCCTGGGAGTGGGTCTACACCATGCAGCCGGCCTACATGTCTTTGATCTGTGTTCTCGGTGTGAGCGGCAACATTTTCGTCCTGCTGGTCTTTTGCCTCCAGCGGAGGTCCAGCACTGTGGCTGACATATACCTGGGAAACCTGGCTGCCGCAGACCTCTTCATGGTGGCTTGCCTGCCTTTCTGGGTGGCCACTGTTGTCAGGCGCTTCAACTGGGCCTTTGGGGAGCCACTCTGCCAGCTGGTCAACCTGATCATCGGGATGAACTACTACTGCAGTGTGCTGTTCCTCACCCTGGTCAGTGTGGACCGGTACTTGGCGCTGGCCCGACCGTTGGGACAGTGTTGTCTCAGAAATCCGGGTGGGGCCAGGGCTGTGTGCCTGGGAGTGTGGGTGGTGGGAGCTCTGCTGAGCCTCCCTGCCCTGCTTTTTCGCTCAGTCCGATTCTTCCCTGACCTGGGCGTGGAGGGGTGTTACATGGCGTACCCCCACAACGGCTGGAGGCTGCGCTACAACTTGACGGTCAACCTGCTGGGGTTCCTCCTCCCCGTCCCTGTGGTTTCCTTTTGCAGCTTCCACATCCTGAAGGTCCTTCAGAACAGCCAGGAGATGAGGAGAGCCAGCAGGCCGAGGGGGCGGGAAAAGAGGTGGGCCGAGAGGAAGGCGGCCCACCTGGTTCTCATTGTGCTTGGGGTCTTTGTCCTCTGCTGGCTACCTTACCAGGTGGTCATCTTGTTGGACACCCTGCACTACTACAAGTTCATCTCTGGCTGTGGGTGGACCCATGTGCTAGACATCAGCACCCAGCTGTCTACTTACCTCGGATACAGCAACAGCTCTCTGAACCCTTTCCTCTATGTGATCGTTGGGAAACACTTCAGGCAGAATGCGAAGGCAGTGTTTAAACAGATGCTGTGTGGTGGGACATGGAGGAGGTCCAGCCACAAGGCAAATGTCAACTCAACCACTAGATACACAGATTCCACCAAGGTATGATATCAGAAATGGCTGTGTGGTTAGGTATTCTGGGATCCCATATTACTGCGACGGCTCCATTATTTGATAAGGCTATTTGTACGTGGCTTTTGCTTAATAAAACCATGTGAACGATTGTTTTGCTTTGAAATCTATGTGCATCATTATTGAATGATATTTGTTTTTCGTTTAATTCAACCTCAATAAATCATAACTTGCTTCTGACCTTTAAAACATGCTTGTATGTAAGCTCTTACCTTTACCATTATGATGTACTGTTATTTGTGTGCAGATATCCTCTATTTGGCCCAACCTATGACATAAATAAAATAACTTATCTTGTATATTCAAGAATAAACATTTACAGTGACAAAATAAATGTTTTTCTTTTACTCGAGTATTCCACTGGAACATCAGCGACAGGGAGCTGTGAGTTGGTGTTCTTTAACACGTTTAGACACATAAACGTCTGCGAAGGCAAGGCGTGGAGGAATGCTCTTCTATATACATTTCTTCGCTGTGGTGGTGGAGATGTCCCCACTCCCCAGACTGAAGCCTCCAGAACAACAGCGCTGCAGGCTCTGTTGTGTTGTGGGACGCCAAGCTGCATCTTCTGCTCGACACAAACAGATTTTGTCGCACCAGCTTGAGGTAAGATTTGTGTGGACTGAAGTTGTGATGATAAATAAGGATGTGATGTGACAGGGATCACAAAGAAGAAAAGAAGAGGTGTAGAAAGGGATAGAATAGACAAGTACTGTTGGTCCCAGAGGGGACGTGGTGATACTGTTTGGAACTGATGTTTCTGAGATGGAGTACACGAATCTTGAGAAAGGATCTTGTCTTGTATTCTTGTTAGGCAGGCCTGTGTATTCATTTGGTAGCTTGTGCTATGACGCAGAAATTACCCTTTGGAAGAAAAATATAATTCCTTCTTCAGTGGAAACAATTATCTGTGCCTTTGTTTATGTCTTTGCCAACTGCCTGTTTCTGATTTCTCAATGAATCATCGCTATACATGTAAATTGTGTATTTATGTATGTTTTATTACAAATATTATTATTATTATATTACATAATATTTTACATATTATGTATTTTTTTGCCATGCTTGTTACTACTACTTAAAGCTTTTCAAATGACACCTCATAGATCATGGAGCCTTTGGGGCTTGTACACACAGCCAAGACCCTGTTTGAGAACTCCAGCGCTCTTCCCACTCCCACCACCACTGAGACCTTCTTAACTCCAGAATGGGTACTGATCTATGCCATCATTCCCCCCTACCTTTTTATTCTGAGTGTGCTGGGATTCCTGGGTAACTCCTTTGTGTTGTTGATCTTCCTGCTCAGTAGAGGGCGCTGGACTGTGCCCGAGATCTATCTGGGGAACCTAGCCCTGGCTGACCTCCTCCTCTTGGCCAGCCTGCCCTTCTGGGGTGTGACTATGCTCTTCGAGCACAACTGGCCTTTCGGCTCCTTTCTCTGCAAGGCCGTCAACCTCTCTGTCGTTGTCAACTTCTACGCCAGTATGTACATGCTGGCCATGGTGAGTGTGGACCGCTATTTGGCCCTGGTGAAGACCATGCAGGCCAGGTGGCTGAGGAGGACACGCTACGCCAAGGCGGTCTGCCTGGGACTCTGGGTGTTTGGAGTTCTGATGGGCGTGCCCACCATAGTTCACAGGAAGGTTGTGCCGTGGAGTCAGACTGAGGACTTCAAGGCTTGCCAACTGGACTACCCTGCCCATTCCTGGAAACTGGCCCAACAGCTCCTATTGAACGTGGTGGGCTTTGTTCTACCTGTTCTGGTGATTGTCTTTTGCAACTTGAACATAATCAGGACCTTGAATAAGAGGAGGGAGTGTGTTTACACGCCGGACGCCGCTGACAGGAAGGCCACTGTTCTAGTGCATGCCGTGACCATCCTTTTCCTCCTCTGTTGGGCTCCCTTCCAGTTCTTCACATTCCTGGATTCACTTTGCGACATGGGGCTCCTGGATGAAGAGGCGTGGGACCTCACTCTGGACATTGGCAACCAGTTCTCCACGTACCTGGCGTTCCTCAACAGCGGCCTGAACCCTGTGCTGTATGTCTTTTCCGGGCAGTACTTTAGGAGGAAAGTTAGCGCCATCTACAGGAGCAGACATCAACACAGGGGATCTGACCTGACTATGCAGCGACGCTCAGTCGTTTCTACCTATCTTCACAAAACAGAGCAAATCACACTTGTGGTGATGTAGACACACCATCCCCTGACCTCTCCACTCGGAGTCTATGGAACAGCACAGAAGAAAACAATGTAAGAGAAAAAAATAGATGTTAAAGGAGTGTTTTATGGCAGATTGTTGAAAAGAATGTAATTGTTCAACCTTGTCTGGTCCAGATCATGAAGCATGTGTGTTATTGTATTTGAAGAACTCTTTGCAGAAATGATTTGCAGTTACTTTTGGTAAACGTCTCTTGTTGAAGGAATCAAGGGGACAACATAGCCAGTATTATTAGTGTAGGTGACTGCCAGTGTGTGTGTGAATGTGTATGCGTGTGTGAGTGTGCATGTGATTTGTGACTGCTTTCCATACTGTAGGGTGTCCAAGTGATTCCACATGACCACCCACATTTATTATTTGCATGTGTAGGTCATCTGCTTTTGTATATCTACTTGTAAATCCTGCCGGTATAGTCATAATTCTCAAGCAAAAGATATAGCACACAGGGAAGTGAGTTGTGGTAAATATGATTCCCTTTAGAGTACAACACGATCGGCTGTTGATAACATCCCAACTTTTTCACATTAGAGTAAGCTCACCCTTGTTCCACAGTTATGTAAGAATATGTTTTTAGCTTTCCTAGAACCCTCCCGTCAACCATTCACAATACAGACTCCTAGACTGCCAGCACAGTTCTCCAGTACAGATGAGAAAGAATCCATGACAGTCTACAGGCTCGTGTGTTTATCACACGCTTCAAGGTGCTTTGCTCAACTTTCACATGACTGGCCCCTGAGCAAGTCCAGAACCTGAAGAGAAAGCAAAAGCATTCCAGCCACTCACAGTTTGGGTTCTTTGGGTTATGAACACCATAAAGGGTGTCTTTCTGTATGATGAGATGAATGGTAAAAGTGTTGTACACTGTAAATAAACAATTTACTTATGTACCTGTACTTTCAAACCATTCTGCACAGGTCAACATGCAAGCCGTACCCAAGAAGGAAGGTGTATGCTAGTGTGTGTGTGTGTGTGTGTGTGTGTAAGTGGGCTTGTGTATAATTAGGCACCTAATTAAATATTTGCTTGACAAAAACCAAAGCACACAAGTGGGATTTCGATCCTTACAAGAAGTTTGCAGGTATGGACTCAGTAGGGTGATGCAGTGGAGTATATGTCCTGTGTTGAGAGCCGTCACCCAATTAGGCTTGTGCATGACCAGAGTTGATTTCCAATTCCTATTTCCAGCTGTCCAAATCTAATAACGTGGACTATTCAGCATCATTAGCGAGACTGGACCAACCTCACCAACTCTGTTTTGGACTGCTCTAATCTTGTTTACAGTGTATGAAGCCATCGCTTGTTAAGGTTCGTTATGTCTATTGCACACAGAATAAACACAATTAACAGGCTCTACAAGACTCTAAAAGGAGGGAAGCAAGTTGAGTCGTATCAGGGCAGTAGGTTGCAGTGATAAAGCATTTGACTGAAAATCAAGAGTTCACAGGTTCAAATCCCTCTTTGTTGGACACTTTGCATAAAAGTGTCTGCTTAAAAAACACATAATTACAGTAACTCTTCCTTAATCTGAATCTAAATGATGCCAGAATCCTTTCTCCCTCAATAACAAAGCCCCAGAGCGATGGCCAGATAAATCGAATCCCTCTGTTGTTTAGAAACGTCCAGACTTTTCAGAAAGAAAGAAAAAAGAAACGCTGGGGTTTTTGGAAGGTTAACATGTTTATCTTTCGCGACTTTTGACCCAGCCTGTCTGAGAAGCATGCGTCTGGCCGTCTGCTGCTGTGAAAACAGCCGTCGGAGACGGCCTTCCAAACCCTGTCTGTTTCTCTCACGCCCATCGAGCTGTGGTAAAGGTCTCCGTGTTGCAATTTGTCTGATCAAATGTTGACAGAGGAGAGGAGCCGGGGGGTGCTGGGTGATGCAGTGGGTCTGCTTGGTGTTTGTCTTCCATGCCCTGCACATTGTTCTCCATTACGCCTTTATCCTTGATCTCACAACCATCAGTTTAAAAAAAACTGGCATCACCTGTCTAATAACACTGTGAACCACCAGAATCAGAAATATATGTGATTAGTGAGGACCGTGAACCACATCCTAATCCGTTTAGTATTGCATGTTATGAATAAACGTAATAAGAAATGTTAACAAGAAATGTTCCAACACACAGGGGCGCTGCAGGCCTTCTCCTCCAGTGTCCTGCTGATCCTCCTCACCTACTTGGTGTCGTTCCCCCCCGGCAAGGTCCTGATGCTGCTGGGAGCCCTGCTGGAGGCTGGTGACTGTGCCATGGCCTGCAGGCTAAGGGACCCCTGCATGGTTCTAGTGGCCACCACAACAACAGCACCTTGCACACAGTCATACATTTCCTGATTAGCTTGAGTGCCAGAACAGAGATGAGGAGAGTGATGGAAGGGTGCCATAAAGGATTCAGACAAATATGGCCGTCAAAACAACCAGGAGTTTCCACGGTTGCATAGGTGGACCTCACTACTGGTAGGAGACGTCCTTTACAGGACTTCATTAAACTCCTGAGGTAAATTGTCAGAGGTAATACATAAGATTGCAGTGACTCACAATATAGTAAAAAAGAACGTCATACTAAAACTTCATAATAAAATGAAATAGCCATTTTAAATGGCAAATCTTAGATACCCCTCTTTGCCATGAGAATAGGGTATAGATACAGTCACAAGCTGACTTCTTTATATGCTCTTTTATCAGCAGGAACACAGTATGTCAACATTGGCCGGTGATTACGTATTGACAGTACAATATTAAGTATATTCACCTCTCATGTAGACTTGGTAATTAAATCTATACTGCAGGGTCCACCAGCCTTCTGTGTTTGTCTCTTGAATCTTGTGACACACTAGGTGACTTATGGCAGGGTGGTTGTTAAGGAAACAGTGGCAGCCCCTTCCTGTTACTTTATGTTGAGCAAGTCGCTGTGTGAGGGATTTATCAGGTTCACGTAGGAAACTTGTTTGTACCAGACAAGAATTTTACCAGCCAGAAAAATTGATCCGCTTTTATATGGACGGCTTTTGTATAAACCGTAAGTATGAGTTTCATGTGTCCATATTTCATTCAATAATTATTCTGTAAGATCTAGCTTCCATACTTAATATGAATGACTTACTCAGCTTATATGGACGCTGTGTCTACTGGTGACCCTGTGAGAAAAAACATCAATTGTAGAAGCTGTTCATATGTTCTACTATAGCTGAAACTTTGATGAAAAAGAAAAATCCCGTACAAGACAAGTCAGTTTATTCATGTGAGAAGGCTATAATCATTGTTTTTTGTAAGGGAATTCTTTTTAGTGGACCTTTCAATACTGAAACTAAGATGACTTATGCATTTCAGTTTGCTTTATGTGGTCATAAACATTGTATTGCCTTGCTGTTTTTCGAAGGTGAGACCACAACATGAACTCCACCTCTGGCATGGATAGTTTCAGCCTATTGGCCAATCTGACCGACTCTGAATGTATCCCCGTAGAAGATCCAGACAAGCAGAGGGCTTTTCTGGTGTTCTACCTGACCCTCATCATCATCTCTATCCCCTCCAACACCTTCTCTCTCTATGTCTCCTGGCAGCACATCCGTCAGAGGAACGAGCTGGGAGTCTACCTGTTCAACCTGGCCCTGTCCGACCTCACCATAACCATGGGCCTGGGCCTGTGGACGGACTTCATCCGGCGCGGCGCCTGGGTCCACGGCGGCTACGTGTGCGTCCTCTGCGTCTTCCTCCTCTTCACCAACTTCTACACCACGGACGCCTTCCTCTGCTGCATCGCCCTCGACCGCTACCTCGCCGTGGTCCACCCGCTCAAGTACCCGTGGCTGAGGCGGGTCGGCACGGCCGCGGCGGTCAGCGGCGGCATCTGGGCACTGGTGATCTGCTTCAACGCCGCCACCATCGGCTGGGCGGACGCGTACAGCGACGCCGGGCGCGCGCCCATGTGCTTCAGCGTGTTCCCGCTGTCGCGGAGGCAGGCGCGGGTCAACGTGGCCCGCCTCGTCTTTGGTTTTGTGCTGCCCGTCCTGCTGGTGGCCTTCTGCAGCTGGGGCACCTGCATGGCGGTGCGCTCCAACCGGGCCACGGAGGAGCAGGAGCGCCGGCGGGTGTCCCGGCTGCTGGGGGTGGTGCTGTTCACCCTGGGGCTGTGCTTCGGGCCCGTCCACGTCATGATGGTGCTGCAGTCGCTCCTGGAGGGGTGCGGGGACCCCGTCTGGCTCGTCTACTCTTACAAGATCAGCATCGCCGTGTCGTCGCTTAACTGCCTGGCTGACCCTCTGCTCTACTGCTTCTTCACCAAGACGGGCAAGGCCAGTGTCACCCAGGTGGTCCTCTTCCTCCAGGGGAGAAGAAAGTCCCCAGACCAGGGGGTGGTTTAGGGGAACATGGGACATCTGGCAAATGTTACCACTCAAACTGACACTTGACTTTGTCTACTTAGGTCTGCCAAATGATGCGTTGGATTAGGGAATCCGAATGCTCATATTAGTTATTGACTGCATGTTCAATATGGATTTGCCAGTATGGAATTAAACCTTTCACCTTGATTCATCATACCAACCTAATGTGTCTGTTTAACGTGCCTTACTAATGCGCCACACATCTGTGGGACATCTCCGACTGAAAGCAAGTGTACGTTCAGAAGAAACTGATCATACCTTATCAGGACCACCCTAGAGTACTGTATATACAGTACAGCAGATTTACAACTTGGAACACGAGTGAGTTTGTTCAAGAGCTCATGTTAGTGTTAGCCCTGTTAGCCAGGTCTCATCCTTGCTTGTCCAATCGCCTTGTGACAAAGCAGAGGAATGTGTTGTGTTTGCATTTTCACTTCAGTTTTACTGTCCTCTCGTTTCTTTGTGCACATGCCACTGTCTCAGAGGTGACAGACTTTCCATCTTCTCCATTCTGATAAAAACATCTTCTCTCCTGATGTCTTATCTCAACACTCCTTTGCAATAACTGCCGGGAGTTGGTAAATTATTTGGGTATGATTGAAAATTCTGTTCAATACAAACCAGGGGAGTCGTTAGACCCTTTTTACTGGGGCACGTGCCCCAGTATAAATCTGCTGTGCCCCAGTAAAATCTAAAGTTTGAGTTTTAACAATTTACTTTATTAGTCAGTGCATTAATTTAGTTTGATAATCCCTAAAAGAATAAACACAGTTTCCCAATCAAAGCAGTTTAACTGAAAAAAAAAATTATGCTCGCAGAATTCCATGTCAGCACGCTCTTCTGAGCTTGCCAGATATCCACTGCAGCACACACACAGAAGTCCAGGTGTCGGACTCGGCACACAAGTCAGAATTGAATGGGAAAATGTGTCCAACTTTTGCCTGGTACTGTAGGCTAAGAAAACATTACAAAACTAAAGAAAGTTTTTAAATGATAGGCCTACCGATCATCTTATTTTGACTAAAACATAAAAACAATATTACATGACGCTGAAAAAATCATTTTTGCGTTCAAATGAATGTGAAAAACAATTGTGCGCTCGCATTAACTATTGATGTCCCTGCCAAAGCTGATATCAAACTTGCGTCCCTGAACTGTTGTATAGTAAGTTAAGCAAGGGGAGTTTGTATAGCCTAGTAGTGCATTGTGCGCAGCACACTTGGAAGAAAAAAAAGGGATATGAATAGGGGCCTGTGCCCCAGTAGAGTTTTAACAACGCCCCTGGTACAATCTGATCACCACCTAAGATTGTAAGTGGGTATCTGTTTCCCACTTGTGGGCACACAGGAGAACTGCATGCTTAATGTTCCCTTCTGTTGATGTTGTGTAAAGTAGCAAAAACAGAGTTTAAAACCAATCATTAAGTCATATACAGTGTGCTTGAACTATGAGAAACATTATAGATATAATTATGTGTTAATCTATAAAATAGGTTGATGAGATTAGTATATTTTGTGGGGGGAAACTAGGATTTAAAACCCGACACTTGGGTTAGATTGAGAGGAAAATGTTGAAAGATACAGGACCATGAATTCTGATGTACCTGCACTTGTACTCTCTGGGAATGGCAAATAAACTTGAAGCTTGAAACTTGATGACTTGGAATTATTCTGAGCATTGTGGTTACAAGTTACGTTTAGGCGCCCCCTGCTGTTCATGAAGCAAGTCTAAAGCAAACCAGTCGGGAATACAAGTGGAACAAATAGACAGGAGAAAATCTGTGATTATGTTCATCATAAGCTAACTCTGACAAGGAAAGTGCCACATGCATGAAACTTACTCTGGTTACTCTTACTTGTCCCCTCAATGCACAGTAAAAATCATTCTCAATCAATTTGATCCTGGGATATAAAGAAACAGAAGTCAAATGGGGGGGGGGTGCATTTAAGGGCAGGGCTGTATATGTAGCTCTTTTCCTAATGTCAACACAATTAACAGCACATGTAACCTCATCTGACTGAATCCAAGCTTGGGCAGCTGAGCTCAGCTCTAGCACTTGCTGGGCCTGGGGAATATTCAGGCAAGGCACGTACACGCGCCACTGAGAAACACTCGACCTAATACACAAATGAGCCAAAAATGGCAACAAAACGACCAAAATAGAAGCCCAGTGAGTGGTTGGGTAGTGACATTACATATGCTCTCTGTGCGGCAAGCTAAGAATAGTCTATGTATCATTGAAAGTAAAAGGCCAAGCGCTTGGCATTGTTCATATCTAATGTATGTGAGGAAATGGCATGCGTGCAAGCTTTCGTGTGTATTTGAGGCAGGCAAGTGCATCAAGATCAAGGCTGCTCCATGCCAGAAGGGCTTTTAGCAACTCCTGACTCAGTGATTTCAGCAGCTGTCTTTGTCATTGAAGAGGAAACTCCTTGTACTGCTGCTACTGTATGAGTCACTCATATTCGGCTCCATATACAGTTGCTAGACACACTGTAAACACTAGTGACGCCAAACCTTTTTCTTGTGTCACTGCATAGTCACCAACAGTAAAAACAGATTCGAACGTTTCAGTTTCGGCTACGCAACTTGTGTTAATGTAACATGCAGTGGTGACAACTAAATCTGACTTGATGTCTTGTTTTCATATTTGAAATGTCTTCAGCTCTTTTACCTTCTCGTGACACCCAGTCTAACCACCTCTGCCCCGGTTCCCTTTGGGGGTTGTGAATCTGACAAAGCACATGTCACAGTGATATGTTGCTATCCAGGTTTATTAGAGTTGATGTCAGAGGGTTCCTGAGCCTCTGTGCTGCGTGACAGCCTGACTGCGGCGATGTCTCGCAGCTTGTTCGAGCGTGTTTGACCCCCAGACCCTCTGAGCTGCGTGTGTCTGGAACATTCCTGTTCACCTCTCCTCCTCAGCCTCTCTGTCCCCTCAAGCTCCCTCCTCCTTCCATTCTCTCTTTGCCACCCTGTCAGTGTGTATATGTGTGTGTGTGTGTGCATGTGTGTGTGTGTGTGTGTGTGCATGTGTGTGTGTGTGTGTGTGTGTGTGTGTGTGTGTGTGTGTGTGTGTGTGTGCGTGTGTGCGTACAGCCTAAAAATAAGTAAATGTTGGATGTAGTACACAGTTCACAAAATGAATCTGTCGTCCATGTTTCGATGACGATGTAACTAAGAACACTTTAGATGCCTTAACAAATACCTTGTTCTTTCTTTTTCTTGAACCATCGTCTTTTTTGTGATGATGTCATTACACACAACACGAAAGACACAGTGAATCAAGCTGTTGACAAACTGCATCCAAATCAATCCCCTTGCCGTCTTCTCTTCCCTTGACACAGAAAACCTGACACATGCTGGACAAGCGTGGGTGAATTGTATGTCACAACGGGCTTCTGAGTAAATGTTCCCATGGGAACAGTATTGCACAGTGCCACGCATCAGTAGTTGGTAGGTTGTCTGGTAGTACTTCATGCAGAATCCAGAGGACACTATGGTTCTGTTTCTCCCTTTCTCCCTTTCTCCCTTTCTCCCTTTCTCCCTTTCTCCCTTTCTCCCTTTCTCCCTTTCTCTCTCTCTCTCTCTCTCTCTCTCTCTCTCTCTCTCTCTCTCTCTCTCTCTCTCTCTCTATCTCTCTCTCTCTTTCTCTCGCTTTTCCTCCCGACCCTGGTGTGACTTAAATCCTCTAATGGAAGAAGAGGAGGCGTGAAGCTAAGGCGCTGCACAAACCTAGCATGGCGAGGATCGATCCACTCCTGTTTGACATGAATCAAGGTCTCTCTAACAATGAGAACTTAGTAGAAGTGGCATCCCAGCGAGGCTGCTCTACGGCTGATGTTTAGCAGCTAGAGTACACACTGTACATTCCAAGATGTGCAGCACCACCACCAAATGGCAGCCATTGTCGGAATTCACATCTCTCCTGCATTATACACGACTTTGATTGCAAAGTGGTAGCCTGTGCCTCGTCTACAGTTGATTACAGGGCTGCCAGTCAGGCAGGTGAAGGCCACATGCTCCCCCACAGCCCTCGCTGTGGCTGTGTCACGTGAGGGCCAGAGGTCTGGGTGGACCGTAGGGACAAGGGAGATTCGTAAGGGGGGTGGGGGGGAGTGGGAGCAGCTGGGGACGCAGGTGGGGGGTGGAGTGGAAGTGTGTGTGTGTGTGTGTGGAATGGGCAAGGGTTGCTAGCAGGTGAGAGCATGCAAGGGCAGAGAGAGGCAGCGAGGGGTGGTCCGTTTTGCGTGAGACAAGGTGAGGGGAGGGGCTGGCAGAGTCACCATGCATGTGGGTGGACAGACAGGCAGAGAGACTGACGCACATGCACATGCATACATTCAGACAGACAGAGACTTCTTGAACAAACACAAGTCCAGCCTTCAACCTCGAACAGTGTCCATGAACTAACACCTACGAGGGACTTACAGAACAGACACAGCAAGCTCATAGATCATCTGACAAAGAGGAATCCTGATTGGTGGAGAGATTGTTTTCTCTTGGCCCTCAGTCCCTGTTTGATTTTTATTGACAACCTTTCCAGTCTGAAGTCGCACAACACTGTAATGCAAACACACCTGGGATCTGCATCCAGCATGATTGACAGCTCTTTTGTACTTGCACAAAAGAGGGGGGGGGGGGGGGTGGAGACACAGAGACCGACAGGGACTGAGAAAAATGTGCAAATCTAATAACAAAGAGAGAGAGAGACTAGAGAGAGAGAGACTGGAGAGAGGGAGAGAGACTAAAGAGAGAGCGAAAGAAGGAGAGAAGGGAAGGGAGCAGATTGAAGAGAGGTGAAGGTCATCTCAACCTTGAGGACTCATCCACACCTCATCCACCCAGCCTTCATATGCGCTGTGAAGAATGGCGTCGTCCCCATGCCGTATGGCCCTCCTTGATGGATGTCGCTTGCGCTGTCATCCGCAGCCAGGTTCCACTAGCTGGCACACGAGGACCCACACGTGACCAGGGCCTTACACGAGCCCCACGGAGGGAAGGAAAGGCCTGGAGCGCGTTGCATAATGACATGCCATTATGTTGTCATTCATGTGTGGAGTAATGGGCATTTCCTTGAGCTTGAGTTTTAGAGTATCGAGTTTATTGATGATGAAAAGGTATGTAGTGTCTGTGTGCTGAGAAAAATCTTTAATCAAATCCAAATGACATTTTGGATTTTTTTCTTATTCTATGCTTTATCTGACGGTCCAATTCTGCTGAAACGGAAACCCTGCTGAGATCATTTATTTTCGCGTCAGGATAATTTAATGGGATCAGTGGTATCTGTGCCTAATTTCACCTGCTCATCTTGATGTTAGGGATGCATCACAGCACTCCTGGATCGTTTGTGTTTATTCACTTGGAATAAAAGGACAATACCTCTTCTCCTGTTCATTACACACACAAAAATATCCAGATGAGGTCAATTTCTACATCAGAGGGTTTTACATATTGTAGTTGTAGTAGTAATAATAGTAGTAATAGTAGTAGTTTATTTGTCGTTCAACAATGCAACGTTAATGGTTGCACCGTCTCGGATCGCAAAGCCCCGCAGAGGATAGTGAGGACAGCTGAGAAGATCATCGGGGTCTCTCTTCCCTCCATCATAGACATGTACACCACACGATGCATCCGCATAGCAACCAGCATTGTGAATGACCCGACACACCCCCTCACATGGACTCTTCACCCTGCTGCCGTCTGGCAAGAGGTCCCGAAGCATTCGGGTCCTCACGGCCAGACTGTGGAACAGTTTCTTCCCCCAAGCCATCAGACTACTCAATACTCAGGGACTGGTCTGATACACACAGACCCGTACACCCTCCATCACTCAGGGACTGGTCTGATACACACAGACCCGTACACCCTCCATCACTCAGGGACTGGTCTGATACACACAGACCTGTACACCCTCCAACGTCAGAGTTGGACAAATTGCACTCAATTCTTGGTCACTTTATACTTGCTACCTCAATATTGTCCTGTCTTCTGTACTTGTACTTTATACAGGAATGTGTGCACTTTATAGAGGAATGTAGGAATGTGTAGGTCTTAGTCAGTCTGTCCTACGTTGTTTTTATGTAGCACCATGGTCCTGGAAGAATGTTGTCTCGTTGCTGTGTACTGTACTAACTTTGCATGGTTGAACAAAAAAAAACGACTACTACTACTATTGGATAGTTGCAATGCTGTTTGGCACTAGCATAATCTATGGTCCTGACATCACCTCGCTCGGGTAGTCTGAGAGTAGTCTGAAAGCACAAGTTCCATGTTGTCTGGAAGTCAGCCTTGACCATTTCCTTTGGCAGTAAATCCAATTACCGGTAGGGTAAGTTTAATTCTCTCAATGACACGTTAACGACTGGTGTACAAGTACAATGACTGCTATGGGAGTATGCAACATACAGTACAATAATGCAATTATGCAAATTACATCAAGCAACAAATTGCTTCTACAGGTTGTTATTATTTATTTTCAGAAAAGGCACTCGCCACATTTGATGTAATGTTTGCACAACGTTTTTTTGGGGAATAGCAGATCAACTGAGCGAGAGCAACCCACAAGTCATGGTAACGCTGGTATGAAGCACAGTCAGGGTTTACACCATTATCTACAGTAACAATATTCACCATTGGGAACACATGCTTTGCAGTCAGATGATAGCGTACAGGGGTTTTCTCCCTTACAGCAACTACAATGATGATGTAACGGTGTTGGATGACACCATCTGTTCACCCTATGTATGATCATACATAATAAATGAGTAGAAAAAACGGTAGAAAATTGGCAAACATTTTGGAGTGTAAAGCTTCAGGAAGCACAGCAACAACACACAGGCGTTTGTGAGGACCAGCGTGATTGGTCATTGGTAAAATGAAGGGAAAAAATGATGTGTGTGTGGGTCTTAAAGATAGCAAGGATCAATTACAATATGGGTCAAACGACAACCATGCAAACATACTCTAACAGTGAAATATAAAAAAAAAATACTCAATCACATTCAGAATCAGACAATCAATCAAAGATTTGTGTTGGTTGTGAAAACCAACACAAACATTTCAGCAAAAATAAATCATTATAAAAAAACATGGTGATATGGACCTTTCAACATCTCTTCTCCAAGAATGGTAGACAAGTTGTATGATTCCCAGCCATGCCAAATGACGTTGTGTCCTTGGGCAAGGCACTTCACCCTACTTGCCTCGGGGGGAATGTCCCTGTACTTACTGTAAGTCGCTCTGGATAAGAGCGTCTGCTAAATGACTAAATGTAAATGTAAATGTCCACCAGATCAATATGACACGTGCCCTTAAAAGGATGTGACTACTTTAGATAATGACTTTCCTAGTTCTAGGGAAACTACTAGTAATTACTTTATTAGATAAACAAGCTCAGCAGTAAGATTTCCTCCTGGATTTCATATACAGTATGATGTATTATCGCTTTCGTTCAGTTGAACCAACAACCACTAGCACAGATAGCCTTAGGCTTTTACCTCACATTCAAGTCATCTTACTCCAACCTGAGAGCGTCAGAAAACCAAGTGTTGTTTTAAAATACCATGCACACAGAGTAATATTCTTGTTTGGCGTGAGCTCTTAGCACAGTTATTATTCATAATCCTATCGTGTAAGAATATTAGTACTTAAATAAATGAACACTATATTGTCTATTGACCCAGCGCCCAACCCCCCCCCCCCACAAGTCTTTCTTATTACTCAGGTTAACCCAGCAGCTCCATCGCCTGATGCTAAAAATAGCTCCTGCGGTATTAGATGGCAAAGTGTAGATCGATATGTTTGTGAGGAATTCAGCCGAGGGTGAGATGGAGGGTCTCTGGGTCACTGGCTCACATCAGCCCCCAAGTCGAAGAGAATGTTTCCACGTTGTCTTGTCGTTTTCGTCAAGTACGCAGAGGGGGAAAGCGTCTTGGCAACTGAGTTTGGGGGAATGGAAAGCATATGTAGAGGTGTTGTTTTATTCATGAGACGTACGGCATATGACCATAGCCTCGTCCTCTGTCTCTTCCATCATGTCTATTTTTGGCAACAAATCTGACGTTTCTCCGTCACTAGGACACAGTGACTGTTAACTTAGCCTAGAGAGACTTCAGAGCATGCCCAGATCTACGCGGAGAAAACAGAAAAGGCACATTTCAAGACAATGAAAAAAAAAACTGCCCCTCAACGTCCTGCTATCGTTGCATCTCTCACTGTCTTTCTCGCACCCTCTCTCTTTCTATCTTTCTCTTTCTGAATCTGCATCTGAGCATTTTTATGGGCTTGTCTGAGGCTGAAGGTTTCTTCCTTCCAGTATTTTCTCGTTCTCTCTCTCTTTGGCCTGAGCTGGCACAAAGCCGTTCAGGTTAACGCGATCTGCCGTGCATGTTGGCAGATTGGTCAAACTGATGTTGGCTTCCTTCCTCTCCTCCTCCTCGTCCTCCTCCAGCTGTCCCTCTCTCTGTCCTTCATCCTTCTGTTCTCCCAGGGCTGTGCCAGCGCCACCTCCTCCCCCACCCATGGCCTCGCACGCCAACCGCACGTCTTCCGGGACGTTCTGCCGCAGGTCCTGGTTGCGTTGACGCTTGGACAGCTTGGTGAGCGAGCCGAAGCGCAGGTTGAAGAGGTTGTCGTCGGAGGACGAGGGCGAGGCCCGCTGGGGCTGCTCGCTGCTCCGCCGACGCTCCTCGTAGGGCTCCACGGCCCCCCGCACACGCAGGTTGTTCAACTTGGTGTCGATGCTCTCCTGAGAGGACGTCTTGAAGCGGCCCGCGTCCAGGCTGGCGAACACGGCTCTCTTCTCGGGCGAGAGCATGTCCAGGGAGTGGGCCCGCTGCTCCAGCCCCAGCTGACGGCGCTCCATGCTGCGGATGGTGACCGCCCGCTGCAGCTTGTCGTGGATCTCCACGCTCATGCGCCGGCGCGTCTCGCGGAACTCCGCCCGCACGTTGGCCTTCCACTCGGCCGCGTGGGCCTTGAACTCCCCCACCTGTTGTCAACGACACAGCAGTGAGTTTGTATGAAATAGAGGGCAGTAGTCCATCATGGTGTATGAGTCATCGCTTCCTGCTAACATTAAAATGCAGAGAGATTAATACAATTTCAGTCTTGCTAAGAGGACCGGTCTCCATACAGTCCTATCGACAGATCGATAGCCTGTCGCTGCCCTAATGGATCTGCTTCCTATCATTCGAGGCACCAGACTAGAAATGAACCAGGAAGCAGAACAGCAAGCATGGTGGGCAGAGGAGGGAGGGAGGGAGAGGGGGGGGGGGATGCATAGGGGAAGAAAGAGGAACAGAAACAGAGATGGAGAAAGGGAACACATGGGGTTGGAGCAGGTTGTCCGTCTCAATTGCTCTAAGTGAAGAAACCCACCTCCTCCTTGGTCTTTTTGGACAGAACCCTGAGCCAGTCCCCAATCATGCTCAAAACCGCCGCAAAGTACGCCAGGCCCACCAGGATCCAGAACCACACCACTGGCTTGTACCACTTCATGTAGTCGATTCTTCGGTCACCACCTGGAGAGGACAGGTCAGACAAGCGGTCATGAGTCTGTGTTGCCAGGGTACAATGGGAGATTTGGTAGGTTAGATACATGGAGCCGCCATTACGTCGCTGTGAAAGTTCGGGAGACGAGACACGTCACATTGACACCTGAAGAGTAATTGAATGTTGTGACCTGTAAAATGTGCAAGTACAAAATAACTAGTTGTCATACCGGCTACATAGTCTCCTATGCCGACAGTGGTGAGAGTGATGACCACAAAGTAGATGGCTTCCAGAGTGGTCCATCCCTCGATGTGTTTGAATATGACGGCCGGGATCGTGACAAAGACTATGCAGCCGGCCAGGATGAAGAGGATGGTGGACGTCACTCGGATCTTCGTCTGGCTGATCTGTTTGTGTTTTTGCTGCAGAACACACAAAGAGAAATGGAGGCTGTGATGGGAGCGGTTTGGAAACACACAACCGGCCCTGCGTTTGGAACTTGTTCATAACCGTTGTTAGTAACAGCGTCAATACTCATTAACTTCCAATCTCCCATACACCAGAGGACAGAAAGCATCGACCAACTTCAATAGACCCAAGAACTCCATGAGTCACTTCCTTTGTAGTTGGATCTCAAGCCTCATGGCTTTCCAACCGTCTTAATAAGGTCTCCATCTCAAACCATTCAATTGCATGCACCCCCTCGCACATGCACAGAGAATCCCAATTAGACCCTGCCCTGTTCCCTGCCCTTCTCCTCCCTAATACAAAGACTCTGTCGACTTAGAGCTACAAAGCACCTCTAACTAATCTGGACAAGCCTGATTCAGACCTTAGAGTTCAAATACATCCCCCTGAGCCAGGATAATACCTGGATAACAGCAACAAAGTCTGCATGAAAAGGAAGGCATGATAGACACCTGACTGTTCAGCATGAATGGACTGGTAATGGGTTTGAGATAACGACATGTTTGTTTACGCTATGATAGACAGTTGTGGTGACATCACAACAGGAGAAGGAGTATTTTTTCTAAGTTGCTCTTTTCATAATGTCCAGAAATATCCAACTTGGTTGTCTAACTACGCTGTTGTGTGACACCATATGTCTTGCTAGTTGAAATTGATAAGATCAACACTTGAGTCTTATCAACATTCATAATCAATGATGACACAGCAGTAGAACTCACCTTAAAAATCCTCTCCACCTTCAGAATGCTCTTCACGAAGATGGTGCCCAGCTGGTCACCAATCCCTGCCAGCAGGAAACCGAATAGCGGGATGCCAAATATGGCATACAGGATACAGAATATCTTACCTCCCTCAGTACTGGGGGCTATGTTACCATAACCTGTGACGGAGAGAGGAAACAGGAGGAGGAGGGGAGGAAAGGAAAGGAGAAGGGATGGTCAAGCCTTTATTAGGATCTAAGCCTGTACACAGCTTTGTATTCCTGGAGCTGGAGGTCGGAGCTAAATTATCTTTTAGAGCAAGTAATTAAGTTGTTCTGGGAAACGTGGCATTAATTGAGGCCCTGCAGGGAGTGTCTCTCTCTCTCCCCCAGCAAGTGACGCGTACAGACAAATGAAATGATGTTCAAGGGGTTCCGCTCAAAAGATTCCGTCCTTACTTGCACAGTAATTTGTAGCCGGAAATTACATACTGGGTGGACTTGTTGACGTACGAAAAGAAACAAGTGCGTCTTTAGAGTGACGCCTTCGTGTTCCTTTCATTCATGTGTTTGTCTATTAACGGTGCATTACAATTAAAAAGCGAAGACATGGCCTTGCTTGCACTGGATCGAGAACTTTCTAGAAAATTCACACAGACTCATCCTTTTTAAGTTCAAACCTTCATAGAGAAAATGAGTCACTCGTTAGCTTAAGTGGAGTAAGTAAGACTTTCATTCCAACCTCCATGTGGGTGAACAGCTGGGCCTGTCTAGCCTTTGCATTTATGGATGATAGAATTGCACCAATGCACTGATTGAGGTGTACTACATTTCACATGACATTCACTTCCAAAGCAACAAAAGAATTGTGCATGAAGAAAGCACAGCAGAAAACAAAGGATCAGAAGTGTAAATGGTCGTAACAGTATGTGGGTGGACAGACTCATGGACCGGTCAGTATTTACTTAGTTACAGAGCAACATAACTACATCTCAGCAAGCAGTCACGGTGCAACCATAACAACATCTCAATGACAGTGCAACAGTGTGTAGTTTGGGGAGATTTAGGGAGCAGGTTACCGATGGTGGTGATGACTGTGCCAGCGAAGAAGAAGGCGCTGCCCAGGTCCCAGTGGGAGGAGTTGTAGGAGGTGTCTCCTATGGGACTCACCCCGGCGCTCACAGCGTCTATGGCATGCTAGGAACAACAAAACACAGTGCATAAGGCTATATGGATGACATGGACACAGCTTGATCGGGTTGAAATCCGATCTCTCCTGACACTGTTCCATCCTTGAGCATAGACAGAGCATTTCATGAACTTGCATGCCGAAGCAATGGAAGGAAGAGCTGTAACCACCAACTACTAAATAACGCTGGTGTGTGTTCCCTTTGTTTTAACGCCACAGCAGGCTACAGTTCACAGCACAGTGCCATGCCACCCCATGCTATGCCTGGCCAGCTAAAACAAGTGCCCGGGCCTGATTTCACACCATAAAGCCATCAAGCCGTGAACGCAGACAACAGATTCAGCCGCACCGCTGACTCCCGCGTGCACTGGTGACATACTGTAATTACGTAACACACGTGAGAAGAGTGATGATGGAGCTGACCACGATGACATTCTCCACAGACGAACTGAGAAAGGTCACCAGTGGACCAGGGGGGGTGGCAGGAGGGGAGGAGAGGGGGGTGGGGGGAGGGAGTATATTGTGAGGCTTGTCAAGGCAGATTGAGAGAATATGAGACGGAGAAGGAGGAAGAGAAAGGGAGAGGTTGTGGTAGAGGAGGGTAGGGTGAGAGGGGGATAGGGGGAGGAGGAAGAGCTAAGCGAGGGATGACAGAGGGGCGTAAAGAGTGCTTTCCTGTTGGTTGTAGTTCAGACGGTTTGCTGTGTGAGTGTATGGGCACATACGCGTGTCCATGTGTGTGTGTGAGCAGGCAGGACAGAGTGCAGGTGTGAGGGTCAGCAGAATGACCGGGCTGGGTCCGCCACAGTCAGGTGCTGCACCCCTGCACATGCGAGAGGAAACAGCAGGGAGGGACACACTTCCTGTGAAATGACCCTTTCCAGGATGTCAGAGAAACGGAGAATACGGTTCACACTGTTCCCTCTCATCTGGACTGCCGGCACTGTATTGTGAACCATTGCACACATCAACTAAGATGCATGAAACCACCACATAACACAACCAATCAAAACAAGATTGTATTATCTGAGCTTTTGATGCATGCTCATCTTCATCTGTGTCTTTGTGGTGCTTAAGTCATGCGTTTCTCTGTTTAGCATTTTGCTCTACTTCAGTCCCCAGGAGTATTTTTCTTCAGTGCTGGGCAGAGTTCGCTGAGACAATCATCTACTGGAACACTTTTATCTCACATCTCCGATCTCCAGTTTTATGTAGGCTGTTATTCTGTTTTATCTCCTGATCCTCTGCAGCATCGCAAACATTTACCAGTTTCCTCCCCTAGTCCCATAACCCATATTTCATTTTCTCTATAACATGCAGTGCATATTAAAAAATGAATGGTAGACACCCATGTGGTCGATAAAAACATTCCAAGGTAGACATACTGGATGTGTTCTATTTTGTTATAGTAACGTTGTTATTGATTTATTTTTATAAAGGAAGGTTGGGTAATTGCTATATATACAGTACAACCCACTTGATTGAGAAAACCAAATATCTGATGACGGTATAAATAGCACATTGGTAATGGAGCGAAGCACTGTTGAAACTAAAGTCAAGTTAACAATGGAATGATCTTCACGAGCAATGTACAGCACAGAAAGCCAACAAACACAGTCTAACAGCAAATTATGTATTTTTTGGTTTTTAATGAGATCAAATCAAGGCCAAATGTTTGCCTTTTGGCTGGAATGTCTTTCTGTCCACTATTACATTTATGCATTTAGCAGACGCTTTTATCCAAAGCGACTTCCAAGAGAGAGCTTTACACAAGTGCATAGGTCACTGATCATAACAACGAGATAACCCCAAACATTGCGAGCAGCCAAAACATGAAGCATATACATTGTGAACAACCAAATATAGACACTTCATGGTGCTTAGTAACAATTAAATCAGTGATCGATTACAGATACATTGTATATGCATACTGTGTGTTTCCCTGCCATGTAAGGGAAGCCATGTCTAATTTGTCACAACATCGGCCCCATTGCAGGCCGGTTAGCAACACGGATAACCTGAGTCAGGTTCTCAGGGTCTCGGTGTGAGGCTCCGCCCCTGCAGTGTTGCCAAGGGGCTTCACAGCAGGTGGCTGCGTCAACTCAAATGGCATCTACATCTAAACAGCACTGATACAGTACCTGCCACACTCTCACTTTACATACTCTGGACTCTTTTTCTCACTCTTCCTAACTCATTCTTTCCCCCCCCCCTCTCTCTCTCTCTTACTCTCTCTGTGTCTCTTTCTGTCTCTCTCTATCCATCTGGCAGATGGCTGAGAACATCAGGACTATATCCAATCATCATGCAAATTCAGACTTCCCTCTTCTTCATCTTAGACTTCCAAAACACCACCTGGTGATGTACTGCACCTCCAGAGGAGACCAGAAACACGGGACACATTGAATAATGAAAGCATACTTTTAAGTTGCAAAAACGAAGTTAGCATTGGAGGCTTTGATGATATTGACAGCATAATAGGGCCTCAAAGGTTTTGTGAATGAGGTGTATGAGAACTAAGATAAACCAATTACTGCAGCTGTGTGCACTTCTGAGAGGTCATGTGATTATCCCAGCACAGGTATGAAGGATAATAGTAAGTGTCTCTGTCAGCCAATTATTTGACCTGGATTTAACCCACATCATACACTTAATCAATTACATGTTTTGCAGATCAAAAGAACCATTGACCACAACCACCAAGGTCCATGTACTGTAGGCAGTTCCTCATGTCAAAGTCACCGCAGAATGTGTGTGTGCGTGTGTGTGCGTGTGTGCATGCGTGGGCGGGGGTATATGTGTGTATACGACAGAGAAAATCACACATTTCAATACTTAAGCTTGGCCCTGTAGTTGAATATAGCCGTGTTCAAGTCATAAGCTCATTTTCAAATCGAAGTGTCACAACAACAAATAAGAGCTCTTGAATTCACATTGTGCCACAGTCTGAGTCATACCATTGCTGCAAGGCTAAGCCAATTAGGTACTGCATCCTAGTGGGCAAGCAGTAGGTGGGCAGCAAGTACACTTTAGTCACATACAGTGCCTGTGCACAAACTCTCTCTCTCTCTCTCTCTCTCTCTCTCTCTCTCTCTCAACACAGACACACAGCAGATGCAAACAAAAACAACTCTTTCTCTCTCTCTTATTCTTCTCAGAGCTACCATCTTGAAGCTTTCTTCTCTGCCAGTATAACAACATTGAGTCACTAGCTGGCCTGATTGGCAAGCACTCCCGTTGTGTGAGAGAGAGAGGGCGAGATTGAGACAGAGAGAGAGATGACGCGAGATGGCAGAGTGACAGCCTTGACACAGCACTACCAGCTGGCCTATAGAACCTGTTAAAACAAACACATACATCTCGGACAGCCTGATGAAGTGCTTGTTTTATACCCCAGCTACCCCCTGGATCGTCCTTCTCTAAGCAATGGCAGCGAACCTTGCCTAGCAAGCCAACTTCTCAGGTGGGAGTTACAAAAACAATATTTAGTTGATCAAAGATGGTGCTACACAATGGTCGAAATCAAGTTTGTACACTCAGGGGGGATGGTGTCGTGAAGGAGCCAATAAATAATGTCATGGTCTTTGCAGTCCAATAATTGCTTTGTAGCAAATCGGTACCAAATGTATGTACCTGTCCTATTACAGTGAACTATTAGTATCCCCAGGACTCAAACTCCAAAAATATCCAGCTTTTCTAATCAGTCAATAATTAGAGAATCCATAGAGGGATTCTTAAGGCAGGTTCTTCTCTGGCGAAGCTGGTGAAGCACTTTAAGGGGGAGGTGTGGCTAAACTGGCCCATGCCACGAATAATTGATTCCCTTTGGGGCCCCCAGGCACACCATGGTAGAGGTTTAAATCTCCACGCCTTCCTTCAGGAAACACTGCCCTTGATTTCTCCCAACACTGCATCGAATTGTGCTTGTGTTTCCTCCCCCAAAATGGCCCCCCTACGCAAAAATGGCAAAGTGTCAGGAGAAGCGTCCACAGAACAGAGGTACTAGATGTGGGGGTAGGGGGAGCAAGATGTACATAATGACAGGTAAGCTAAGCAGCACGCAGACATACACTGAAACCAGCGGTGTTGAAGATGCTAACATCAAATGCAGCCAGTCTGCTGGAAAGTGGAGCAAATAAAATGTCATGTGGGTGCTTCTCTCTTTCAGGTCAGCTAATGCTTTAAAGCTCAGGCATATAAAAACCTCATTCAGATATTGAAGGGAGGTCTGCCTCTACGATTAGTTTCACACTTTATGATGTAAGAAAGCTGTACACAGTCATTTGACCTGCTCTATTCATTGCTACATGATATGTTGAGGTTTGACGGACTCTGTTTTTCCCCTAGGATTCATAACCATCTGTTTCCTGGATTGAGCAGACCCCTGGACCTATCTGGGATCCCTATGAGTAAAATCCACTGGACATCTGCATTTTAATGGTTTTGTAACACGACAAAGCTCTCCAAGAAAAAAAATCGCATTTGGCATGGGATATCCTGTCATCATCACCCCGTGTGGAACTGCATGGAATGGTCCGTCTGAATAAACAACCACTCTGTCCCTGTTGGGATTGAGTTCCACTGATGTCTGGCCAGTGCTTTCTACCATCTGACTCCCTCACACCTCGCTGTTTAGCTCAGCCCACTGCAGCAGCAGCTGCACATCTCAAATCCTTTTCCAATCACAGTTACAAAAGGGTATGTGTGACACATGGGCTTGGTTTTCCTCAATGTGATATTACACCGCAGGCTGTGAGCATTGTCACGCTAAGGTCAGATAAGACGGTAAAAATGGACACGAAAAACCATGATGCGACCTGTCTCTTCTGGTTGTAATCTAGAGTGATTCACACAAGTCCCCTGGCCTGAGAGGTTCATGAGCCTAGCTCCTGCTCCTATAAAACAGGTAGGTTCCAGTGGAGATGGTGTTGTCTAGACCGACGCAATCAAGTTTCATTGTAGGTCAGAATTTTACAAGTGGCCATGATAGGTGTGAGGAGCCAAGTTCATCTTGAGACTGAGATGTGTCATCTCTGGTGTGCAATCTGTTCTCAGCAGATCCTGGGAGATACATCTATTGATTGTTGTTGGGGAACTATCTGTATAGCTGTGCAGCTCATCCAATTTCATCAATGTACATCAGTGCTCATCAGAACTCAATCCTTCTTGAGAGGTTTCAAGCTTTCCCAATAATAGATCTCCTAATCACAAAAGTATAATCCTAATAACACAAAATAATTGTATGTATACAATATGGCTGTATAGAATCTATAATGTGTAAGAAATCTTCTGAAATGGTGCTTCAGCTTAGCTTGCCGAGACATGCATGTTTGTTCAGTAATGTTCAAGAACTGGTGTCTGGATACATAACCCCTGTATTTCTTCAGCATGTTACATAAAGGAGAGACAGTGTTTGCCACGGCGATCTTGTTACTCCATTTAGCTATGTGTGGGTGTTTCAAAAGAGCAGCTCAATCAATACCAAGCCTTAATTATTCTCAGTTTTCAACTCAAGAAATTTTTCTAGCAGAGGCATTGTTAGACATAAAACTCTACTGGGGCACAGGCCCCTATTCATATCGCTTTTTTTTCTTTTTTATGCATTGTGCTTGCTGCGCACAATGCATTACTAGGCTATAGAAACTCCCCTTGCTTAACCCACTATAGTACAACAGTTCAGGGACGCAAGTTTGATATCAGCTTTGGCAGGGACATCAATAGTTAATTGTTTTTATGTTTTAGTCAAAATACGATGATCGTTAGGCCTATCATTTAGAAACTTTCTTTCGTTTTGTAATATTTTCTGCGGGCATCGGTTTTTGTTTTCGGTTAAACTGCTTTGATTTTACAAGCGTTGATTGGGATACTGCATTTATTTTTTCCGGGATTATCAATCTAAATTAATGCACTGACTGATAAAGTAAATTGTTAAAACTCAAACTTTAGATTTGACTGGGGCACAGCAGATTTATACTTGGGCACGTGCCCCAGTAAAAAGGGTCTAACGACGCCCCTGTTTTCTAGAATAGGAAAAGGTCACTGCAACTCACCACATCAAGCAAGGTCAAGTCTTTCCAAGAAAACTAAGCTAACAACAAGTGATTTTGTTTGTTTTATCGGATTTCTTATGTAACAAAATCCTGACGGTCGATCGAGGCACTTAACCATGGCTTGAATATGTTTATATGTCTCAAGTCTCAAAGTGCATTATGGGTATAGAAGCTAGCTAGAACAATGGAGGTCTAGTTGTGGTTAATTGATGAAGGATGGACAGGCCTTCCAATACATGGCATTAACTTATCACTTAAGAAACCGCAGTCCACCAGGGGGTCGGCAGAAAGTGCTGTTTTTGTCATGGTGTGCTTACAGGCAGCGCAAGACAAACTCATATATTCTATGCAGATCACAGATGAAAATGCGCTTATGGATTCGTTACTTTGTGGAATAGATCTCCTGTCTTGGTCTTATAAGCTGCATCTGGAAATAACTTGTGTAGTATGGTATTGATCACGTGTTTATTCATTACACTCTAGCCTTTAAGAATAAATAAACAGATCATGGTCCATCCTCTGACACTAAATGATAATATATTTTATAGTATAGTGTACACAATGCATACATTATGGTTTTAATAACCTGCCAAGCAAGCTTTTCTAAATGGCTAATTAAATCTTGAGTTATTCCACTCCATAAGTGTCACAATCCATCCCATTGACCCCTGCGACTGCATTCATGTCACTCCACCTCCTCCTTCCACTCCTCCTTCCCATCCTCTTCTCCTCCTCTTCTTCTCCTCCTCCTCTTCTCCTGCTCCTCTTCTCCTCCTCCCCCGCCTGAGCCCACTCACCTTGATCAGAGCCTCCAGTTCAGCGGGGGTGACGCAGCGGTGCCTCAGCAGGAACGAGGCCTTCTCCAGGGTGATGCTGTCCTTCTGGTTGCTCTCAAAGGGCTTCTCCAGTGCCTGGAAGGCCAGCCCGCCACCCACCAGGTAGAACACCACCACCACGAACACCGCCACCACCGTCTTCCACTTCATCACGGAGTGGAGGGCCGCCAGGCCGTCTGTGCTGGCGTCCATGCTGGCCACCACGCTGGCGGAGCGGGAAGAGATGGAGAGGCGCGGCAGAGGGCAGTGCACGTTGGCCTTGAAATCACAGCCCATGGGATTTTGCATGGCTGCCACGCTGGCCTGGACCAAGGTGGATTGGATCATCTCTGATTGGACCTTATTTGGTGGCTCCAAGTTGGTTTGGACTGCCACTGAAAAGGGAGACATAAATATGTCAAATAATGAGCATGTGTCTTTTTGTGTTTTTGTGAGCTGAGACGTGTTGTTTGGGTTTAGCTCTGGAGCCTCAGTAACACATAACAAAGTTCATCACAGAGATAACTGCAGCCCAGCGGTTAATGATAAAAGCCATTAGTCCTGTGCACTGCAGTCTGGGGCAGTTCCCCAGTACCCTGCAGGGTGGAGTTTTATCTCCCTGTCTGACCAAACATGCCCAGGAGACAGTATGGATATGGATATTCTGCCAGACAATAGTACTGCTAAAAGGGAGTCTTTTTTCTTCCTTCTTCCCCTTAACTGTTAACATTGTCCATAAAGACACTAAGTGCCTGCTTTCTTTTTTATGTCAACGCGAGGGGAACACTTAGAACATTGCCAAGACAAGATGTGCAGAAAAAACGTTTGACTAACCTCTTTCCTGAGAAGCAGGATTCAATCTCCCTAATAGACAGGCACATACTATGAGAGAGATGGATAACTGCCTCAGCGGGTCATAGGTTTCCCAATGACCTGTGTCATTTATGAATGCATGCAAGGGGAGGTCAGTGGAGGTAGGGGACATTTCCAAGGAGGTATTAAGGAGCTATTTTTAGATCACGGTATGTTTACAATAACAGCACTGTTTTGGCAATTCAGAACCTTATCTTGTACACATAGTCCCAACAGACACACACACATACATACACCTCTCCAATGGGAGATTATTTGGCACCTTACAGTGCGTTCACACTGCAGCGTTTTTTAACGCTCTGCATCGCTTGCCTTCCCACAGTACACCACGCTCGGGGGCGTGTTAGACAAGTTAATACAGAGTTGTAGTTCTCTAAGGTCACTGTTGTAGTCATGGCCAAGCGTGCAGATTTGGGTTCATGTACTCACAATATCGATCAAAATACCACTTTTACACAACATTTATGTAAGTGCAAGATTTTACTAGTGCAAGATTACAGTAGAATACATGTTACGCCACCGGTCACTCAACCAGTCGTTTGTAGGCTGGGCTAGCAGTGGCACAGAACAGTCACGTAATGTGACGAGACTGAATTTAAAAGTAGGCTATAAAAACACACTAGGAACAATGACGACATCGGCAACCATGCACCATGCATTATTAGTTTAATGTAATCTTTAAATTCAGGCTCGTCACATTAGTAACTTTGTTCTGAACAGAACTGGGTGTGCAGACACATACGAAAAGTTTCTCCTCCATCTTGAAATTGTGAAACCTAGAAATGTTTATCATGACCAAAGGTTGCTACGTTACAAGAAACAAGAAAACAATCCGATTGGCCAACGCTAGCGTTTTCACGCTCCTCATTTACATAAAGTTGAGAAAATCCAACTTGCAACGCTCCGCTCCGCTCCGCTCGCCTTCCCACAATGCCCTACGCGAGCGTCAACGCCTGGTTTCATTGAAAATGAATTGGAAGCCGACGCCACGCGCCGCCCGCTCCGCTGCAGTGTGAACGCACTGTTAGGGCAGGGCAATGGTTGTTGAACAACGATGCCAACCCCACCACTCTGTTTATTAAAAGGCGACAGATTTATCTGAGGTTACTACTGAGACACACAATCTATTTCTATACACACTTAAACTATATGGATCTCATCCATACTATGCATGTGTTTGTTGACAAAAGCTACAAAAGTACAAATCATCTTAGCATTTCCTGTAACTACTGACTATGCTGCATGAACTTGGATGGCACTACCAACCACTCCCCGTAAACGTGTTTGATGAGTCAAGGACATCCAGGAAGTCCCTCACGCTCCTGCAGGATGGATAAATCTTGTTCGTCGATTATTTGACTGGAGCCAAGGCTAAATCGATCCCGACAAACTTCTGTCACATAGTTATGGAAACACACATCGAGAGATTCCTCACAGCGCTTTTGAATGATTACGTTACAGGTTGCAGGGAAGAGCTATTTTGGGAAAATTTTGTATGAGAAACGAAATAGAAACAAAGAAACATTCCTATGGTAAATTCAGAGAACAGGGTGTGTTTTATCAATATCCACCCAAAACTACTCAAATTTGATGGACATTCTAGACATCTGGAAGTACAACCCATTACTAAGCAACATTCAAACTGGGTCAGGTTCCTGACTGGTCTGACATTACCATGAATTACTTTTCATCACATCAAATAAATGAGTGGAATGGAACAAATGAGCAGTTCATTAGTCCTACATTTTAAATTAAGTACCCTTCACTCCTACTGTTTGCCTGTATCACCCACTCCACCAGGACGCCAAAGATAGCCAAGCTCATATGGGATAACAAATGGTTCAACCATTAAAAAAAAATGGAAAGTATCCAGATTATAACAGGGATCTATTATTAGAAACAATATTTCACTTGAGAATAAAAATAAAAATGTTGTGAGCATTAATCACATCATTGTAACCAATTGAATACACTGGCAACCCCTACTTATGATTTTCATACTTATACTTCATACTTATGGATGGATGATCCAAATCAAACTATAGGTTTTGACACAGTGGGAGAGGGAAACCGTGTTCAGTGTGCCAGTTGCAGGTTTGGAAACACCTCTTTTCGTTGTTCAAACAATGATTAAGCTTAAATAGCGTTAAATTAGTCTAAATGTAAACGGGGTGAACAAAAAATCCGAAAAAGAAAATAAACTGTGAAATAGTCAATTCCGTCCAGTTGCTTTGCATAGCTCTTTGCCCGGTTTTCCCCACGGTCCTGGCTGGGCGGCGGCATCTCCCCAGCTGTCTCCGTATCTCCCCTCTGTCTATCCATGAAGGGCGCCCTCCACTCTGCCCAGCTGAGCCCACAACAGAAAGAAGAGATCCACTCCCAACCTGCTTGCTTTATATTGAACCATATTTTCTGACATAATCACTAAAGGTAGGCTATACATTTTAGTGTAAATAAAATACATTGGAGATAAATTGTATGTAAAGAATAAAAAGTAAAGCCCCGTTTCTGTAAAAAAAAAAAAATGATTTCGTCTACTATTGTCTTCAAGATGATCAGGGTCTGAAAACCCAATATCTCACCAAAAGCAGATAAAGTAGATCATAATTAATTACCAACCTTGTTCTGGGTCCCAATTTACTTGTTTCCGAGGGTTTTCTAATGGAAATTTCATCGTTCTATTGTTCTTCTCAAAACACACATACCAAGTGTTCAAAAACGTTAAATAGCTGAAAATATCCTATCAACTATAGTACAGTAGCTTATAAACTATCATATAAATAGATTCACTCATATCTGGTTATTTAGTGAATTGGAATATAAAAAAATAAGGTAACAAGAAAGCGTTTTGTCCAGAGTCATGTATCCTTTTCAGAGTGCTTGACAAGGGCGCGTGGTGCAGGCTTGGACAAATTGTGCGCCTTTCACTGTAGCACAATGTGGGACCACCCCTACACCCAACATCTCACACGTCAGTCCAGTCCACTTGGTGAGACTGAGGTATCGAAATAGCGCTTAAGTGTTTCAGCAATGAACTTTACACAAGAATGGCAAACAAAGGGAACCTCCTTCCTCTTGCCCAGATTTATGGGCAAAAAACTGAACCAAAAGGGGGGAAATGTCTCAATTGAGGCTTGTGGCGGTATGTGCCAGTAAGTCATAGCCTAATTGAAACGAGTTTATATGTTTGGTTATGTAAATAGAATACTTACTAATGTGAAATGGTTTCGGTCCTCTTAATATTCACGATTCTGTAACCAGCGTGCAGGCACATGGTGTGGTAGTGGGCGTCGTTAATAGCCTACATTCAGCGGTCGACGATTTAAGCCATTACATCATCCTTCATCATGCATAATGTAGTAACTTGAATACTATAGAGACAAGTCATCCAATCCCTCCATTCTTGTCAAGTAAGCCTCAATCTGGTGAAGCCTATTCTATATTTAGATCTTCTGTTGCGTTGTTTTGGAAGCAGAAAAGGAAGCATTGGAATACACCTGAAAGCTATAGGTCGTGATTATGTTTTTCTGATTGGCCACATTTGCCACAATTCCAACAGTTAGTGGACATGCATGTGTTAATTCTTTGGGATTCTAGTTTTTTAGCAACTACACATTGAATTTAATGAGGCAAATCCTTCATGTAAACTAACATTTGCCCCCGATAAGAGTTTGTATTTAATGCTTTCCGGGATCTTTCCTTCAGTACCATGGACAGATACTTCAGATGCCACCTTTTGTAATCTTTGAAAACTGTGCGTAGAGCGTAATGACGCTGACATAGCAACCAAGCATGGCGACGGACAGGCGTCCTGATCTTGGTGCTGGAGACAGCATTATTAGCAAGCTTGCTGGCTAATTAAATCCAGACAGTGATACAACATTTGAACCAACATTAGCAATCTACCTAGATTTTCGTCCAACACCGATGTGTTGGACGACGGAGCATGGGATACATTGCCTATATTATGGATTCAAAAAGAGGTGTGTAGTTAGCAGCAGCTTGACTTTTGTAGAAGCAAGATGGCTAGCTACTTTACTGTAGCTAAACCACTTAGCTAGCCAGTTAGCTAGCCAAGCTAGAGCTAGTTTTTTTTCTGCGTTATTTAACTGTTCAGGTTATTTACATTTAGTTCGTGTTTAGCTATTCTTATATAGGCAATTAACAGTACAGGTGAAAACTAGCTAGCGAGCTATATTTACACGCACGTTTGGTTTAAGTTAATTGTTATCCTAGGCAGCTAGACTAGCTTGTTAATTCTGTTTATGAATTGTTTTAATGACAGTAAATGCATGGCCTGTTCCAGTAAACCAAAGTGCACCACAAGGGGAGAATATTTTGAAAACCAGTCGTGAGTAGTTGGATAGTTTACAGTTTTATCAGATTTGAAATGTCAGTTAGTAGCCAAGTTAGCTAGTGCTTGCTACTGTATGTGAAGCACTGCTAAACTCAACAATATCCATGTTTGTGTCTAGCTTTCTGTCCTCGGTCATCGAGCAGACTCACTCAGTATATTATTCAAGACCACATGGTTTCTCATTATAAAAAGGTTTACTCAGCTAAAGGTACGTGATGGAGTTCGAAGGGTGTGTTATAGATGCATAAACATGGCATTTGACTAGATTTATTCTGTAGCAACTTGTTATTTAGAAATTGTCGTATTTCCCCGGTTTCCTACAGCTGCTATTGATGCCTCTGTTCCTAAAAGCATGTTACACAGTGTTAAATGTAAGTAGCAAATATCTCAAAAGTTATACTTTATACTTAAAACAACACTCCTCCCAGTATGTTTACCACACAGAGATACTGCATACTCACCGATAGCTAACGGTAATCATTTCAGTGCTCATTGTATGATTTCCTAGACAATGACCAGTTGCAGCGAGACCAGTTGATGAGAGAACGTTCCAGGTGTGAGCGGCGTCCCCAGTCAGCTCATTCTCTGTCCCAGAGGAGCAGTCGGACTGGCACCAGAGCTTCCTGTGTGTCCCAAAACGCCCAGGTAAGACATCATCGAACCATCACCTATTATATATTTGTCATGGATTGCGTAGATACTTTGATATCAAATGTGGATTAATCTCTTTTAATCAAACTGTCACTGTAACTATGGAAAAAAAAACACTGAACAGTAAAAAAATCCTTGAAATCATGATATTGATTTATATTATCGTTGTTTTCAGGGCAGAAGGTCCGTTCAAGGACAAGAGAGTGCCTACTTTTGTCTTGAAAGCTCCATGATCTCCAGCCCAAGGCTCAACACCTCCTTCCATGCCAAGCAGATAGTCTATCCATCCCACTCATCTTTTGGGCACGGTAGCCCCTCACAGCCTGTCTACTCTGCATCTGAGATCAGCTACAGGGGCCCCAATTCTCTGAGGCAGCACTCTGTTCACTCTGGCACCTCAACTGGCACACAGAGTGGCTACAAGGCTTTCCAGGACCCTGCGCAGAAAACCTACAGCGGTGACTTGCTTCAAAAGCATTCCCATCATTTTACCCAGGACAAGCCTTTCACTCCCAGGACCTTGAAGTCAGACAGCAGGTCCCATCTGTCACAGTATCGCTACTACACCCCCCCTCGGAGGAAAACCAGCCAGAACAGCACTGGCCCCCGAATGACACGGCAGGAGACATATCGCGGAAGGTAGAAAGACAAGTTCAGATTCAAAATGAGTTTCTGTCTGCATGTTTGAAAAGGTCAATATGTGTGTACACATGAGTGAGATGTGGGGGTGGGGGGGTGGGGGTGGAGAGAAATGTCATATTTAAAGAGAAGTTAATTAGATAAACATGGAATTCAAGAGTGCACAACAGGTGTGCCCTGACTGAGTCCAGTTTGTTCTTCCTGCAGCACACATGCACACAAGGATTTCTTATCAACTGAATTGGATGATCCACCTCAGGTAAGTTCTATAGTGCCCACAATTTAAGTCAACTGTTCATATGGCACACACAGTCATGTAGCCTATACATGAACGAGTCTTGTGCCGAGAGGTAGGCAAACAGTACGCCATACTAATACACTATCCAGTATCCAGTGTTGGCTGGATTGGAGAGATGAACCCGATAATTAATGAAAATAATGACATTCAAGGACTTACACAAATGACACACAATGCAAGATCAGCAAAAGATTTGAGTTTATTTTAAGCGGTGTGCTGCTCCAGAGATTATAGACACACTGTAGTAGTTGGGTAGCCTAAGGATACAGCAAGTGTGATTGATTGCCTGGCGATATCCAGGTCTTGACATGAGGTAATGATATAAGAAGATGTCTACGGCTGCAGTATCAATCATACTGGCAGACTTGATTGGCTGGTTTGAGAGCGGAACAGCATCCAATAAAATACTCTCTCAGATTGGAAAAGTCTGTGCTTCAAGGTCAAGGATTTCAAAGTGATTAATATTGCAGGACAGCGTAAACAACTCTGTTGTAATAAGTCGTAAAACATGGACATGCTGACACAGAGAGTGAAAAATAATGTATTGAATATTCAGTACATCTTTATTCCATTTCTTGTTTACTGTTTTGACAGGGATTTTGTGCTGAACGTGAGTGGTCAGACGATGACTCCCACGCATTAGATACCTCAGCATTTGGACACCAAAACAAAGAGTTCAAAAGCCGTAACAGTGATCTTCATCTTTCTTCCTACAGGTAATATTCACCTATAGCCTCCAATGACAGCACAAAATTGTGGCAATAGCTTTTAAATGTTGCAAATTTTGTGAAACCAAGTATTTTTGTCGCTTCTAGAGTTTCACCAGAGGGAATGAAGTCTCCAATCCTGAAGAGAGTGTCTGCCGAGTATGTTTTTCTGTCAGGTTGACATGATCAGACTCTTTTGAGGCTTTTATGAATAAACATGCTGATGCTAACACGTTAGATTAACACACATAAATGCTACATGAAGGATCACTATTAACTGCAGCTCTTGTGGGGCTTGTTTAGATTATCTGCAAAGTCAACACTTCATCTCTCAACAGGGAGGAGGAATTGATGTACCTTGAATTTATCGCTGATGTAACAAACGAGATCTTGTCTCGGGGACTCTACTCTGACAGGTATGTCACTTTTATATTAACTGTTTGCTCTGGACACCCGAGACCTTGCAGGACCATCTGCAGTCAACACTGCATCCCCTGTTCATGTCAGGCCATAAATCCAGATGATGGCCTTGATGAAAGTCCTAATAATACTGCCTCATCATCGCATAATGGGTATTTAAACACCATCCAGGGGTACGACAATGTTACTTCATGGTGATTTTCTTTGCCTGTTCCCTCAACAAGGGTCCTAGAGCGAGTGTTTGAACGCCACGTTGAAATAAATAAACTGCGACTAGACGAGGTGAGTATGTATTAGTTTCAAGGTTTCAAGTTTATGCTTTTTGCTTTTTTAAGCTTTTTGCAACCAGGACATGGCCCATTGGAATTAATGGTTCTGTTCCTCTTGAAAATCCCCATCCGTTTAACCAAAGTCCTATTTTGTGGTTTCTAAAGACATCTTTGAGTCCCTTTTTATATAGTTTGTGTAGATGCTTCCTTTACTATCAACAAATGGTCGAGCGTAATTGCTTGTGTAGCAAGTCTAAGCATTTAGTGAGCGCTTGATCATATTGTCACTGCATTTCTTTTTAAAGGATAAAATGCGCCACCTACTGGAAGTATTGCAGAATGACCTGCAGAGTCCAGCCAACACTCCCACCTGTAGCACAGAGCCTAAGAGTAGCGAGCACAACCTGTTGCATCACTGGCACCGGAAGAGCCCGGACACAGAAGTGACCTTTGACACCAAAGAAGACACTGATACTTTACCCTATGCATCATTTAATGAGGGACACAATGAGAAGCTGGAGAGAACGCTCCCCCTATCTATGTCAACACCCCTCCATAGAATCTCTCCGGAGAGGACTGTAGATTGTTCTTCAGAGGAAGCTGTACAGGAGCCGGATGACCAGCACAATTACAAACAAGAACATGAATCATCCCTGGCTGAAGAAGCCAGTCACTCTGTAGCCAATGATGAGGACCATATCTCCCAAAACCCAGCAGCCGTTCATGATGATGGAATTTCCAGAGAGCTGGAGGAACTGGGCAGAAACATTGCAGAGTCACTGTGTGTGACCAGTAATTCAAATAATGACTCACAGGGCGTCACAGAACTTTTTAACAAAGTACCCTCTCTCAGTGATGATGACTTTTGAAGATATTTTTGATAGTTGATGTTGCCTAAGGAGACTTGTTACAACTTATATATTCAAAAATTAAAACTTACAGTGTACTTACTGTTCATATTGTGGAATGCCCACCCCCTGCCAAGGTGGAGTTAGTTCAAGGCACTGCATTGCCATGGAGATTTATACAGTATTAGCTATTTACCAATAAGTATACCAATAGTCAGAACCAGAAATAGATTTTTGTACTGTACTGATCTAAGTGTTGCTCACGTGTTTAGTGGCCTATTTGATTTTCTTTGAAGTAGCATCAGTAATCGCATGTTAGTTTCACACTCTCAGGACCCTTACAGAATGTAATGCATTTTTGGAGGAAACAGGCTTTTTATTCTCATTCAATGCACTGTAGTCTTTAACCTGTATCTTACTATGACTGTGACTGATAATAACTATATTTTCAATTTTTACAATAAAATGTTTGTTATCCGCTGATTTCTAGAATACATTTGTACATACATTGTATGCATTTGCATGGCCTAGTTATGCCACAATTGCACATAACACACAATGAAAATACATTTTTGTTGAGCGCAACTTGATTTGGTGCTAGTAGCAAACTTCTGGGACTCGTGTTAGCCCTTAGCGGTATTCATTTGTGGCTAGACATAATTGAGTGAAAATGCATTGCGAATTTGGAGGCTACCCCTGCCCTGGAGGCTGCGTCGGAGCCCTGCACCGGTGGGCTCCGAACCAATGTAATCCCTAGTTGGTGAAAACAGGGACTCCTCCGTTGAATTAAAGTAACTGGATTTCGCTGGGACGTCCTGTAATGAAGACCTTCAAGTGTGAATGAAGTATTTGTAAAATAAATGTAACACGCAAAGCACTGCAGTAGATCAGCATAACACAGCTGTCCTCTTTCTGATATTTTCCCTGCCTGACATTCCAGCTGTCTGATGTCATAGCCTCAAAAAAAATCCTCTATGTATCACGCCGCTGTTAAAGAACTACAAAACATTTAAAAATAATCAAACGAAAGACTTGCTCATTGATCGTTGTAATAAATATTGTAACTATACGTTATTAAAAAATATATGATTTCCTGATTATGGGCTATGTCGATCTGTAAACGTTTTGGGAAAAGTGGTAGAATGTAGACCCGCGGATGTAGGGATCCACTTGTTGCTGTAGTCTCGGCAGGAAGTGAAGCACGTTGGTTGTGTTGGTTAGATTTCGGATCGGATTTAGGCATGGAGTCGTACTTTCCAAGTTTGAAACCCAACATGTAGACCTTTCAGAGGAAACTTCGCAAACTAGTATTGATGGTCGCAAGGGATTACACAAATATGAAACTGATTTATTTGCCTTTGACAGGTATGATCATGTAGAGGAAAACTTTCCCAGCGATATTGATGATGCTTGCTTTCTGATTCTGGGCAAACGCCGAGCTTGCACTTGGCTTGCAGCTTGCTAGCGTAGCTAGTTTACTAGCCGACGCAGTTCAGCAGTTGATATCTAGGCTCCGAGTACTGAACATTTTTTCTCTCCAAAAAAGCTCTTCTTAGAGTGTTGCTGTACTGGACATGTTCTGGAATCGTGTGTTTTACATGCTGTATATGTTAGTGGTGAACATGTAACTGTAAGTCGTAAATTAGCATAAAGCGCCAAATAATTGAATACGTTGGCTAGAATGTTACAGTAATTTACAACTTGTTGCACCAAGCATGTGTTAAGGAACTGTGGTAGTAAATGAGTCTATTGAATCCATACCAACTGGCTGGAGAACTATACTTATAGCTTGTACTTATTGCTGATCCCAATCTGTTACTCCTTCTATTGCATGTCCATGGGACAGGCGTTAAACATAAACACGAGCTCAGCAGGAGGCTATTTTTTCATTGTAAAACAATTTAGCAATGCTTTATTTTTGTTAAGTAATATAACAGTATAAAACGTCCATGCATTGAGTGCAGTGAGAAAGTTTCCGTACATCGTATATGTAAAGTTAATGGTTAGCTACTAATCTGCACAACTATTTACACATTGACAACTAAATGAAGACATCGAGTTACCAAGCTAGATGTTCCTACGGTCCTACGGAGGAGCTCATAACGTCTCTGACACTGGTGACTTCTGTTAGAAAGAAGATGCTCCACATTTTAAGAGGCTTACTGTAACTAATAAGTTCAAGGGTTTCCTAGACGCACATCTAAGCAGGATGCAACAAGCTAGTACTAGTATTTAGGCCAGTGTGGTTTTGTACAGTTGTGATGACTGTGCTGTGGTCGTGATTAGACAATAGATTGCCTGAACACAACACAGAATTGGCTGCAGGCCCCTGCCATCAACAATTAGGCATTGTCATCTCTGTAAGATGTACTGGGCTGTCAAGTATTTGCGTTTGGTTTAGTCTGCCATAACATTATATCTGTCTTCTCCAACAGGTATGCATGTGCCTGAATTGTGGATGGCCTCATATCCAGTCACTCTGTGAAGGGGCAGCTGGACAAGTAGCCTATTTCTGGACTCTTAAAGGAAGGGCCTGCCTGCACAAGGATCTTAAACATGCCCTTGCCGTTTGGCCTAAAACTCAAAAGAACTCGAAGGTACACAGTCTCCAGCAAGAGCTGTCTGGTCACCCGCATTCAGCTGCTCAATGGCGAGTTTGTTGAGTTTACTCTTTCTGTGGAAAGCACCGGTCAGGAATGTCTGGAGGCAGTTGCCCAGAGACTTGAGTTACGGGAGGTATGTATGAGCATGCCGAAACACACATGCCGTAATTGTTGTCACATGTGTTTGTGATAGACCACTTGTTACTGTGACGCTGTCTAATTATTGTCAAGACTCAAGTAGCCAAAATTGTCATATCAAAGTAGTCTATGGGTTAATATATGCGGCTATGGATCACAAGACGTTTGTCATTGTCACAGACGTTCCACGGGCCCTTAGTCATATCCTGTCACGTAATTGTGACAAGGACTAATGGGAATATAATAATATACCCACCTGTGTTCCTCAGTAAAACTCTCTTTATAGGTAATGTTGGTTTCTGATTTGATCAGAAGATGAAACTAGATCACAGCATGACATTGTGTAAGATGTGGCTACATGCCAGTAATATCATGTTTTAGAACGTAATCTAAATCATGGCGTTTGAGGTAGTCAGCCATGCGGAGGGCGACAGGCTATACTGTAGATAGACAAATGGATGTTTGTGCCTGCATTGGCTTAGCTGTGCTTGCTCTCTGTTCCTCTCTGGAATGGATGCGGTTTTGGTTGAAAGGTCATGTAGCCTCTACCAATAGAGAGAGATGGTGGTGTGAACAGAGTTTGAACTTTTGCAATGGGGGGACAGTTTGAATTCCAATGGTTTTTAATGTGCAACACGCCTAACTGTCAACAGAGCCAAGATGAGCTCGCTCTCTTTAGTAGAGTTGTGATACGCGGGGTCACATGATGTCGGCGAGAAGTCCTTGTGACTGCACACTGGAATAAACAGAGCACGGTTAATTTACAGTTGTAATTTCAATTTCAGCGGTAAAAGGAACAGGTCTTCATTTCTATAGATTCTGTTATGTGCCTAGTTATTTACGTAAGCTCTTTAGTCATCACACTTTTCAAGCACATTACTTTAGATGACTTCATGTTTGCACAAAAACAGGGCGTCTTCCAGAGTTAGCCGGAATGACCTAACTGTGGTTGGTAACCATCAGGTAATGAGTTGTGGGAGATCCTCCCTTCCAACAAAAACAATAGGCTCCAGGTTACCTCAAGCCAACCTGGTGTTCAGTGCGTGTTATGATGCATACTTCTGAGCTCTGGCCAGACAGTCACAAGACTGAGCAGGGAGTGGCAGCCCGTAGCCTGCTGGAGCTTCACATGCCCCATGATGCAGCTCTGTGGATGGTTTTAGATGAATGCGTGTATTCTGCTCACAATGCCGAAAGGGATTGCCCCTCCATAGACAGTAATTAAGCCTTTCATTGGTAAGATGAAACCCCACATACATCGATCCCATCAGCCTCTGTGTTGTTTCGTCATGTCTTTTAAGATGCAGGCTGCTATGTAGCCTCGCTCCGGGTCCCATGATTCTTGTCCCATGGGTGACAGTGTCCTCCCCCCTCTCTTTCCTTCCCCCCCCCCCCCCCCCCCCCCAGATAACATTCTTCAGCCTCTGGTACTTCAACAAGCAGAACCAGCAGCGATGGATCGACCTGGAGAAGCCCCTGAAGAAGCAGCTGGACAAGTACGGCCTGGAGCCCACCGTGTACCTGGGGGTGGTGTTCTACGTGCCCAGCGCGTCCCAGCTGCAGCAGGAGATCACCAGGTGAGGAGCGTCACGGAGCACAGCCGGACGGAGAGGCCCCCCCTCCCCACAGCATGAGAGCCGATCCATGCCTCGTCCTCTCCCCTTCCTCCTTTTGGTTCCGCCTTCAGTCACTGACTCCCCCCGCTCTCTCGACCACCCCCCCACGCCACCCTTCTCTCGCATTTGTTCCCTTTTCTTCGCCTTTTTTGTTTTCGAACTCGCTCGCTTATACAAGAACACACTCATTTACTCCTCCGCACTCTCTCGCTTCTACTCGTACAGTAAACTACTCTCTCTTACCCTGCTTGTACGGTTAGTTACTTTCTCTCTCTCTCTCTCTGTACTCGTACAATAGAAATCTACTCTCTACTACAACAGTAAACTATTCTATACATACTCGTACAATAGAAATCTACTCTCCACTACAACAGTAAACTACTCTATACATACTCATACAATAGTCACCTGCGCTCTCTCTCTCTCCCTACTTGTACAATAGTCACCTGCGCTCTGTCTCTCCCTACTTGTACACTAGTAACCTACTCTCTCTCTCCCTCTACTCATACAATAACATACTCTCTCTCTCTTTCTATAGATATCAGTATTACCTACAACTAAAGAAAGATGTTTTGGAAGGCAGAATCCCATGCTCTATAGAACAGGCTATCCGATTGGCTGGCCTGGCAGTGCAAGGTAATGAAACATGCCTCTTTACTCACATGTTGACCAAACTTGCACAAAACTTCATAGACCTTTTGCAACATACTGACAATTCCTCAGACCAAAACTAAATGAATGTTTTTGCCACTACACAGCCCCTGCTGCTCACTGGTGTGAATTCCAGACCGTAGAAACCGTATTGATTCTGAGAAAGAATGTGAACTTTGGCCTGAAATATTTAGAATTTTAGAGAACCCTCAGCATGCAGTTCTGCAATGAGTTCTGGAGTTGGGCTGTAGTCTGAGAGTTAGTCCGTAGTCAAGTCATGTCCACTATTCTATTTTCTGTTTTATAATGTCTTTCATGGAACTTTTAATGTAGAGCACTTAACAAGCACCATCAAAACAAGACCAAATCAGACCAAACAATAAAACAGTTCTGGGGGTTGTGGGCTGTGGGGTGTTAAACCCCTTTAACATTAGTCTCCAGTCTGCCTGAAAAGTCCTCCTCCAGCTTCTGTCTGTCCAGAAGAATCTCAGACACTGCTGGCAAAGTTATATCAGGCAGTGCAAGTTACTGGCCTGGGTGTTAACATAGCCCAGCCGCTGAGATCACTTACTCCACCACCACCAGGTCCAAAGGACTGGACAGTGTGCAGAACAGAGAGGAGGAGGCCTAGGCAGAATACCAAGATTTTCTTCAAGGCTTGGTTAACCGTGCAAAGTGTTAACGCACCTTACAATAGTTTTTTCTTTATTTTTTGCTCACGTTACATTTCTTTAGTAGTTCTATATGTGTAATGTCGGGTGGCTTCTATTTTTGCTCGGCGCAGCACGTTAGCATGGCTGAGGCCCAGGATGGCAGGCATTGCTGAGAACGTTGCTTGCTGTAAGGCTGAGGTGGCTGAGCGCGTTTTGGATCACTAGATGCCGCAGCGATCCCCTGCCGTAACAAACGGATCCCCTGGTCCCTAAAAGTAGCTTGTCGGGTCATCAAACACCATCCACCGCCCTCCCAAAAAAACATCACGCCATTCGGACGCAAACTCTGTCTGCCTTCTAAAGTCGGAAATAGACGCATTATGAAATTCAACCTACTTTTAGACACCAACCACCCCGGTACATTCAGCATGAATTCAATCAGCATTTTTTCATTGTCTCTCTCTAATACAACACACATTTGTCTGTTTCAGCTGACTTTGGAGACTTTAATCGATACGAGTCTCAGGACTTCCTCCAGAAGTTTGTTCTGTTCCCCATTGTAAGTATGATTCGGTTTCATTCTTAACCACAGGCTAACCTGTGCTGCGTATTCAAAGGCGATGTACCGTAGATGTCACAAGCTCTGTCCGTCTGTCTTGTCTGCGCAGGGTTGGATCCAGGATGAGAGAGTCCTGGAGGAGGCCACTCAGAAGGTGGCTCTGCTCTACCAGAACTACAGGTTAGAGAATACACCAAGTCCCAGCATCCCCGGCAACCTGTCCTACATCTGTGGCGAAGCTACACACACACACACGCGCGCCTCTCATTCTCATGAGAAAAACAGCCTCACATCTCATCCCATGCTGACGCAGGCAGGCCGGGTTTTTAATTCTCTCCAGGTCCACATGTAGCCGGCCCTGTCGCTCCTTCTCATCTGTTCTCGCTTAGCAGTCCCCATATAAGCCTGCCTGACCACGGGCCCGCGCCTATGATTTACTCGCAGGCGAGATGAAAGCCAGAGCTGGAGTCAGAGCTGGCACCGAGACCCGTTCGTTTCTCTCTTCTCCTAATCCAAAGACATCTGTTTCTCGTCTTCCCTCCTTCCAACATGTAGGTTTTTCATCCTCCCCACAGATGGACCGACTGTCTCCCTCTCCTGCTCTCTCGCTATCTCTCTATCTCTCTCTATCTGGAGAAAGATGGATAGACGGAATGGGCTGTAAAAAGCAGAGAACATCCTAGGGCCAAGAACATACTTGGCCCTAGTTGAAGGCAGGCGGGTGGGAGGGGGGAGGGAGGCAGGCATGGAGGTGTCAGGTTGGGGTGGGAAGGTGAAAAGTTCAGATATGTGTGCGTCTCTCCGTGTGTGTGTGTGTGTGTGCCCACATGTACTTGTTTGAGATGGTTTTGCGTATGTGTCTATTGAGCACGTTGAAACAGATGCAAGATACGATCGAGCTGACGTCGGTGGAGTTGGAGCATGGCTGGGGGAAGGAGACGGAAACGTGTTCTGCCTCCCTGTCTATCTTGTGTCTGCTTGTCCGTCAGACAGACAGACAGTCTGTCTGTGAATGTTGTCTTCCGTATTCAGCTCCACCAGACTAACACACACACACATTCTGTTGTTGTCAGGTTGTAGTGAACAGTGTGGCGTTCTCTCTCTCTCTCTCCATGCTAGGGGGCTGCCCGCTCCAGAGGCCGAGATGCTATACATGTTGGAGGTGGAGAAGATGGAGGGCTATGGGCAGGAGAGCTACCAAGCCAAGGTTAGCCACCCCCCCCCCCCCCCCCCACTTCCATGTCACCGTGGAGACAAGCCAGGCTGAGCTGGGCCTGACCTGCTTCTGCGTCCACCACACACAGTCAAATATTCCCTCCATTAAGGATTACCCTTTGACGCTTCCTATCTCTCCCTCACCCCCCCCCCCCCCTTGTGCCCTTCCACAGGACAGCCAAGGCACCGACATCCTCCTGGGAGCATGTCTGGACGGCATCTTCGTCAAGCACAAGAACGGCCGCCCCCCCCTCGTCTTCAGGTACGGCAAACCGCCACACGATCCACGGCTGTGTGTGAAGTCCGCCACAGATGGCCTTCCGTCTGGGAATTCTCAGCCGAGACCGGTAATTGCATCAGGTCCCAGGACAATTGTATTAGGCTCGGTACGGTCTATGAGGCTGTTCTCGGGTGAAGGCTGTCCCCTGCCGGTCCAGGATGAGCTGAAATCTTCACTTGAGAGGCCAGCCCTGGTTCTCAGGGCAGGAAGTGTCATCTGGACAGCAATGCCCCATGGAGTGACAGTCTTAGATTCCATTCACTGTCTGAACAGAGATCAGTAGTACTACTTTCTGAGATATCCCACCCACCCATATTCCTTTGTCCACTGTACGCTTTTGATTTCCAATGGGGCCTTCTCTCCCACAGTCTTGACAGAGGCTGTGGCTTTCTACAGTGACATGGGACTGCCGTCACCTCATGCGTTTTGCCTGTGTGTGTGTCTTTTTAATTGGTCGTGTAGGTGGAATGAGATTAACAACATGACTCACAACAAGTCCTTCTTTGCCTGGAGCTGGCGAACAAAGAGGAGAGCGTACAGTTCCAGACGGCAAGTATTCAACCCCCAGCCCCGCACCACAGCCGGAGCACTCCTCTCCCTCTGCGCTCTCTCTCTCTCTCTCTCTCTCTCTCTCTCTCCTCTCTCTCTCTCTCTCTCTCTCTCTCTCTCTCTCTCTCTCTCTCTCTCTCTCTCGCCCTCTCTACTCTGTGCCCCCCCCTCTCTCAAGGAGCGTCTGCTCTCTAAATAGACTGTTCCAGAGATTGAGTTAGCTGTCAGTCAGTCCCTCCCAGTGATGCACCTGTGTGTATTTCGGTGTGTGTAAGCGTTTATATTTCATCTTGACCAGTACGCTATGCTATGAATGTTTAGCCACGTAGCACTGGATGGAGGTATTTCAAAATGCGGTGGATTAGTATTGCGGGTGTGAATCAGCAAGCGGACTCCGTGTGCAGAATGTCTCACTGTTTGCCTGCTTTCTTTCTGCTCTCTGCAGGAAGACATGGAAACCTCCAAATATGTGTGCCGGATGTGTCTGGCCCGGCACAAGTTTTATAAGATTAACAAGAGCAGCCTGTAAGTGTCTCTCTTAATGTGTCTGGTCCTGTTCCTGTGTCTTCACATGTGGGTGTGTGGTCTGACTGTCTGTGTGTGGTGTGCGAGTGGGTGTGTGTGTGTGTGTGTGCGTAACCTCTGAGGCGCGGCCTCACTTCTGTCCCTCTCCTGTCCAGAGAGGAGTCTGACCCCCCGCCTTCTGAGGGCTCCCAGAAGTCCATTCTCACTCTTTCCTTTCCTCGCTTTCCAATGCTCTCTCGTCCCTCTCTGCCTTCTAACAAGGGGTGAGCAACGCTGATCTCCGCCCCCCCCCACCTACAGCACCCCCCCCCCCCCCAAACTGAACCACTCCCAATCCCACCCCCTAACCCCAAGCCACAGGCCTGCCCATAGATACATTAAGCTTGACTTTAGAGAGTGAGAGGAGGGAC